>NW_021620768.1:4215123-4285224 GCF_004785775.1 Grammomys surdaster | reverse complement strand
CAGAGCACCATGGAATCATCTGTACTTCAACAACAGAAACACTGAAATCTTATACACTAATGGAAATTGAACAACTTTCTACTCAGTGATCTTGTGGTCAGGGAAGAAATAAAGAATGAAATTAAAGACTTTCTAATATTCAATTAAAATAAGGTACATCATTTCCAAACATTGGGGACACAATGAAGGTAGTACTAAAAGCAACATTCATAGGTCTAAGTGCCTTCATAAAGAACTGTGCAAGTTTTCATATCAGCACTTTAACATTATACATGAATACTATAGAAGTGAAAGAAGCAAGCACACTGAAGAGGAGTACAAGGTAGAAAATAATCAAAATCATCACTGAATCAAGCAGTTAGAAACAAAGAATACAATACAAAGAATCAACAAAACCAAGAGTTGGTTCTTTGAGAAAAATCACAAGATAGACATATCCTTAGCCAAGCTAAACTTACCAAAAGACAGAGAAACAGTTTCCAAATAAAATCAGAAATGAAAAGTGAAACATAACAACAGAAGCTGAATAAATCAAATAAATTATTGGGTACAAAATTTGTACAAAATTTTTACGATATTGGCTTAAAAGCCTGTATTCCACAAAATTGTAAAATCTTTAGGGAATGGACAATGTTCAAGATGATAACAGTTACCAAAGTTAAATCAAGATCATGTATACTATTTAAAAAGCTATATGATCACTAAAGAGTAAAAGCAGTCATTAAGAGACTCTTACTCAATAGGTCCAAGGTCATTTGATTTTAATGCAAAATTCTATCAGACTTTCAAAGAAGAGCTAGTATAAATACTCTACAAAACATAAACAGAAAGAACACAGTTAACTTAGCTCTGTCTATGAAGTCATAGACACTGTGATAATGAATCTACAAAACACTCCAAAATCAAAAGAGCATTTCAGACCAATTTCTCTTATGTACACTGATGGAAAAATAATGAGCAAAAAAATTGCAAACTGAATCCAGGAGCACATCAGAGTCATCATCCACCAAGATCAAGAAGGCTTCATCTCAGCAATGCCCAAATGGGGCAATATGTGAAAATCAATTAACATGTTCATTACACATGACATGTTCCAGTCTTACCTTTGAATGAATAAAGCATCCCTACCCTTGCAGACTGCTGAACTAATGCCATCTCCCTCTCTTCATTTCAAACACTCAGCTGTCAAAACAGGCTAATCTTGTAGAAAATTTTAATCTTGACTTGGTGTTTCTCCCTCATCTTTTATCTTAAAATTTTGGAGAAAAGACATTAATAATGGTTACATGGAGGTACTGAAGTTTATTATCTTCTCTTAAGTGGATTTGGGAAACTGTCAGGAGCAGACTTGTATCATAATCAAAAGATCTTTTAATGATGAAATAGTCTTAAATGTCATATTTTCTGGATCTCTGATGCTTTTGATGACCATCTATCTATTTGTAATATAACTGAATTGTTCATTGAATATTTAAGTTATGTATTATTTGAATAATCTTGAAAATATTTTATTATAATTGACTAAACTAGATTTTAATATGACTGTGAGTTTGAATACCTGAGTATTAACTTGTATTGTTTAATTCTTTTAAATTTATTTATTTATTTATTTAATTCTTTTATTTGTAATAGCAGCTATTAAAAGGACTGTGTCTAGTCTTGTACTTTTAAATCAGTTTTACAGAAATAGTATTTATCTAAGTGTAACAAAATTAGTTTTCATTTTGTATTAATATGTGAAGAATTATACTAATGAAAACTTTAACCTTGTGTTAATATACAAATTTCTGTACCAATATAAATAAACATAATCTTACTTTTGTGTCAATAAAGAATTTTGTACCAATATAATGTTATTGTTGTAAAATATTTGTTAAGAGTAGATTTAATAATCTACCTCTACTTGTCTAATTTTCTAATATTTCTATATCTCCCATTTTTTATCAGCCCCTTCTCTTTACTCAAGAAGGAAATAAGGATAGAGAAGAGAAATGGAAAGAAGATAGAAATCCTTGAATCTAAGCTCTCCATTTGGTTTCTTTTCGGTCTAATTCTAATTCTTCATGAATTATCTCTTAAAAAGAGAATATATTTTAACATATAAAATAACCAAAACCATCTACCTCATTTAAGGGACTAGGATGCCAGTCTTTGTAATTGTTCCTGGCTGAGTCAAAGTAACAAATTCCTGTTTGGTGCTTAAAATGAAGTGAAAAAATTATTAAGCCAGAATAAAGCTAGCTAGCATTATTTGATATCTATTATTTACATTTTGAGAAATTTTAGGGGTTAATTGAAGTCCTGATTGGAATAGTCTGAAAAGCTGGATGATCCAAGGTCACAGGGAATTCGTAGTACGGCACATCTAACTCTGCAAGCAAATCCCTTTTACAGTTTGTTGCGTTCCATTTATACTCTCTCCAAACAACATGTGTCCTCCACGGGTCCTCCATGGGTCTTGCACCATCAGGTGTCTTTCCTCAGTACATGAGTCTGTCATAGCAGACCTCCACATAAGACTGCATCAGCTGCTATTACCCTGCCAGTCAGCATGAGTCTATGAAAACAGAAAGAAGCTGCCAGCACAATACTAGAAGTTTCAGGAGCATGGATTTTTCTCTGGAAGGAGTCACAACACATGAAGCTCAACTACCCAATAGAAAGCAGACAAATACATGTTTGTGTTAGTGAAGAATATTTCATCATGGGTCCTTTCATGTTCTTGCTTTATCAAAATATCTTTTCACCTGTTTCTGCTTCATCAAAATATTCCTTCATCAGTCTGCCTTAGCAAAATATTTTTTATTTGTGTCCTCTTCAACAAAACTTTCTTCTTCACATGTCTATTGTATTGAAACATCCTTTCACTTGTTTCCACTTTGGGAAAACACTCCTTTATGCGTTTGTCCCTGCAAAACAGCATCTACCACAACTGAATTTCCAAAGAACCCTTAAATTTTTACTTCTTCAAAGTATCACCATTTGTGTATGATGTGATAGTATACATAAGTGACCCCCAAAATTCCACCCGAGAATTCCTATTGCTAATAAACACATTTAGCAAAGTGGTGGAATACAAAATTAACTCAAAGAAATCAGTAGCCTTCCTGTATACAAATGACAAATGGGCCAAGAAAGAAATTAGGGAAACAACACCTTTTCAATAGCCATGAATAATATAAAATATCTGGTGTAACCAAGCAAGTGAAAGGTCCATATGAGAAGAAATTCAAGTCACTGAAGAAAGAAAGTAAAGATGATATCAGAAGATATAAAGATCTCCCATGCTCATGAATAGATAGGATGAACATAATAAAAATGGTCATGTTACCAAAAGCAATCAAGAGACTCAAGGAAATCCCCATAAAAATTCCAATACTATTTTTATAGACCTTGAAAGAACAATTCTCATCTTCATATAGAAAGACAAAAAACACAGGCCAGCAAAAAAATCCTGAACAATAAAAGAACTTTGAGGGCAATTACCATTGTTGACCTCAAGCTATACTACAGAGAAATAGTGATAAAAAAATTGCATGGTGTTAGTACAGAAACAAACATATTGAAAAATGGAATCAAATTGAAGTCTCAGAAATTAACCCACACACCTATGGGCACTTGGTTTTTGATAAAATATCGAAAACCATACAATAGAAAAATGAAAGCATCTTCAGCAAATGGTTCTTTTCTAACTGGATGTCTACATGTAGAAGAATACAAATAGATCCAAATTTATCACCTTTTACAAAACTCACATCGAAGTGGATCAAGGACTTCAACATAAAACTGGATACATTAAATCTCATAGAAGAGAAAGTGAGATACCCTTAAACACATTGACACATTGGAAAAATTACTGAACAGAACACCAGTGACTCGTGCTCTAAGGTCAACAATTGATAAATGGAACCTCACGAAACTGTAAATCTTCTGTAAAGCAAACAACACTGTTAATGGGACAAATTGGCAGTCTAGAGATTTGGAAAGGATCTTCACCAACTTTATATCTGGCAGAGGACTAATATAAAAAATTTACAAAGAAGTCAAGAAGTTAGACACCAACATCCCAAACAATACTATTAAAAGGGTACAGAACTAGACAGAGAATTCACAACACAGGTACGTCGAATGGCCTAGAATCACTTAAAGAAATGTTCAAAGTCATTTGTCATTAGGGAAATACAAATCCAAACAATCCTGTGGTTCCATTTTACACACATCAGAATGGGTAAGGTCAAAATCTCACGAGCTAGCACATTCTGGAAAGGATGTAGTTAGTGGAAGGGAAACACTGCTCCTTTGCTGGTGGGAGTAAAAACTTGTACAACCTTTTTGAAAATCAATTTAATGATGTTTCAGAAAACTGAGACCAGTTATATTGCTACCACCAAGATCAAGCCAATCACTGACAAGTCATGGACCCTCCCTGTAGGACCAGCCAGAGCTCCATACTTCCCACACCTGGTCCCAGGCTGGACCTAGCCTTCAGGCCCCCACTCCATTCTCAGCTCTTCCGAGGCTTCTAGTGGCACATGGGAGTCCTAGAGCTTGAGAACCAGATGTCCTCAGCCTCGTCACAGGCCCAGGGACCTCCTAGCCAGCTTCCATGGTTCCGTACCTCTGACTGTGCTTCCCCACCCCTGGAGTAGCGTCCTGGGACTGCTCTATGTCCCAACACCTACCCAGCAACAGCATGGGGTAAGTGCTGTCAAAACTCCCGAGTTCTACCTCCCTAAGTGGCCATGCCTTTTTGCGAAATGAATATGGGACACATAACCCTACAACTGGTGCTACCAACGTGGGGAAAATCCAGCTGAAGCATACACTCAGCTGGTGACCTATACACGGAGACCCACCTCGGAACTTCAGATTACTCTAGGACTGTGAGAACCCCCTGACCTAGTTCAAGAGGCCCTCCTCCTCCTCCTCCTCCTCCTCCTCCTCCTCCTCCTCCTCCTCCTCTTCTTCCTCCTCTTCCTACTTTCTCCTTTCCCTGACTCGCCCCATCTCTCTCCCCATGTGTTCCTGGGCAGCTTTCCTTCCTCCTTTTGACTCTTAGCTACACTCTCCAAATCTCATTTTGGAGTTAACTTGCTCTACAACCATGGTTGCTGGCCTCCATTCTCTGTCCCTCTCCCAGCCCCACAGTAAGGCTGATGGAACTAATGGAGCTAATGGAGCTGCCTTTCAGACAGCAGCTCTCTGCCTCCCCTACCTGCTAGCCAGAATCCAACCTGAGGTCCACTGCAGATCAAAAAGGCATATCCACCGTAACCCTCTCCAACTGGCCACTGAGCTGCTGCTGCTGCTGGGCCTAAAACAACACAAACAGAGTGAAGCTATGGGTACTCGCTCCCTGTGGCCCTAGTGATAACTGTGCTATCAAGCCTCTATGTTTCTTCCATTGATCTTTTCTTTGAAGTTGGCTTTTCATCCCCTTCTGCTCTACATTTGAGATATACCAGCCAAGAAAAAACAAATGGGGAAAACAAGGGGAGTTGTCTGCTAGAGCACACAGCCACAGCATGGCAGAGTAGGCCCTTCCCCATCCTGCACCTAGGACCACCAAAGACAATGGAAAAACATACCTGAAATCCAAAAGTTTTCAAGCTTTGTTTAAATGCTTATGTTCCCTAACAGAAACACCTAAAACAATGTTTGTGCTTTTCAACCCAATTTTTTTCATGCTTCTTTATTTAAATGTATATTTCCTCCCTAGCATCTGTGACTTAGGTCCAATAAAATTTCAATTTGTTTATATTTCCTTTAAGGTTCAAAAGTCATCTAATTTACTCTCACAAATCAAATTAACTATGCTAATAACCATTATTTGATTCTTAATTAACAACCAGTTTCCCTTTACAGACAAGCTGGTATTGCCTATCTCAAATACATAATGAACATGAGATTTTCTTCCTCAGCCATTCAAAGTAGACTTAAAGGATGTCTTCCAGGACTAAATTACTCAAACACCCTTGCTTTTCTAGGATCATAACAATAGGCCATGATGTGCTCTCAAGCAAATCATTACAGGCTGAGTACACACTACCTACCCTATAAAGACATTCCCCTGCTGAGGTTCTGCTCCTCTGTTATGATTACCCTACAGGCTTATCTCCACAAAAGAAAAGAACAGTGCTATTCCCACAGATCCAGACTGAGACCTACTACCATTTTCTTGGACCTGTCTGGAACAACAAAGCTGCTTTTCTCCAGACACTTCATCTGAATGAAGACTCCCAAGACACACTGAGACCCACAAAGGACAGACCTGGGACCTTACAGCTATAGATAAATATTCTTGCCAAAGTTAAATGACTACTAAACTTGGGGAAAGTTACATGATAGTAAGAAAAATGTGGCATCTATCTAGATTGATCAAATGTTGTTTAAATCTGATGTTAATACCCTTACAAACGTACAACCCACAGAACAATTAATTGGTCCAATAATCCTTTGTCTTCCCAACCCCACCCTCACCCCTCCTTACTCCTCTGGCTTAGTTGTGCTACCTCTCTAGGCTGCATAGTATTTTATTTTGATACTTTTATCCCACCCAAAATTTTCACAACAAATGACACAGTCACCCCAGTGATGCCTCTCCTTTAAAAATGTAAAAGGGAAAGATGTAGAACCATAAAAGGTAGCCTGGTTCCCAGTTGAGCTGTGGCTTGAAACCCTGGAATGTCTCAAGGGACAGTAGGCATTTCGCCTGTTTCTGAGCATCAGACCCCTGTCACTGGCTGTAACCCTCCATAGATTTGTGGCCATCGGTCATGTATGGACAATATCCCAAGACCCTCCACAGGTAGAGGACATGACCTGTGGTCACATAGACTTAAGACAGATCTTCATTTTAATGGCATACCTAACGGCCTAGAGGTCTTAGCCAATAAGCTTTCATTCCCAGACACTACTCTATGCAAAAGGTATTTAACCTCAGGCCTGCCCTGAGAAGTGGAGTACGGTATTTCTCATCCACTTTCCGCCATGACAATAAATGCCTTAAAACCATGGACTGCCTCTTTTCATCAGGATCCACCTTGGAGAGCCATGGAAAAGGCTTTTGTCTATAGAACCCCCGTCTAACTCCTGTAGAAGGCCTCTTTGTGCTCCCAGCCATGACCACTGCCACCAAGCTCAAGCCAATTGCCCACAGCCAAAGGCTCTCCCCCATGGAAACAGCCAGAGTTCTCCCTTTTCCCTCTGCCCTGGGTTATATCTAGCACATGGACCCTCTCCACCCCACTCTGTTCTAAGTTCTTCTGTGACTCCCAGCAGCACCTGGGTGTCCAAGAGCCTGAGAATCAGATGGCCTCAGCACAGGCCCGTGGACCCCGAGCCAGTTCTTGCTGTCCTGTGCCTCAGACTATACTTTCCGACTCCAGAGTTGTGTCCTGGGGCTGCTCTATGGCCCAACACTGGCCCTGTGACAGTGTGGGATAAGCGTGGTCAAAACTCCTGAGTTCTGCCTCCCAGAGTGGCCGTGCCCTGTGGAAGAGTGGACTCAGGACTCCAAATTCCACTGCCGCCTCTTCTCTGTACAATCCTTCCAGTATTCCCTAGATCTTTTCTCTCCCTTTTCTCATCCACAGTGCTTCCTTTTCCCTTGAGAAAAAAGCAGATCTTCCAGTGATATCACTGAGCATGGCATAACAAGATATAATAAGAGTAGCAGTAAACACTCATATAAACCATGGACAAATCAACAAAATAAGAGGAAGAGGAACCCAAGAATAGGAAGAAGACACAGATACTCCCAACCCCAATAGTAGATGTCCCATAATAACCTCAAATTAAGAAAACATAGCATATATGTAGAGAATATAATACAGATGCATTCTGGCTCTGTAATTGCAGCTTCAGTCTCTGTGAGCCCCTGTGAGCCTTGGTTTTTTTGATGTTTTGTTTGTTTGTTTGTTTGTTTGTTTTTGTTTTTTGTTTTTTTGATTCTGTAGGCTGTGTTTTCCTGGTGTCCTTGACCTTTTTGGCTCCTACAATCATTCCTTACATTTTAGACAGAGTTCCAAGAGCAGTGAGTCTCTGCATGATATGCTTACATAAGCTGCTGGAGAGAGCCTCTATGATGATAATTGAGCTAGGCACTGATCTATATATGAGCATAGCAGATTATCATTAAAAAACATTAAAATGTTCTTTTTTGACAGTCATATTGGGTTCTTCCCTATGTCACTGGGCCATCCAGCTTTTGGTTTCTGGCAATCCAGGCAATATTGAGCATGGGCTTCCTCTTGTGGTGTGGCCCTTAAGAGACCACTCATTGGAAGGACAATCCCTCAGGTATTGAGTCAACATTGTCATAGCCCATCGCCTGGATAGGACATGTTGTAGGTCAAGGGTGTTGTTTCTGGGTTGCTATCCCAGTTATAGCACTAGAAGACTTACTTGGTTACAGAAGTTGGCTGCTTCATTGTCTGTGTCCTCCAAGTCCTTGTTAGAGTCAATCTAATAGGTTTCCAAAAATTTCAACTATACTAAGTTTTCACATCATCCCATAAACACCCCTATTTCGTCCATCTCTAAGACATTCTCTTCCTCTCCTTCTGTCACACAAAACTTACTGTGTGTTCCCATTCCACAAGTACCCAATCTACCTGCAAGATCTATTCTAATTTTTCTTTTCAGTGAGATCCATGCATCTATCCTCAAGCCACCTTGCGACTTAGCCCCTTTGGTTTGTGGGTTGTAATATGATTAACCTTTATTTAACAGCTAATATCCAGTTATAAATGAGTATATTTCATGTTTGTTTTTTTGGATTTAGGTTGGCTCACTAAGGGTGATTTTTCCTTGTTCCATTTATTTGCATGCAAATTTTGTGATGTCATTTTTCTAAAAGTTGTGTAATACTTCATTATGTAAATAGGAATGGATAGTTTTATTTCTATAGTAGCTGTACAAGCTTGCATTGCCATCAATATTAGAGGAGTATTCTCCTTGCTCCACATCTTCAACAATATGAGCTATCTCTTGTGTTATTGATCTTAAACCTTTTGACAGGTATAAGATGGAATCTCAAAGTAGTTTGATTTGCATTTCCTTGATCACTAAGCATGTTATACATCTCTCTTATTATTCCTCAGCCATTTGGAATTTCTCTATTGAGAATTCTCCTCTCTGTCTCTCTGCCTCTCTGTCTCTCTGTCTCTGTCTCTGTCTCTGTCTCTCTCTCTCTCTCTCTCTCTCTCTCTCTCACACACACACACACACACACACACACTGTAACCCACTATACTGGGTTATTTGGTTTGCTGATGTCTAGTTTCTTGGGTTCTTTTTATATTTTGATTATTAGCCCTCTATTGATTCTGGAGTTGGTGAAAATGTCTTTCCATCCTGTAAGTTGACATTTTGTATTTCTGATGGTCTCTTTGTATTAGAGATGCTTTTTCAGTTTCATGATGTCCCGTTGATTAGTTGTTTATGTTAATGTCTGTGCTATTGTTGCTCTGTTTAGGAACTTGCCTCCTGTGCCAATGCATTCAAGGCTAATCTCAACATTTTCTTCTATCAGGTTCAGCATGTCTGGATATATGTTGAAGTTTTTGATTGGATTGGATTTAGTTTTGAGTTGGGTGATATAAATGGATCTATTTGCATTCTGCTACATGCAAACATCCAAGTAGACCAGCACAACATGTTGAAGATGTTTTATTTTTTCCATTGTGTATTTCTGCCTTCTTCATTAATAATTAAATGTTCATACATGTGCAGATTTATGTACGGATCTTTGATTTGACTCCATTAATCAACATCTATTTTATGGCAATACCGTGCAGTAACTTTTACTTTAGCTCTGCAATACAGTTTGAAATTAGGAATTTTGATACCTCCAGAAGTTCTTTGGTTGTTAGAGATTCTATTAGTTGTCCAAGATTTTGTTTTGTGTTGGTTTGGTTTTGTTTTTTGAAACTGAAGATCGTCCTTTTATGCCCTCTTTATGTTGGTGAATTTTTTTTTATTGAGATTGCATGGAATCTGTAGGTTGCTTTGGGTAGGATGGTCATTTTTACTATGTTAATGCTACAGATCCATAAGCATGGGGCGACTTTTAACCTTCTGATGAGTTCTTCATTTTTTTTCTTCTAAGACTTGAAGCTTTGGTCAATTAAGTCTTTTATTTACTTGATAAATGTTACTCTGGATTCTTTGCATTATTTAAGACTATTATGAAGGATATTGTCTCTCTGATTTCTTTCTCAGTCCCTTGTCATTTATATATAGAAGGGCTACTCATTTTTTATTTGTTTGTTTGTTTGTTTTTGATTTAATAGTCTATTCAACTACTTTGATGAAAGTGTTTATCAGCGATAGGAGTGAGTGCTCTGGTAGATGTTTGTGAGCAGCTCATACATACTATCATATTGTTTTCAAATAGCAAGTTTTAACGTCTTCCTTTCCAGTTTGTATGAGTGTAATTGTAGCTTCATAGAACGAATTGAGTAGTGTTCCTTCTGTTTCTATTTTGTGGAATAGTTTGAAGAGAATTGGTATTAGGTCTTCCTTGAAGGTCTGATAGAATTCAGCACTAAAACCATCTGGTCCTGGGCTTTTTTTGGTGGGGAGACTTTTAACGACTGCTGCTATTTCCTTAGGGGTTATGGGACTGTTTAGATGGTTTATTTGCTCCTGATTTAACTTTGGTACCTGGTATCTGTCTAGGAAATTGTCCATTTCATCCAGATTTTCCAGTTTTGTTGAGTATAGGCCTTTGTTGTAGGATCTGATGATTTTTTTTAATTTCCTCAGTTTCTGTTGTTATGTCTTCCTTTTCAGTTCTAAGTTTATTAATTTGGATACAGTTTAGGTTTTTAAAGTACTACTTAATGGTTCTTTAGATTTTCTCTGTGTCTGTTATTATGTCCATATTTCATTTCTGATTTCATTTATTTAAATATTCACTGTCTCTGTGTGTCTATTAGTTAGTGAGATATGGATTTGTCAATCTTGGTTATGGACAGAGAACTCTCTCAGGTGGTAAACAACTTCTGCAAAGTGTCTGGATATAAAATTAACTCAAAGAAATCAATACCCTCCCTTTGTACAAATGATAAACAGGCTGAGAAAGAAACTAGGAAAACAACACTCTTCACAATAGCCAACAATAATAAAGTGTCTGGTTGTAAACCTAACTTAGCTAGTTAAAGATCTGTATGACAAGAATTTCAATTCCCTGATGAAAGAAATCAAAGACCTCAGAAGTTGATCATGTTTTAATATTGTATAGAATTTTTGTTTTTTCATTATGTTCCTACTCTTATCTTCTAGCCTGTGTCCTGTGGTTTCGACAGAGGCCTTCATCCAATTTGGGGCTGGAGTTCTTGCAACCCATGTGGCCTCTAATCCAGCAGGAAGCCTTCACCAAAGTTTGGGACTGTATTTCAGGAAGGTAAGGCCTATGTTTATGCAAGGGATTTTGCTGTTGCTGTCATTTAGTCTTCTGGTTTATATGGAACATTTATGGCAGAGAGTATCTCTGCCAAAGACCATGTTGTTCAGATCATCATGACCTGTGATTGGGCAGGGTGTGTCTGCTAGAGTTGGGTATTGGTCTTCTGGCACATGTGGCCAGTGGTTAGGCAGGGACAGTTTGCAGAGGGTACTGAGTGAGTAGGGAATGAGCATGAGCATATGGCCTACTGATCTTCTAGTAATCTTAGGCTCTGTCAGGAAGTGTCTTGCTTTCTTTACAATTTCCAGAAGCATGTACTAGAAAATGTGTGACCTTTTTAATTGGATATTTCATTTATTTATTTACATTTCAAATGTTATTCCCTTTCCAAGTTTCCCCTCCTCAAACCCCCTATCCCATTCTCCTTCTCCCTGCTTCTATGAGGGTGCTCCCTTACCCACCCACCCACTCCTACCTCACTGCCCTGGCATTCCCCTACACTGAAGCATCGAGCCTTCACAGGATCAAGGGCCTCTTCTTCCACTGATGCCAGATAAGGCCATCCTCTGCTACATATGCGACTGGAACCAACATTCTCTAGAGCAGTAGTTCTCAACTTGTGGGCTTTAGGGTTACCTTTAGGGTAACAGGGGCATTTCACAGAGTTTGCAAATCAGATATTCTGCATATAAAATATTTACTTTACAGTCCATAAAATTATAGTTATTCAGTAGCAACAAAAATAATTTTATTGTTTTAGGTTAATCACAACCTATAGAACTGTATTAAAGGCTTGCCATGATAGTAAATTTAAAATCTACTACTCTACAATGTCAAAATTCATATTTGTCCATGTGACCAATAAGTTTGCTCCCTAACACAGTGAACCCTGACTTTCTTTTTCTTTGTTGCTCTCTCCCCCTCCTTTATCTTTTAATTTCTAGAACGGAGGTAAAGGAAATTTGGAAGTTCATTCTTCTTACAACCTTTACATTTCTATTCTTTCAACAGTATGCTATTTTCATGGCATATGCTATGTCCCCAATGGTGTGCAGCATACTGAAAATGGTGGATACCTTCAAACAGTATTCAGGGAAAATAGCAAATAACCTAAACTCAACGGCATGTGAGCTTCGCAGGTGCAAAGCAGAGCCAGACCACAGGGCTGAGAAGAGAACACTGTCTCACTTATTTGGTCATGTTGCTTCTTCAGACTTCAGTATTGCCACTCATAAAAATGAATGTGTCAGTAATTGCCACAGGCCTTCATGGAGTCCCTTCCTGAAGTACCCTTCCATAGCACAGAAAGAGAAGTTGGAAAGTTTTTGCTGCCAGGGTGATCTGAAGAGGAGATGAGTTGGTTAGGAGAGGAAGTGATTTAGCCATGATGGTCCAGGCAATCTTAAAGCTGCCTATCTACCTATCAGGAGCTTCTTTCTTTATACAGGTTATACAGAACACTGACAGACTAGTGATTTTTCAAGTGGCATAGAATATATATTTGACTACTCATTACATGTCCAAGGTTACAAGTTCAGTCACTAACAGAAAATACAAGCAGATCAGATTCTTATTACTATTATTAGTGCTATGAGGCCAGTGAGAGTTTATCAATGATATCAGTTTGCCTTGAATTAACTATAATGTTTAAGTCTGCTCAAGAGCAGATACCCAAAGAATATTTCTAGAGCAATGGCCTCATCTGGCTCTGGACTAATTTGTGTTTATTGATCTCCAGAGCATAAAGAAAATTTCCACATTTTATCCAGATAAAGTTTATTTCAGGATTTTCCTAAAAGGACTTAGACATAATTTTTCTCAGTAATACACAGAAAATGAAAATACAGAAATCACCAATAATGCAACACACATAGACAACAACCCAAATGATAGGGATAGAAGATACGTGATTGTAGTGATTCACTCAGATTTGCTGTAACTGTGTCAACCAGCCATGCTGACTT
This sequence comes from Grammomys surdaster, assembly GCF_004785775.1. Taxonomy (NCBI): domain Eukaryota; kingdom Metazoa; phylum Chordata; class Mammalia; order Rodentia; family Muridae; genus Grammomys; species Grammomys surdaster. The sequence continues at coordinate 4,271,847 of NW_021620768.1, read as the reverse complement.
CATGACTCTCCTCAGTTCTAGTGGATATGGCTTTGCCAAGTAATGCATTTACAGATATATGTTATTCTGCAGCATTAACTCCATGTGATTCCATTAACATGACTATCTAAAAGGCACATGGCATGGAGATAGTTAAAGTATCTTCTCTTTCCAGATAGTAATTAAAACACATCAAAAAAACATGTAAGCATGAAGGATTTAAGATCTATCAAGTTCAAGGGGATAGAGAGATAACCACATGCTCAAGAGCAGTTACTGTGATTGTGGTGAGAATGTTCTACAAGTTCAGTTTCCAGCATTGACTTCGGTAAGCTTACACCACTAGTATTTCCAGCTCCAAAGGGGATTATTTGCTTTTTTACCTGTAGTGTACCTACACTAACATGCATATATTCACACATGTATACTTAGTTTAAAAATAATAAATGTTCTGTGATTTAGTTTGTATCCAACCAAAAACTTGTAAATCAAGTTTGATTTAGTTTGTTTGCTGAAGCTGTTTATGAGTTGTATGAATTCTCTGGTAGAGCTTTTGGGGTCACTTATGTATACTATCGTATCATCTGCAAATATCGATATTTTGAATTCTTCTTTTCCATTTTGTGTCCCCTTGATCTCCTTTAGCTGTCTTATTGCTCAGGCTAGAACTTCAAGGGCTATATTGAACAGAGAGGGGAGGGAATGGGGAAGGGAAGGGAGGAGGGAGAGGGAGAGGGGGAGGGAGAGGGGGAGGGAGAGGGAAAGAGAGTGCAGACAGGTCTTGTCACTGATTTTAGTGGAATTTCTTTAAGTTTCTCTCCATTTAGCTTGATGTTGTGTATTGGCTTGCTGTATATTACTTTGATTATGTTGAGTTATGTGCCTTGTATCCATGATCTCTCTAATTCTTTTAACATGAAGGACTGCTTGTTTATGTCAAAGGCTTTTCCAGCATCTAATATAATGATCGTGTTATTTTTTCCTTTTTGTTTATGCGTCAGATTATGTTGATGAATTCTTACACATTGAGCCATCTGTGCATTCCTGGGATGAACCCTACTTGATCATGATAAATGATGCTTTTGTTGTTTTCCTGGATCCAGTTGGTCGGTATTTTATTGTATCATGTTCATAAAAGAAATCAGTTTGATACACTTATTCTTTGTTGAATCTTCTTATAGTTTAGATATTAGGGTGACTGTGGCTTCATATAATTAATTTGGCAATGTTCTTTCTGTTTCTGTTTTGTGGAATAGTTTGAGAAGTATTAGTAACAGGTTTTTTTTTTTGTTTTGCTTTTTTTTGTAAGTCTAGTATAATTCTGCACTAAAATCATATAGCCGTGGTTATTTTGTTTTGTTTTGTTTCTTTTATCTCTTTTTGTCTTCTTTTTTCTTTTGGTTGAGAGACTTTTAATGGCTGCTTCTATTTCTTTGGGGTTATAGAATTATTCAGATGGTTTATCTGATTTTGATTTAGCTTTCATAATTGGTATATCTTTATAAAATCATCCACTTCATATAGATTTTCCAATTTTCTGAAGTAGAGGCTTGTGAAGTAAGACCTAATGATTGTTGAATTCCCTCAATATACAGCAAGCCAATAGACAATATCAAATTAAACAGAGAGAAAACTAAAGTACTTTCACTAAGTATGGGGATAAGGCAAAGCTGTCCTCTCTCCCCTTGTCTCTTTAATATAGTACTTGAAGTTCTAGCTAGACTAACAAGACAACTAATGGAGATCAAGGGAATAAAATTTGGAGAGAAAAAAATCAAAGTACTGCTATTTACAGAAGATATGACAATATACATAAATAACCTCAAATTTCCTCCAGATAATTTATACAATTGATGAACACCTTCAGCAAAGTGACAGGTTGTAAAATTCACTCAATGAAATCATTAGCCTTCCTCTGCACATTCAATAAATAGGCTGATATTTTGATTTAACTTTGGTAAGTGGTATATGTCGAGAAAACCATCCATTTCATTAAAATTTTCCAATTTTGTGGAGTACTAGCTTTTGAAGTAAGAATTAATGATTCCTTTAATCTCTTCAGTTTCTGTTGTTGTATTTACCTTTTCATTTCTAATCTTTTTTTTTTTATTTTAATACTCTCTCTGCCTTTTGATTAGTTTGGCTTAGGGTTTGTCTATCTTGTTGACTTTTCTCAAATAAACAGCTCTTGGTTTAGGGAATTCTTTATATTGTTTTCTTTGATTGTAACTTATTGATTTTAGCCCTGATTTGGATTCTGCCATCTACTCCTCTTTGATGTACTGGCTTCTTTTTTTTCCTATAGCTTTCAAGTTTATTTTCATTTGCTCTTATGAGAACATTCTAATTTCTTACTGGAAGCACTTGGTGCTATGAAATTTCCTGTTAGCTCTGCTGTCATTGTGTCCCATACTTTGGAGTATATTGTACCTTCAATTTCATTGAATTCTAGAATGTCATTAATTTCTTTCTTTCTCTTTTCTCTAACAGAGAGATCATAGAATAGTGAGTTCTTTAGTTTTCGTGAGTTGGTTGGCTTTCTATTGTTGCTGCTGTTATTCAAGTCCAGCTTTACCCATGTCTAGTAAGATACAAGATATTACTCAATTTTCTTGCATCTGTTGAAGTGTGGGGAGGGGCAGGGGGATGGCTAGATGGCTAAGCGAATGGATGGAAAACTGCAATTCATGTGGTGGGTGTAGGGAACATTTCCAGGAAAGACAGAAACATGAGATGGGGGGGTGGGGATACCCAAGAAACAATGAGGAAGTCCTTAGCTGTGATTCACTGCATTGAGGATACAAAGCCTGGGAAGGCTGCATCCTGTGGCCAGGCAAGAACCTCAGTGGAATGATGTTGATACCAATGCGTCTGTAAAACTTTTGACCAAAAACTTATCCTGTCTACAAAAACTGCAGGAATTGGGATTGGAGCAAAGACTGAGGGAATTGTTACCAATAACTGGCCCAACTTGAGACCCACCCCATGGATAATCACTACCAATCCTTGACACTATTAATGATACTCTGTTCTGCTTGCAGACAAGAGTTCAACATCGCTGTCCTCTGAGAAGCTCCACACAGTAACTGACTAAGACAGGTGCAGACAGTCACTTCCAGTGGATGAATTTTTAAGATTGTTATAGTAGAATAGGAGGCAGGTTTACAGCTTCTAAGGGTATAGAAACTCTATAGGAAGACCAAAAGAATTAACTACCATGGACCTGTGGAGATTTCAGGAACTGAATTACAAAGTAAAGTACAACATGTGCTGGACCTAGACCCTCTCTTAACACATATGTAGCAGATGTGCATCTTGGTCTTCATGTTGGTCCTAAAGAACATATTCCAAAAACTATTGCCTGTATGTGGGATACAATCTTATGGATGGGGTGCTGTGCGTGTCCTCAGCTGTAGATGAAGCATCTAGCCTTGAGGTGACTTGAAATGCCAGGAGGCAAACTCATAATGCCCTCACATGTTCAGAGAAGAAGGGGAGGCTTGATGTTGGAAGGATTGTGTGGCAGTAAGTGGAATGTAAAGTGAATAAGTATAAATAAATAAATAAATAAATAAATAAATAAAGTTTTAAAGAGAACATTACAAAGGTCAGGTCCATTTACTTGAACAAGCTTTATTCACTGAGAATTTTCTGCACTTGTAATCACTTTATGAATGTATCCAACATACTTTGCTGATGTAAAGGCAATCTGCCTCTGGAGGGATTTGCATTTATTTATAAACATAGCTCCTAGCCTCAATTTAATTATCATTCAGAGAATTATGATAACAAAATATGAAAGTAATTCAATCTGGTTTAAATATCTGCTATCATTTATTACATGAATATTATTCTAAATACTATACATTTGGTATATATGGTGCCTAATATTCATTTTCGACTTAATTGAGTTTAGAATCACTGAACATATACTTCTGTTAGACATAATCTAGATTCAATATTAATGAGGTAGAAAATACATCCTAAATTGAAAAGCATATTTCTGTGCTAAGATAAAAAACTTGTTAAAGGCGGTTTGGGACCGAGCCTAGAGCAGGTCGCAGGCAGCAGCTCCGGACCCAACCACAGAAAACCAAGAAAAACAGGGACTCCCAGGAGCTTGAACTCACGCAGCATCCCAGGTAAGGAAAAAGCAGCACTCACCCCAAACAGGGAGCAACAGGGACCCACTGGGACCCAGGAATTCGCTCCTGGCCTGGAGCGGGCTCCATCCGGTCTGGGCCCGAGCACTCGCGGATCCCGGGAGGCAGCTCTGCACCCAATCTCACAGACTCCAGAAGAAGCGGGGCTCGCAGGACCTCTGTGCCAAGCAGGGTCTTGGGCTAGGAGGTGGCAGTCCTTGCCCCTGAACAGGGAGTGGCTAGGACCCACTGGGACCCAGGAGTTCACTCCAGGGCCTGGAGCGTGGGTTCCTTCCGGTCTGTGCCAGAGCAGATCCCGGTAGTCAGCTCTGCACCCAATCTCACAGAACCTAGAGGGAGTGGGGCTCTCCGTGGCTCAAGCTAGCTCAAGCAGTTTCTTAGGCTAGGAGGTGGCAGTGCTCGCCCCCAATCAGGGAGCAACTGGGACCCACTGGGACCCACTGGGACTCATTGGGATCCAGGAATCCACTCCTGACCCGGAGCCCCGGCCCCTTCCGGTTTCCACCTGAGCACCGAGCACATCTTGGGCCTCATCTCTAACTCAAGCAGCAAAACCCATCCCAAACAGTTCTGACACAACCTAGATAATAGGAAAGACAGGCCCCAGTCAGAGACAGCACTGATAACACAAAGGTGATCCAGATGGCGAAAGGCAAGCACAAGAACACAAGCACCAGCAACCCAAGGTACTTGCCATTATCAGAACCTAGTTCTCCCACATTAGAAAGTCCTGAACTCCCCATATCACCAGGAAAACAAGAACCAGATCTAAAATCATTTCTAATGATGATGCTAGAGGACTACAAGAAGGAAGTAAATAACACTATCAAAAAACTTGAGGAGAACACAGGAAAACAGGATGAAGTCCTTAAAGAAACACAAAAATCCTTTAAAGAATTACAAGAAAACACAAACAAACAGATGAAGGAATTGAACAAAACCATCCAGGACATAAAAATGGAAGTGGAAACAATAAAGAAATCACAAAGGGAGACTATCCTGGAGATAGAAAACCTAAAAAAGAAATCAGGAGTCACAGACACAAGCATCACCAACAGAATACAAGAGATAGAAGAAAGAATCTCAGGTGCAGAAGATACCTTAGAAAATATTGACACAACTATCAAAGAAAATGCAAAATGCAAAAAGTTGCTATCTCAAAATATCCAGGAAATCCAGGACGCAATGAGAAGACCAAACCTAAGGATAATAGGTATAGATGAGAGTGAAGATTCCCAACTTAAAGGGCCAGTAAATATCTTCAACAAAATTATTGAGGAAAACTTCCCTAACCTAAGGAATGAGATGCCCATAATCACACAAGAAGCCTACAGAACGCCAAACAGACTAGATCAAAAAAGAAATACCTCCCGTCACATAATAATCAAGACTCAAAATGTACAAAACAAAGACAGAATTTTAAAAGCAGTAAGGGAAAAAGGCCAAATAACATATAAAGGCAAACCTATCAGAATTACACCTGACTTCTCACCAGATACTATAAAAGCCAGAAGATCCTGGACAAATATCATACAAACCCTAAGAGAACATAAATGCCAGCCCAAGCTACTTTACCCAGCAAAACTCTCAATTACCATAGAAGGAGAAACTAAGATATTCCATGACAAAACTGAATTTACACAGTATCTTCCCACAAATCCAGCTTTACAAAGGATAATAGCAGGAAAGCTCCAATACAAGGAGGGCAATCATACCCCAGAAAGAGCAAGAAAATAATCCTTTTCCATCAAACCCAAAAGAAGATAACCACACAAACGATGTCTCCACTATTAGCAAAAATGACAGGAAGCAAGAACACCCTCTCCTTAATATCTCTTAACATCAATGGACTCAATTCCCCAATAAAAAGGCATAGGCTAACGGACTGGATACGCAAACAGGACCCAGCTTTTTGCTGCTTACAGGAAACCCACCTCAGTGACAAAGACAGACACTACCTTAGAGTAAAAGGTTGGAAAACAATTTTTCAAGCAAATGGCACTAAGAAACAAGCGGGAGTAGCCATTCTAATATCGAATAAAATCAACTTTCAACTTAAAACTATCAAAAAGGATAAGGAAGGGCATTTCATACTTGTCAAAGGAAAAGTCAACCAACATGAACTCTCAATTCTGAATATCTATGCGCCAAATACAAGAGCATCGAATTTCATAAAAGAAACCTTAATAAAGCTCAAAACACACATTGCACCTCACATAATAATAGTGGGAGACTTCAACACCCCACTCTCAGCAATGGATAAATCATGGAAACAGAAACTAAATAGAGATACAGTAAAACTAACAGAAGTTATGAACCAAATGGACTTAACAGATATCTATAGAACATTTCACCCTAAAGCAAAAGAATATACCTTTTTCTCAGCACCTCATGGTACCTTCTCCAAAATAGACCATATAATTGGGCACAAGACAGGCCTCAACAGATATAAGAAAATTGAAATAATTCCCTGTATCCTATCAGATCACCATGGTCTAAGGCTGGTCTTCAAAAATGACAAAGAGAATGGAAAGCCCACATTTACATGGAAACTGAACAACACTCTACTCCTTGATAATCAGGTAAGGGAAGAAATAAAGAAAGAAATTAAAAACTTTTTAGAATTTAATGAAAATGATGACACATCATACCAAAATTTATGGGATACAATGAAAGCAGTGCTAAGAGGAAAATTCATAGCTCTAAGTGCCTACAAAAAGAAACTGGAGGGAGCATACACTAACAGCTTGACAGAGCACCTGAAAGACCTAGAACAAAAAGAAGCTAATACACACAAGAGGAGTAGAAGGCAGGAAATAATTAAACTCAGGGCTGAAATCAACCAAATTGAAACAAAAAGAACTATCCAAAGAATCAATAAAACCAGGAGCTGGTTCTTTGAGAAAATCAACAAGATAGATAAACCCTTAGCTAGACTAATCAGAGGGCAGAGAGACAGTATCCAAATTAATAAAATCAGAACTCAAAAGGGGGACATAACAACAGAAACTGAGGAAATTAAAAAAATCATCAGATCCTACTACAAAAGCCTATATTCAACAAAATTGGAAAATTTGGATGAAATGGACAATTTCCTAGACAAATACCAGTTGCCAATGTTAAATCAGGACCAGATAAACCATCTAAACAGTCCCATAACCCCAAAAGAAATAGAAGCAGTCATTAAAAGTCTCCCGACAAAGAAAAGCCCGGGACCAGACGGTTTTAGTGCAGAATTCTATCAGACATTCAAGGAAGACCTAATCCCAATTCTTTTCAAACTATTCCACAAAATAGAAACAGAAGGTACACTACCCAACTCATTCTTTGAAGCCACAATTACACTCATACCTAAGCCACACAAAGACCCAACAAAGAAAGAGAACTTCAGGCCAATCTCCCTTATGAACACTGATGCAAAATTACTCAATAAAATTCTAGCGAACCGAATTCAAGAACACATCAAAACAATTATCCATCACAATCAAGTTGGCTTCATCCCAGGAATGTAGGGTTGGTTCAATATTCGGAAATCCATCAATGTAATCCATTATATAAACAAACTCAAAGAAAAAAACCACATGATCATCTCACTAGATGCTGAGAAAGCATTTGACAAAATTCAACACCCCTTCATGATAAAAGTCTTGGAAAGGTCAGGAATTCAAGGTCCATACCTAAACATAGTAAAAGCAATTTACAGCAAACCAGTAGCCAGCATTAAACTAAATGGAGAGAAACTTGAAGCAATCCCACTAAAATCAGGGACTAGGCAAGGCTGCCCACTCTCCCCCTACTTATTTAATATAGTATTGGAAGTCCTAGCCAGAGCAATTAGGGAACACAAGGAGGTCAAAGGGATACAAATAGGAAAGGAAGAAGTCAAAATCTCACTATTTGCAGATGATATGATAGTATACTTAAGTGACCCCAAAACTTCCACCAGAGAACTCCTAAACCTGATAAACAACTTTAGCAAAGTGGCTGGATATAAAATTAACTCAAGCAAATCAGTAGCCTTCCTCTACTCAAAAGATAAACTGGCTGAGAAAGAAATTATGGAAATGACACCCTTCAAAATAGTCACAGATAATATAAAATACCTTGGTGTGAACCTAACCAAGCAAGTAAAAGACCTGTATGACAAGAACTTCATTCCCCTGAAGAAAGAAATCGAAGCCGATCTCAGAAGATGGAAAGATCTCCCATGCTCATGGATTGGAAGGATTAATATGTAAAAATGGCTATTTTGCCAAAAGCCATCTACAGATTTAATGCAATCCCCATCAAAATTCCCACTCAATTCTTCTCAGAGATAGAAAGAGCAATCTTAAAATTTATTTGGAATAACAAAAAACCCAGGATTGGGAAAACTACTCTCAGCAATAAAAGAACTTCTGGAGGAATCACCATCCCCGACTTCAAGCTGTACTACAAAGCAATAGTGATAAAAACTCCATGGTATTGGAACAGAGACAGGCAGGAGGATCAGTGGAATAGAATAGAAGACCCAGAAATGAACCCCCATACCTATGGTAACTTAATCTTTGACAAAGGGGCTAAAACCATCGAATGGAAAAAAGATAGCATTTTCAACAAATGGTGCTGGTCCAACTGGTGGTCAGCATGTAGAAAAATGAAAATTGATCCATACTTATCTCCTTGTACAAAGCTCAATTCCAAGTGGATTAAGGACCTCCACCTAAAACCAGCCACACTGAAACTAATAGAAGAGAAACTGGGGAAAAGCCTGGAATACATAGGCACAGGGAAAAAGTTCCTGAACAGAACGCCAATGGCCTGTGCTCTAAGACCAAAAATTGACAAATGGGACCTCATAAAGCTGCAAAGCTTCTGTAAAGCAAAGGACACAGTCAATAGGACAGTGCGGCAACCAACAGATTGGGAAAAGATATTCACCAACCCTACATCTGATAAAGGGCTAATATCCAAGGTATTCAAAGAACTGAAGAAATTAGACTCTAGACAATCAAAGAACCCTATTAAAAAATGGAGCACAGACCTGAACAAAGAATTCTCAACTGAGGAAGCTCGAATGGTTGAGAAGCACCTAAAGAAGTGTTCAGCATCCCTAGTCATCAGGGAAATGCAAATGAAAACAACACTGAGATTCCACCTCACACCAGTCAGAATGGCTAAGATCAAAAACACAGGTGACAGTACATGTTGGCGAGGATGTGGAGAAAGAGGAACACTCCTCCACTGTTGGTGGGATTGTAAACTGGTACAACCACTATGGAAGGCAGTCTGGCGGTATCTCAGAAAATTGAACATAGCGTTACCTAGGGACCCAGCTATACCACTCCTGGGCATATACCCAAAAGAAGTTTCAACATACAACAGGGACACATGCTCCACCATATTCATAGCAGCCTTATTTATAATAGCCAGAAGTTGGAAAGAACCCAGATGCCCTTCAACAGAAGAATGGACGCAGAAAATGTGGTACATTTATACAATGGAGTACTACTCAGCTATTAAAAACAATCAGTTCACAAAATTCCTAGGCAAATGGATGGAGCTGGAAAATATCATCTTGAGTGAGATGACCCAATCTCAAAGGAACATACATGGTATGCACTCACTGATAAGTGGATATTAGCCCAAAAGCTCACAATTTCTAAGAATCTTCATATAGACCACATAAAACTCACATAGAAGAAGGAAGACCAAAGTATGAATGCGTTGGTCCTTTTTAGAAGGACCATCAAAAGTTTCAACCAGAACTCCCAAAGTCTAAACCACCAACCAGAGAGCACAAAGGGAGGGACTCACGCACCTGTATAGGGAATTGAGGGTGACCTTGTTAGACTCCAGTGAAAGTGGAGGGCCAAGGTCCCCAAAAGTTTGGATCCCCTACTGTGTTGGAATTCGAGAGCAGGGAGATGGGACTAGGAGGATGTTTGGAGCACACCATCACAAAAATTAGGAGGAAGGGGTAGGGGATAAGGGATTTGGGGGGAGAATGAGAAAGGAGACAACATTGAAAGGTAAATACGTATAATACCCAATAAAAACCCCACACAGATAAAGGATTTTAAAAAAAGGGAGTCTATTTATTTTAAATTAATTTCAAAAGTTTCTAGGAGATGCAAATTGGCTAAGATACTATTTTAAGCTCTCCACAAAAGAATTTAAATCTCTGTTCAATATTCTCAAGAGAGAGAGGTAAACCCTAACTTCCTCAACAGTTAATTGACAAAAGAGAGGTAATCTCACAAAAAGTAGAAAAAGCTATTTCTAATCGATATATCATATAATCTGATTAATTGTCAGTGGAGCTATAAAAGTCCTTTGACAAAAGATTATTAATATAGATTTATATATCCTTAAATAAGGCCTTCATGACTCTCTGAGTGTGGAAGGAGCAACTGTTGGCGCTTCTGCCCTGATTTTACAAGAACTCTGAAAAATTGGCTTTAAAAACAAAAGAGGGGGAATGGTATCCCCTCAGAAGGAGTCCCCCTGAAATACTCTCCATCATGCCTTGTTCACTTTTCTCTCTCTAAAGCTGAAAGCTCATGGCAAATCTCTTGCTGACCATGTTGGTGACCTCGGGCACCACCAAGACCAACAAAACTTTGCCACAGATATGGGGAAGGACCCTCATACCCATAAAGGGAATGCCCCAGTCCCAGTTCCCTTATGGAGCCGAGGACTGATATGCCTGCCCAATACCACAGAAGGCACAGCTAACCGGCTACCACAAATATTAATGAAAAAAATAGATGCCCTCACAAAGCCAGGCCCAATCATAAATACGATGAATAACAATTTACATCCAGGGAAGAGAAATCTCCCTGAGAATCCCCTTCTTTTTTCTTTCCAGGTAAAATTGAATCACCCGTGATGCCTGCTATTAGAAGTTCTAACCCAGATGGACCAGAAGCCAGGAGCCTCGCCCTTACCCTCACCCCCTACCTTTTCCCACCTGCACAAGGTCCCCTGAAGCTGGGCAACTGCAAGATCCTGCTTGGCAACTGCAGATAGACTCAAAGCAGTGTACCATATCATCTGAAGAATAGCAGGGAGACCATAACTCAAGCAGTGTACCATATCTTCTGAAGAATAGCAGGTTGCAGTCCTCCTCGCCCCCACGAATAACCAGGACCCACCGGTCGGGTCAAGTGGCACCCAGACGTGGGGCTCGAGGCACGGACCCATCCGGACGGACCCTCATTGAGAGGATGTGCGCACGACATCAAGATTGAGCAAGACAGAGATCATCGCCCGTGACCTGTCGTCCACGGAACCAGGTTGATGCTGCCATCAAGAAGACGGTTGAAGTACATTACCATCAGCTGAAAATTGCAGAGGATCCAGAAGTGACTCCGCAGGAGACTGACACAGCTGTCAGCTCCCCTGCCTCCCCCTATGGTCGACCCCTAGACTTCCACGCCCTCCAGAAGGGTTCCTGGTATGCTTGGCTTTGCCCTCATTTCTCTTGCTAGAGAGCTTGGCCTCTTGATCACCACAACAAAAATTGGCTTTTTCCTAAACCAAGGCCACCCTTGATATGGCCACTAACATTGGGGAGCCTTCCTTTATGACAATATTACACCCCAAACTGACAAATGGTTGGTAACTTGAACATTTACAAGAGACTAGGATGGCTGTGAGTTAGCCCAATGACGGGATTATTGTAGGTCCACTTCCCAGGGGCCCACCCAATGCAGCCGAAAAGGAGTGCGTGGTGCTGGGAGTGGGTGCAGCCTACATGGCCTAAGACAGGGCTCTCACCCTCCTTTCACCCACATCAGAGTCCCTTGACATTGCCCATCGTCGACAGCCTAAAGACATCGACCATCGATGTGACTCGTCTCACATCAGTGTTTTGGGGTTGTGAACTTGTCTAAGACCCCCCATAATTAGACATCCAAATTCAAAACTCACATAGTTGGGATTGAACATAAGACACCTTCTCTAACTAAACAGAGAAGGGGGAGATGCCAGAAGCCAGGACCCTCGCCCTTACCCTTATCCCCTACCTTTCCCCACCTGCACAATGTCCTCTGAAGCTTGGCAACTGCAAGATCCTGCTTAGCAACTGCAGATAGACTCAAAGCAGAGTACCATGTCTTCTTAAGAATAGCAGGGAGACCATAACTCAAGCAGTGTACCATATCTTCTGAAGAACTGCAGGTAGATCATAATTCAAGGCAGTGTACCATATAGACCATGACATGTTTCAAGGCACAGGCCAAGAAGATTTTGTACTTTTCCACCACCTGGACCCTCTTACCCCCTCTCCTTGTAAAACATGCTATAAAAAAGCATTTCATGTTCAAAAAAAAAGAAATTAAAAAAAAAGAGTGAAAAAAAAAAACTTGTTAAAGAGAAAAATCTACCTGATCAGGAGAATTCCTTCATCTCCTCTTCCTGATCAGATGCAAAGTGTTCAAAAGTCTCATGCACTGAAACCATTGTCTCATTGACATATATAATGTTACTGGAATTGTAAAGAAATACAAGTTCTTCCTTATGTCACTTTTTTAGAAAAAAATATGTTTTTTATTTTTATTTTATTTCTTTTACAATCTGACTCAAGTTCCTCCTCCCTCCTCCCCTCTCAGTCTCTCCCATCTACTTTTGTCTGACTCTCCTCTTCATATACTCCTCCTCGGTTTCTCTTTAAAAAAAAAAAGAACTTTGGTTCAAGGTATATAAATTGCAAGTGCAAATAAAGTTATAGGAAGCCTAGCCACCACCTCTTCTGTTTATGATAGACAAAGCCACCCAGTAGGGACAAAGAGTACCAAAGGCAGTCAACAGAGTCTGAGATAGCTCCTTTACCTAATTTTAGGAATCCTGCAAGAAAATCAAGCTATACAGCTGTGACATATGTGATGAGGGGCACTTCCATGAAGCATTCATAGATGGAGGTTTGGTCTTCTGGAGACACTATGGGTTTCAGTTGTCTGATTCTGTGGGGGTTTTGTTTGTTTGTTTGTTTTTGTTTGTTTGTTTGTTTTTGTTTTGTTTTTGTTTTTTGTTTTTGTTTTGAAGTGTCCTTGACCTCTCTGGCTCCTACAATCTTTCTTCTCTCTCTTTCCTTGGATTTTCTATCTTCTTAATATTTGCCTGTGGGTCTCTGAACATGTTTCCATCAGTATCTAGGTGCAGCTTCTCTAATAACAATTGGGCTAGGCATCAATGTATGAGTAGAGTAGAATATCATTATAAATAATTTTATTAACTTTTTGCCAGTTATGTTTGGTGTTATCATAGTTCTCTGGGATATACAACCTCTGGTTTCTAGCCTTTCAAGCAATGTCAGTTTTGGTCTCCCACTCAAGGCATGAATTTCAAGCTAGACCCATTATTGGTTGGCCATTCCACAGTTTCTGTACCAATTTTACCCCCAGGAAATCGTGTATCAGGATAAATTACAGATCAAAGATATTGTGGTTGGGTTGGTATCCTAATCCCTACACTAAAGTATTGCCTGTGTACAGTACATGGACTATTTGGGCTCTGTATCTCATATTTCCAGGAGTTGTAGCTAGGGTTACCTTCTTAAGTTGCCTTTTCAAGTATTTTTCACAACAATTAGAATGGTAACATTAAACACCAGGGTAGGATAAAACTTAAATCTCATAAAATTCTAACAGAAGGTTAACATTGTCTTCTATAAATGAAACAAATCACAAAGTACTGGTGGAGGTTTATAAAAGAATGGCTCATATATATCCTGCTTTGTCATCAGAAAGTGACATTATTTCAAAAGGATTAGTACTTGTGGCCATGATGGAGTAGGTTTGGCCTTATTGGAGGAAGTATGTCATATAGTAGAGCCAGGATTGGCCTAGTCTCACTCCTCCTGATGCCCATTGTTGTAGAATCTTAGATATTACTCCAGCACCGTGTTTGTCCATGCACTGATTTCCTCCTACCTTGATGGTTGTGGACAAAACCTATGAAACTGCAATCCAGCCCCTAATTATGCTTTCTTTTTAAAAGAAATCCATTGTCATTGTGTCTAGTCACAGCAATAAGACAGTGAATAAGAAGTACTGATTTTCTAGTTCCATCCATTTGCCTAAGAGTTTCATGAAATCTGTTTTTAATACCTGAATAGTACTCCATTGTATAAATGTACAACATTTTCTGTATCCATTCCTCGGTTAAAAGACATCTGGGAGAAAATATTATTCTGAGTGAGGTTACCCAGTAACAAAAGAATACATGAGATGTGAATGCTATGATAGGTGGATATTAGTCCGAAAGCTCGGAATACCAAAGATACAATTTACAAACTGCATGAAACTCAAGAAGAAGAAACATAAAAATGTGGATGCTTCTGTCCTTCTTAGAAGGCAGAACAAAATATTCATGAGAGGTAGAGGGTGGGAGGGACATGGGAGGAAGAGAGGAGGGGGGAAGGGGGCAGGATCAGGTATGGGAGGAGATGGGCATAATATACAGAGGGTCAGGAATTTGAACAGAGGTGTGTAGCAATGGTGGATGGGGAACTGGGGGTAGCCACAAGCAATTCCCAGATGCCAGGAAAGCAAGAGGCTCCCAGAACCCAACAAGGATGAGATTAACTGAAATGTCCAACAAAGGGAAAGGAGAACCTATAGAGAACATATCCAGAGATTAGACAACGTTCCCAAGTGAGGGACAGGGCCACCCACTCATCTTTAAGTTTAGCTCAGAATTGTTCCCACCTAAAGGAAATACAGGGACAAAGTGTGGAGCAGAGACTGACAGAAAGGCCATCCAAAGACTGCCCCACCTGGGGAATCCATCCCATATAAAGACATAAAACCTAGACACTATTGCAGATGCCAAGAGGTGCTAGATGACAGAAGCCTGGTATAGCTGTTTCCTGAGAGGTTCTGCCAGTGCATGACAAATACAGAGGCAAATGCTCATAGCTGACTATTGGACTGAGCACAGGGCCACCAATGGAGGAGTTAGAGAAAGGACTGAAGGAGCTGAAAGGGTTTGCAACCCCATAGGAATAACAACAATATCAACCAACCAGATCCCCCTCCAAGCCCCCCTCCCCCAGAGACTACATCACCAACAAAAGAGTACATATGGCTCCAAGTCTATATGTAGCAGAGGATGGCCTTGTCTGGCATCAATGGGAGGAAAGCCCCTTGGTCCCGTGAAGGCTTGATGCCTGAGTGTAGGGGAATGCCAGAGCAGTGAGGTGGAAGTGGGTGAGTGGGTAGGGAAGCACATCATAGAAGCAGGGGGAAGGCGGAAGGAGGATGGGATAGGGGGTTTACAGAAGGGAAATCAGGAAAGGGAATAACATTTGAAATGTAAATTAAAATGTACTGATTTATAAAAAGTGACACCCAATGGTAAGATTCCAACTTGAGTGGTGATTTATCTACCTAGGAGCAATGCCATGAAGTAGATAAGTTACTACAGCATCTAACAAAAAGGATATTAGGACCATGTATATCATTCAACTCAAGGATAGTTGATACTCAAGAAAAAAAATTCTGGTAGAGTAAAAGAAACTTATACCTGTGTTAGGAGGATTTGAATGATTAAGACAAGAATCCTGGGCAGCATCTTCATGTGCTCATGGGACATCTACAAGGACAGAGCTCACCGCCCCTGGAGCAACTGACAACCAGGTCTGCTTGCTCTGCAAAAGAGACAATCATCATTGCAAGGCATTCTGTTTGCCTCACAAGGGCCAGTACCTGACTCAGAAATTCAAGGTCACTTATACATCTCAAGTAATCTAGAAATGTGAAGAACATGATGCTTTGTCTAACCAGCCTTCCTTACAATCATTTTCTACAAAAATATGGAGCTTCTGATTCCTTGTAGGAACTCAGGGAATGTTGGATTTGCACATCTGAGAAAGCAATGAATTTGGAAATTTATATGAAACAGTTTGGTGTGAATGCTATAGTCATTTCATTTCCAGTACTATAGTTCTGTGGTCAGACTTCATAGAGTACTTGGAAAAAAATTTCCTGAGTATCATTTTTATAGTTAAGAGTACTGGGGCTTTAGATTGAATGAATAACATATAGAGACATATTTGGCATTATGCCTTTACTGTATTACAGTTAGAAGTATGTGAAGCATATAAATCATTTCCTTATTCTTCAAAGATCCCTGAAGAAGGCTCAGATTGCCTGTTTTCCTGTTCTCTTAAAAAGAAATGTGGACAACAGCTGTTGGGCTGTGGCATAAGAAGGAGTTGTGGGGTTGTGTGGAGCCTGATCGAGAACAGGCTTTGAACTCCGAAGACCCTCAGGAACATAGGAGTTTGACCTTGCTCCTGGGCACCTGTCTCCTTTCACACAGCTATAATCTCCCACAGCTCCTCCCACAGAGAGGTTTATGGCTATCAGTCACTTAGGAACTGTGCCCCATGCCCTCCCACATGTAGATAAGGTATCTATGAGCTCTCAAATCAAGCCAATAGGAGTTACCTGCTGCCAGACCCTGACCCACCCCAAAACTGTATATAAGAATCTTATCCAGGAGAAGTAAAGATGTGTGAGAATTACTCCATTGTCTGAGAGTTTCTGTCGCAAGAACTGTAACACTACCACTTGGAAAGAGATCTGCTCTCCTGAAGCACCTTCAGGATCCTACCCACACTCTTTGCTAGCTAGTAGACTTCTTACTGGATCAGCCTCACCCACTCAGCACAGAGCAACAGGTGCATCACCTTGGAGCATCTGGGTGGTGACAGCAGAGATGCAGGTAGAGGCATCAGCAGAGGCAGTGGAGGCAATTACCCCTCCCTGCTCAAACTCTATCCCCTTTGCCTGAATCCTGGCACCTGGCTAGGCTGGAGATCTTCCTGGAAAGCCTTCCAGCACTGAGACCAACAAACACCCAGCTATTTTCACTCACTTTTCATGTCTTATTTCCAAATGCTTTGTGAGGAATCCTTAATTTTCAATCAGGCTCAAAGTGATCTGAGGGAACATCCATTTAAAAGTTTAAGTATTTCCTCCCTAGCCTATGGATATAAACTATCCCTTCTAATTATTAGCCCTGTCAGACTCTAGAGTCTCCACATGGGACTCTTAATCTGAATTAGTTTCTGGTGGCAGAGATTCTCAACATGGGACCATGGGAGAAAGTACAGGAATTTCCAGATTCAGGAATCTTGTCAGCTTTGAGAGGCAGAAATGAACTGTTCCATCATGGTCAGTGTGTAATATGAACTCCTTGAGCTTATAATCAAATCATCAGTTTCCCCAAGTTAACAAAATCTGAAAGAGTTATTGAAATATTATGGGATATGAAGTATTAGAGGATACCATCCTCTATAGTTTTAACAGATGGGCTTTGTAGATCAAAATGTTACCATCTAAATTTAACATTTGAGCGATGGAAACTTCCTGGGTCATCATAAAACACTTCTTATCAAATAACATATTAGATTTCATTCATTCATGATAACTGTGCCCTCATAATCAACAAAACTTAATACCTTTACAATGGGATAAACCCAGTGAAAGAAATTTATGAAGAAATGTTCGATTTCTTCATCAACCACATGAGAAGCAAGAACCAATGTGTACAAGACAGAAGCCCTAACAACTGACCTTCTTAAGTCATGGTCAACAAATCAATCTGCCTCTTATGTAGACAAACAGAAAGAGAAATTTTTTCTTTGTATGAATATAGCTTAAAGAGAAATATGAGGGAAATTGTTCACTGTGCTTGCATTTTATTTTGATGGAGTCTTTGTCCTTGCATGTTAAGACAAACACAATCCTGCTCACAAATACTTGAGAACTCTGTGCTGTCCCATCCTAGCAAGTCAGAATGCAGTCACTTCCTCTCCCTTCATGATGATGATTCCCTCCATCAGCCTTAGCCTTCAGGCTCTGCACTTTCTCCAAGGAGTGTCAAAACTTTAGACTTTGTTTTTCCTGGAATAGGTTGAAACTCCCTCCCTAGAAATGTAGTGTAGTGGTCAGGCTCTGCCATCCTTAAAAGAAGAGGGCAGCCAGGAATCTATAACAAAAGACACAGGAGAGTCAGGCCTAGGGCTCAGACCATGATGACTAGAAGAAACCAGATGAAACCAGACTTTACAACAGGGTTGTAATTAATTCAAAATTCTTCTTACCTGGGAAAGCTCTGATTGTGAGAATTCCTAATTTATAGCAGCCTTCAATCAATCCTGCCACCATGTATCCTGAGATGTCAATGAACTATATCTTGACAATAGAGAACCCTGTAGCCAGGGATGCAAGTCTCCTTGAAAAATCTTAGTGCTGTGGATTTAGGGAACTTTTGTCATACTACCTGGTACAGAGTCCCTAGTAGGAACAATTTGGAGGAAATGAAGCAGATAACAGTTTCTAGAACCCATATCACCATGTGTTATCACCATGTGTTTGCCTCATTGTCATGTGTTCATTTCATCTAAAGTCAACCTATCAAACTGCCTTCTTGAAAGTGCTAAGCCCAGCTTCATCTACATGTACAATGATCCAAGAAGGGCATGTGTGGTTGGCACCAATATAAAGCATGGACATAGACACATTTGGTCAATGAAACAAGCTTCAACAAGGAGGTTCCAACTGAATATATATATATAATTTGATGGATATGACAAAGCTCCAACAATGTCAAACATACATACACATATGTACATCCAGACAGACATCAAGACAGACAGACATCAGACATGTACACATTCACACAGTGAGTGGCTGGATCAAATCTCCAACTACTTTACCTATATAACCATACCACCATTTTTGTGGATGGAGCTAACTCCAGTGAGTGTGCTCTAATGAATTTATTTTTTTCTCTTATCCTTTGTAATACCACCTAAGACAGAGTTTTCTATATAGGAAAATGATTACCCCACAGCCACAAATTATAGATTCTCTATTTTAAAAAATTACCATAAAACATATACTTTCAAAATAGATTAAAATCATTATAAAATAGGAAATTACAACAGGATTATTGATGTATTCTTCTTCTGAAACTAATATCTAACTAAACATTTCCCATCTACATTTCCACAAGTTCATGGTGACATCAAGGCAATAATTTCTTGTCATTCAGTAACTAAATTTAAGCAAGACAGTCTATAATAGCAAAGTTTTTCCTAAGGTTAGCTGAGAATAATGTGTATTTATTAAGAAACAGATTATCCTCTATACTATGATCCATTTTAAAGTCTTTGTCAGCTAAACTTGTTTGTCATCTTTTCTCTATTCTTATACTCAAAATAGAATTATTTATTCTTTATTTGTAACCTTCATTCTCAGGGTGCACAAGGAAACCTATGGCTATATTCCTAGATCACAAGATCCAGGAACTCAGACCCAACCTGGAATTAAATATTTTCCTTAATTATTAAATTAAAAATATAAATTAAAAAATAATTAAAAATAGGCTTGTCTCAAGCCTATTTTTGTCTTCTAAGTACGATTATGTGCTTGCAATGCATGGATGCTCACTGAATTTCTTTTCTATTTTTTGTAACCCTTATTATCCTACAAGGAATGGGAACATTCTGCTCTTAATTCTAAGTTCATTATATCTTTCTGTCAAAACAACTTAAACTATTTTCTGAAACTTTCTACAAACTACTCTATCTTCCAAAAATCTATTTAAATAATACTGTAAATTTCAAAAAATCATTAATTCATTTGAACAATGTTTTATGAATGTTCATATTCATTTGGATGTGCAGGAAAAAGGACTGTTAGAATGGTCTATCACCCAAAAAGTAATCACATCAGGCAACAGGCAGTGAGATTTTCCCCACATCCAATCAAACCATGCTAGATATATGAAGAATATTGCATTGAAAAACATGAGATGGTACATCATTACCAAACAGCAACCCTGGGGCTATGCTTCTTGAATGTGCACTCATTGCAGCTGTGCAAAATGGTGGGCCTTTTTCAGGAAGTTCACTTGTCCTGCTTGAAGTCCTCCAGAAAACATTCACTTTTCATAAATTATGAAAATACAATTACAACTAGTAAGTTAGCCCTTCATACACACAAATACATACATACACACAAAAGCACACATGCACATACACATATATATATGTATATACATATATATTGTATTGATTAGAAACTCTAAAATCAATGAGATGACATTTACTTGTCTTTCTTTACAAGATATGTTCACTCTTGACACATAAATCCTCCTAAGAGGGAAAGGACATGTTAGCTAATTTTTTTTGTCATAGTGGGAAAGACATTATGGTGGGTATAACACTAGTGTGTTGCAACCAGAGGATGAGAGTTATTGTTCATATTTCAGTTGATTAGATTGTACAGTACTGTATGGGAAGACCCTCTATCCTCAGAATGCTACTTCATGCAACAAAGTCTACAACTTCCCCAACATCTATATCAGCAAAAAACCACTTGCTTACATATGGATTGTAGGGATATTACACGTTAAAATCTTAATACTGACCCAATAAAAAAGTCATGAGAAGGGATAAAAGGAGGTCTCTGGGGGCTGAGAGTAGTACCAAGCCAACAGCTCCTGCCAAGCAGCCAATGGAGTGTGAGGGAAGATACTCCCCCAGCCAAGGTTGCATGGAGAATACAACTTGCCAACATAGACTGAAGACAGGTAGAAGGTGAATAAATGCCATCTCCAAGCATCCTTAGCCATAAAAACTATGTAATAACAACCACATGTATATTATGGTCCCTGAGCTATGGGGAGTTGGTATGCAGCAATAGAAAACACAAGTATAGCAAATTACTAGCAGGGTATGGCTAGTAACTTAGAATGGAAACTTCCTAGTTACCATCTTCATAATTATACAAAATTTAAAAGGAGTAAAATTATTTTTAAACTTTACAAATGTCTAGTGGTGCATACACATGCAATTCCAGCTCCCAGGAGTTAGAGTCAGGGGCATCAAGACTAACCAAGGATAAATAGCATGATATTGTAGTAATAAGGATATCTCAGGGCTAGGAATGTAGCTCTGCTAAAACACTAACTGCTTAGCACATAGTAATCTATGGCACATTATCCCATAACTGCATAAGTATGGTACAATGTTTAATGTCTGATATTGAAACACTTGAGTAGTAGAGGGAGAGTGATCTGGAGTTCAAGGTCATCTATAGTGAGTTTAAGGCTAAGCTTTGATACTGATACATGAGTCCTTTTCAAAAACACATGTAAATCTTAGTAAATTAGTAAAATTAGAAAATAATATTTAAAATGTGTAGTTCTAATCAAATTGGATAATCAAATTCACACTATCATTTAACTATCATAGTAAATAATCTATGACTATATAAATAATTACATACATATGTAACTTAAACAGAAGGTATCAAAAGAAGATAGGTAGAGGTATATTGACAAATAAGAAAAGATACATTTTTTTATTGTTTATTTTTTTACACTCCAGATTTTATTACTCTCCACTGCTCCACTCTCTGATTGTTCCACATCCCATACCTCAAACCCATATCCTGTCTCCATGAGGCTGTTCCCACCCCCCACACACCCTCCACCCAACCTGACCTCTAAACTCCCTAGGGACTCAAGTCTCTTGAGGGTTAGATGCATCATCTCTCATTGAACACAGACCCAGCAGTCCTCTGCTGTATATGTGTTGGGGCCTCATATCAGCAGGTATATGCTGCCTTTTTGGTGGTCCAGTGTTTGAGAGATTAATTAACACTACTGGTCCTCCTACAGGGTCACTCTCCACAACTTCCTTCAGCCTTTCCCTAATTCAACCACAAGAGCCAGCAGCTTCTGTCCATTGGTTGGGTGCAAAAATCTACATCTACATCTGACTCAGCTGCTTGTTGGGTCTTCTGGAGGGCAGTCATGATAGGACCCTTTTGGACAGTGCTCCATAACCTCAGTAATAGTGTCAGTCCTTGGGATCTCCCCTTGAGCTGGCTCCCACTTTGGGCGCATCACTGGACCTTCTTTTCCTCAGGCATGCACAGGTTGAATTAGCTTTAGCACACAATTTTGTATATATTGAGCAATTGTTGGTAGGTACATAATTATTAGTGATAACGGGGGGGGGGGTCAACAAAAGTCACAAACCATGTAAGCCATTGTAGCCAATATATAGGTTACAGAATTTTTATCAAGGTTTTTCTATACAAACTCTACATGATCTTGTGTGTTATGTGAGAAGTCTCAACCGTTAAAGCAGCCTCTGCCAGAAAATGCTGTATAGACAATGTGGTCTTTTTTTTTTAATCTGTAAAAAATTGATTGGTGCTACATCATTAACTATTGTTCCCCTCACTTCATTCATTTCCTGATTTATCTCTAACAGTATGTTGGCATTAATCTTAGTAGATTTGCTGAAATCTTGTGCTATTTTTCATATTTCGTTCTGCATCTCACCATTTGGAATAGAAAAGAATGATTCTGGAAAAGTAGCAATGGTAGTTGGGTCCAACATATGAAAATTATCACCACATTCTGCAGAGAGTGCTCCAGGAATTCCTATGCTGTTTGAGCAGAAGAGGCAGAATATAAAACCAAGGCACAGACTCACCCAAATTCCTTTGACAAAGCTGCAAAAGTATAATTATGACAGAGGAATGCCCACATGTATGGAGCTTTTCCTTGCCTTCCAGAAAAATACAGTGATCATTTGAGATAATATTCAGGCAGCGATATCATCTTTCAAATTAAAAAGCTACTCTCAGTACCTAAGGCCTATTAAGTTGCTTTGGTGCTGTTCATTAATGATACATGTCTTTTGCATGCAAAATGTTCTCAGTGGACCCCTGGTTGTTCCAGTTGTAGTCAAACATTAGAGGTATTGTTTACTGATATAACCTGTACCCTACCAGGCAGAGATCTTGTTAATAAGAGGGTGTCAACAATCCCATATTGACAATGTTGGCAGTCAAGGTTCCCTAAGTCAGAGGATTGTAGAGACAATTTGGAGATATTGAATCAGTGTTATTTCATCTACTTTGATTGGTGGCATTCTGCCAATTGTTTATTTAAACCTTCTATTTACATAAATGTATATGTACTTTCTTGCTCATTTTATGTATCCTCTACTAACAGTAGGACAACTGTGGTAATACTTTAAGATAACTGAGTTTCCCGAAATTTCTCCTCTTATGAAAGCAACCTGCAGGCCACAGGCACCATTAACATACTTAGTATGAATTATGGCCATTATCATCTAGGCTAAGTACAAAGTGGTGAGCATGTTTTGCAAGTGACAGAAGATTTGTTCAGCTTCCTGAGAAAGTTTCTTCCAAGAAATCTTACATTTCTTTTTTTAATTAGTTTTCATTGGGTATTTTATTTACATTTCAGATGTTATCCCCTTTCCCCATTTCCCCATCCACTCAGAAACCCCCTATCCCATACCCCTCCTCCAGCTTTTATGAAGATATGCCCCCACCCACCCACTCCAATTTCCCCACCCATGAATTTCCCCATATTGGGGTGTCTGGCCTTCACAGGACCAAGGACTTCCTCTCCCACCTTTGCCTGACAAGGCCATCCTCCCCTATACATACAGCTGGAGCCATGGATCTCAACCTATGTGTTCCCAGGCTGGTGGTTTAGACCCTGAGAGCTCTGGTTGGTTGGTATTGTTGCTCTGCCCATGGGGCAACAAATTCTTTCAGCTCACTCAGTCTTCTCTAACTCCTCCATTGGGAATCCCATGATCAGTTCAATGGTTAGCTGTGAGCATCTGCCTCTATATATGTCAGGTTCTGACAAACCTCTAAGGAGACAGCTGTATCAGGCTCCTGAAAGCATGCACCTCCTGGGATCCACATCAGCTTCTGCCTTTGGTGACTGCACATGGGATTGATACCCAGGTGGAATGGTCTCCAGACGGCCTCTCCTTCAGTTTCTGTCCTACACTTTGTCTTTATACTTGTTCCCATGAGTATTTTGTTACTTCTTCTAAGAAGGACCAAAGCAACCACTATAAGAATCCAGGCTTGGTTTGAACAGACAACACAAGGCCGATCCAGTTCCACAGGAAGGGGTTTATTTAGTGAGGGGAGTGGGAGAGAGGAGTGGGGAAGATGTCGAGCAAAGAGAAGAGGAAGAGAGAGAGGTTGGGGTGGTCTTAATTATTTAAGTGGGTGATGACGTGTAACTTCCCAGGTGTAGGTGAGTGAGACAGGTGAACCCTGGGAGCGATTGCCTCAGTAATTATGCAGGAGTCACCTGGCCTCTGGTCCCTGAATATGATGTCACTGGGTTCAGACTTATACTAACATACCTCACTTTTTCTTATTATAAAAAAGAAAAAAAAAGAGATAGGGGAAGCCGGTGGTGAAAGAGGAATGGGGCGCCATGCCTCTTAAACTACTTCCTGCTGTGTTGGGGCATAGTCCGTTGGGGGAGGAGCTGGTTTTTTCACCATCGGGGCCCATTCAATGGATGTGTGTACCAGGCTCTTCTGTGGATAGCAACTGGTGATCCTGTAACAAGAACTGATTAGTAAACTGGTTAGAAATAATACCAGGAGGATGGCAAGAAGGGTGTTACAGGAGAGTATCTGAACTGGAGGTCTCACATTCCCCAAAAATGGTATTTCTTGGGAGGGCTGGCGAAGGCCATCTTCTTTGGCTGTCAGGACACCTGGCATCTATCAGTTCTGAAGCACCACAGCTGAGATCTCTCGGGCCTCATGTGTAGAAACGAGTGTCTTGCAATGTTGGTAGAAGAGGTGGTTGGTCCGTGAACCTTAGCATATGTATCTGAAAGGCCAGTACTCTTCTATCTGGACAAAAGGAAGCAAGTATAGAGGACATAATATTTAGATGGGATATCAGATGTAGGGATGGTTCTTGGATGCAGTTTGGATTGGTTCTTGGCATCCGGCTATGGAGCAGTTTTCTGACCCTGTTTGGAACGACTTTTATCTGTGAGTGTCTCTCGAACCTCATACATCCAGATGTGAGGGCTGACCTGGATAGAAACAAACAGCAGGGGGAGGATGAGAAACACATGTCTAGTCCAGTGATGTCAAGCTCTGCTGCCGGAGTGGAGTCTCATTCTCTGGGATTGAGGACAAGGTGGGTGGTCTGGATGTCCTCTGGAGCTTAATAGAGCACAGTCCTGTTAGAGTCGATGTGTATGAAGGAGAATTGATTTTAGATGGGGGAGTGAAAGGCTTAAAGTAAGATAAGTGGACCCAATGAGGGAGTCCTTCAAGTTTAGCAGCTGTAGTGATCATGAGGATTACGTTAAAAGGACTCTGCCATTTGGGGGAGAGAGGTGAGGGCCGATGATCTGGAGGGGAGAGAAGCACTTGGTCTCCAATGTTGACAGGCAGTGGACAGGAGACAGTGTGTTGTCGAGGTAGATGGTGGTCAGCAAAGTTCCACAAGAGAGAACGGAGGTGGCAAAGTAATAGGGTGAGTAGGTGGTCTGGGAGGGGGGAACACTTAGGTAAAAGACCAGGAGTTACGACTGGACATCCACACATGAGTTCAAAATGTGAAATGAGGAGAGGTCACTTGGGAAGGGCTCGTAGCCTGAAAAGAGCCAGAGGTAGGAGTTTTACCCAGACAAGGTGAAGTTCCTGTGACAGCTTGACGAGAGTGGTTTTTAAAGAGTTCTCTCTACCTTACCTGAAGATTGAGGGTGGTAGGGAATATGAAAATGCCAGGAGATGTCTAGGGCCTTAGATAGAGTCTGAGAAACTTGGGAAGTAAATTCAGGCCCATTGTCTTGTCGGTGGCGTGTACTCGCCAGCGAGATAACACAGACACCAAAGTTCTTCAGCAGATCTTTATTACGATGTTATAGAGGAAAGACCCGCTGGGAAAAGGCCGGCTGGTGGAAACCGGCTGGGAGAAAAGGCCCCGAGCCCCGAGAAGGTCCTGGTTAAATACCCCCTGGAGTGATGTGTACATATCTGGTTGGTTAATTGCCCATAAAATCCTATATGCCCCGGGAAGGGCTTGTGACTTCGCGCGCTTTTCCCTCACACAAAGACAGTAAATTACAGAACTTGTGAGAGCATCGGCTTGCCAGAGCTGTCTCTGCTTTCCACGGCTCTCTACATTGTCTGACTGGAGGGAGGCGGGAACACCAAAACAGGGGATGATCTCTCTGAGGAGGAGGTCAGAGACTGTCTGAGCCCTTTTGTTAGTTGTGGGAAAAGCCTCTACCCAGCCTGAGAAGGTGTCCACCAAGACCAGGAGGTACTTGACATGTTTTACAGCAGGCATTTGGGTAAAATCAAGTTGCCAGTCAGTTCCAGGAAGGGAACCTCTGGCCTGGTGGGTAGGAAAAGGGGTGTTACGATACCTTGAGTTGGGATCTGACATCTGACAGATTTTGCAAAAAGTAGTGATAGACTTTAGGAAACTTAAGCCCTCAGGAGTAGGCTGTAGGTGGGTCTTAACAAAATAAGATAACGCTTGGCTATTAGGATGAAAGAGTTGGTGAAGATAGGACAGGGTTTGACAAGTGTCAAGGGGTGTAGGTGGGGATGTGGATTGTAGTGTAAGAATCACTTTGGGAGGGTGAGATGAGTCTAGGCCCCTAGGGGCTGCAGCTCTAGCTGCCTCATCAGCTTGGTTGTTTCCCTTGGAGACTATAGAGTCATCCGTATGGTGGGATCTGCAGTGGACAATCCCAATAGCTGTGGGGAGATGGGCGGCCTTTAGCATGGACATAATCTGGTTTGCATTAGTTACTGATCCTCCTTTTGTGGTAAGTAACCCACGCTCCTTCCAGATAGCAGCATGGGACAGGGGGATATGGAAAGCTTATTTGGAATCTGTGTAAATGCTGAGGGATTGTCCCTGTGCCAGCTGGAAGGCATGGGTAAGGGCAATTAATTCAGCCTGTTGGTTGGTGGTATGAGCAGAAAGGGCCTGTGCCTCCACCACCTTGGTGTCTGACACTATTGCATTGCCAGCTTTCTTGACCCCTTCATGAAGAAAGGAGCTTCCATCTGTATACCAGATAAAGGTGGCTTGAGGCAGTGTTCCCTCCTGTATGTGTGGAGGGTGAGGTAAAAGTTCTTCTAAGGTTTCAGTACAGGAGTGAGATAGAGAGTAGTCAGTGTTAGGTTGGGTAAGAAGATTGGAAATATTAAGAGGTGGGCATGATTGAAAGGGGAGAGTGGAGTCTTCTATTAGAGCTACCTGAAGAGAAAGAACCCTGCAGTGAGGTAGAGTCTGTAAGCCTTTATGAGTTAGGAGCTGTGACAGGTTGGGAGAAAAGAGAACAGTTATAGGCAATCCCAGGTTTAGTTTCTTTGATTCTCGAATAAGGAGTTCAGTAGCTGCTAAGGTACGAATGCAAGGTGCCCATCCCTGCATTGGTTGTATCTAGTCTTTTTGACAAGTATGCTACGGGTGCAAAAGATGGTCCCAGTTAGTTACCTAAGGCTCCAAGGACAAATCCCTCTTTTTCAGTTACGGAGAGGAAAAAAGGACGAGTCAGGTCCAGGAGATGTAAGGCTGGGGCCTTAAGGAGAGCCTGTTGGAGCCTTTGAAAGGGCTTAGTGACAGGTTTGAGAAGAGGTTCGTGGGCGGGGCCTAATGCTGCTTCATATAAGGGGTGAGAAAGTAGAGAAAAGGAAGGAACCCAGGAATGCAAAAAGCTAGCCATTTTTAGGAATGATAGAATCTCTTCCTTTGTAGAAGGACCAGTTAGAGACTGAATCAGGTTATTTCTATCTAAGGTAATAGCCTTGTGGGTTGGGGTACTGTCTAATCCCAAATAGGTGGCTTGAAGAGTGGACAGTTGGACTTTAGAAGGTGAGACCCTGTAGCCCCGACTGGAAAGGAAATTTAGAAGAACAGCTGTGTCAGCTTGGCTAATTTCTAAGGAAGGGCTACAGAGAAGAAAATCATCTACGTAAAGTACAATCTTAGATCTAGGGAGAGATAAAGAGATTAAGTCAGAAGCCAGGGCTTGCCCGAACAGATGTGGGCTGTCCCAGAATCCCTGAGGGAGAACAGTCCAGGTAAGTTGGGTTGAAAAGTGGGTGTCAGGATCTGTCGAGGTAAAGGCAAATATGTCCTGTGACTGGGTGTCTAGAGGGATAGAGAAAAATGCATCCTTGAGATCTAGGACTGAAAAATGAGAAGTCCCTATGGGGATAGTAGAGAGAAGCATATAAGGGTTAGCTATGACAGGATGGAGGGGAACTACACCAGAGTTAATGTGCCTGAGATCTTGAACCAGTCGATAGGTACCATTAGGTTTCTTAACTGCCAGTATAGGGGTGTTAAAAGGGGAAAAGGTAGATCGAAGGAGTTTTTTCCTTAAGAGGTCAGCAATGATAGGCTTAAGTTCCCTGAGGCTCTGGAGAGAAAGAGGGTATTGGGCTTGGCAGATGTACCTGGTAGAGTCCAGTAACTGGATGACAATGGGAGAATGATGTTTAGCAACAGGGGGGTTCTGGACATCCCAAACTTGAGGGTCCACCTGAGAAGCTGGTAAGGGAAATAACATGTTAGTGTTAGTAGGGTGATTGGCTATAAGGAGGAGCAGAGGAACTGCTGGTGAGCTTGGGCTTAAGCGAATTGGTGGAGCAAAGGAAATAGAAGCTCCCAACTTAGCTAAGATATCTCTTTCTAAAAAGGGGACAGGACATGTAGGCACTACCAAAAAGGAATGGGTGAGAGGCACACCCCTAAAAATGCAACTAAGTGGGGGTGTCTGGTGAAGAAGGTAAGGTTGTCCTCCTACCCTGACATTAGGAGAATACGAGGGTGAAGTGGGTCCCCAAAACTCCGTCAGGACCGAGTATGTGGCCCCAGTGTCCAAGAGGAAGGAGATGGTTCTCCCTCACACCATAATATCTACCCATGGCTCCCTGCTAGTGATAGGCGTGGTCAGGTCAAGAGAGCTTGGGCCCCATCAGTCCTCCATGGCCAAGCCTAAAAGGTCAGCTGAGGGGTTTTCTGGGAGCGATGTCCCTCTGTTCTGAGTGACATGAGGGCAGTCGGTTCCCCAATGCCCCCTATGATGGCACTTGGGACATGATCCCCTTGGCTCGCTGGGGTTAGGACAGGCTTTTGCCCAATGACCATATTGACCACATTTACAGCAGGAGCCAGGTGGTCTCTGAGCCTTCGAAGACCAGGAGTCTCGGGTAGTGGCTGAGGCTGGTCAGACAGCCTTTGCCAGCATATGGTATTTCTGTTTACAGGCTTTCTCATCTCTCTCATGGTACACTTTGAAGGCCAGCATCAAGACTTCTGACTGTGGAGTTAGGGGCCCCTCTCCAATTGCCTAAGTTTAGTTTTTATGTCAGGGTAGCTCTGGGGGAAAAAAGTAAGTTATAAGAAGTTGCTTAGCTTCTGGGCTTTCAGGGTCCAGATTAGTGTACTGCAGTAAGGCCTTTGTAAGGTGTTCTAAGAATTGAGACAGATTTTCTTGTTTATCTTGGATAACCTCTTGGAGTTTCTCAAAGTTAACCAGCTTTAATACCACCTTCCTCAGGCCTGCCAAAAAACATGTTATAAATCTATCTCTGGCTAAGATACCACCTGCGGAGTTATAATCCCATCAAGGATCCTGGTCAGGAACAGCTTCTGATCCAATTGGGTAAGTCCCGTCTGTTTGATGAATCTGATCTGCATGTGTTTTTGCCTCATCCCAAACTCGACTGCATTCATCTGGAAGTAGGTTATTAGTTAAAATCATATGTATGTCATGGTAGGTAAGGCTGTAAGACTGAGAAATATATTGAAATTCCTTAATGAAGGCAGTAGAGTTAAAGGTGTAGAAGCCCAGTCTGTTCTCTATTTGAGAGAGTTAACTCAGTGAGAAGGGGACATGTACCCTGACCAGGCCATCAATGCCAACCACTTCCCTTAGGGGAAGAACAGATGCTGGCTTTGGTGTCCCTGGAGGGGAAGGGGTAGGACCCTTAGCCTTGGAACGCGTGATAGGATGGGTGAAGGTTGGTGCCAATGCAGGATAGTTAGTATGGCCTGCAGCTGACACAGAAGGAGGGGAGGGGTCTGGGGAGGTTGAACCAGTGGACTCAGAGGCACCCTGGTGAGAAGAAGAAACTGAGATAGCAGTTTGGGTTTTAGGCAGCATGGAAACAGGCCTGTGTCGGAGAGGAGGGGGCTCATCAGCTGGGTCTAGAGGTGTGTGGTCGTCTGGGGATTGAGCAGGTGTCATGGCTAAGAGAACCTTAGGTGTAGGACAGGTAGAGTACATGGAAGGGTAATAACGGAGGTAGATGAATGCACAGATATAAGGGACTTCCTTCCATTTACCAGACTGCTGGCAGTATGTATTAAGACTCCTTAAAAAAGACGGTCTAGGCTGCCATTACGTGGCCATGTGGTCATCACATTGTCTAAAGGGTACCGGATCCAGACTTTATTGCAAAGGCATATTAATTTGGAAGGCCTCAACTTAGGCATTAATCGTAAAGATTTGAGGTTTTTCAGTAGACAGCCCAGTGGGGTGTCTGCTGGTGTGGACGAAGACAATGTATTGCCCATTGGGTGACGGTTGTTACAGGCTATCACCCAGAGTCCTGAATGAAAAGCTGGCAACAAAGCAATCAGGCTCAGGCTAGATACCCAGGTCATCATGTGAATATCTAGGGGCCTCCGCAGGACTCCCAGAGCCTGCCGGAAGGTAGCTCACCCAGTACCAGGGTTTCTAGAGAAGCTGGGAGCCACCTTCGAGGGGAAAAATCACCCAACGGGCCAATGTCCTAAGAGGCAGATCAGCTAGAGGCCAGTCAGATGTACTAGGGCAAAAAAGCCAACCCTGTAGTCCAGGAAGCAGTGGCCAGACGCTAACCCGGAGTTCAGGGTCCCTCACACGAACTGGAAACTCCCTACGGATTAAAAGCCAGTGTGTGCATGAGAGCTTGTGCAGTCTGGTATCTGGAAGGTGGAACCAGGGACCTGTGTGTCTGTCTGGCTATCTAACCCACTCGGCAGAGCACTGTGTGGGGGAGGGGTGGGCCGCAGAGGCACAGCTTAACTGTTGGAAGTTCAGCAGGTCACAGCGGGCACGGCTGTGAAAACAGCAGGCAGTGCAGAGGTGTAGCAATTGCGGGCGGGCGGGCGGGCGGGCAGAGGCTGTGGCTACAGTGGTGGGAATGGCGGACCACGTGGGCCTCCATCTTGGCGCTGCGCAAGCCAAACGAGCCGCCCAGTTCCCCGGGGAAAATCGTTTCCCAGCCAACGCACCAAATGTAAGAATCTGGGCAAGGTTTGAACAGACAACACAAGGCCGATGTGGTTCCACCGGAAGGGGTTTATTTATGGAGGGGAGTGGGAGAGAGGAGCAGGGAAGATGGCAAGCAAAGAGAAGATGAAGAGAGAGAGGTTGAGGCTATCTCAATTATTTAAGTGGGTGATGATGTGTAACTTCCCAGGTGTAGGTGAGCGAGACAGGTGAATCCTGGGAGCGGTTGCCTCAGTAACTATGCAGGAGTCGCCTGGCCTCTGGCCGCTGAATATGACGTCACTGGGTTCAAACTTATACTAACAACCACACTTTGGTCTTCCTTCTTAATGAGCTTCATGTGATCTGTGAGTTGTATCATGTGTATTGCAAACTTTAAGGTTAATATCCACTTATTAATGAGGACATACCATGTGTGTTCTTTTGTGACTGGGTTATCTCACTCAGGATGATATTTTCTAGTTCTATCTGTTTGCCTAAGCATTTCATGATTTAGTTGTTTTTAATAGCTGAGTAGTACTCCATTGTGTAAATCTACCACATTGTCTATATCCATCCCTCTGTTGAAGGACACATCTGGCTTCTTTCCAGCTTCTTGCTATTATAAATAAGGCTGCTATGAACATAGTGGAACATGTGTCCTTTTTATATTTTGGAGTATCTTTTGGGTATGTGCCCAGGAGTGGTAAAGCTGGGTCCAATTTTCTGAGGAACTGCCAGACTGATTTCCAGAGTAGTTGTATCAGTTTGCAATCCCACCAACAATGGAGGAGTGTTCCTCTTTCTCCACCTCCTCACCAGCATCTGATATCACCTGAGTTTTTTATCTTAGCCATGCTGACTGGTATGAGGTGGAATCTCAGGGTTGTTTGGACCTTCACATAAAACCAGATACACTTAAACTAGTAGAATAGAAGGTAGGGAAGAGCCTTGAATACTTGGGCACAAGTTCCTGAAAAGAACACCAATGGCTTATGCTCTAAGATCAAGAATTGACAAATGAATCTCATAAAATTGCAAAGCTTCTGTAAAGCAAAGGACACTGTCAATAGAACAAAATAGTAATCAACAGATTGGGAAAAGATCTTTAACAATCTTGCAGCTGATAGAGGGCTAATATCCAACATATACAAAGAACTCAAGAAATTAGACTCCAGACAACCAAGTATCTCTATTTAAAAATGGGATACAGAACTAAATAAAGAATTCTCATCTGAGGAAACTCAAATGGCCAAGAAGCACCTAAAGAAATGTTCAACATCCCATAGTCATCCGGGAAATGCAAATCAAAATAACTCTGTAATCTTACATTTCAAATCAGTTTTTCATTCTGTGCCAAAAAAAACAAAAGATTTTTCTTGCTTCTTAGATGACAAAAATAAATCCTATACCTCATATCCTAACATGTCCCTTCTCCAAATCTAAGGAGTTTAGAGAAGACTCCCAAGGCAAGAGTTAGGAAGGACCTCAGGTCCTTTGAGTTATTAGAATAGCAAATGCCTATTAGAGAAAGTTAATTCCCACATAACAATTTAAACTTAATGTGTATAATACTCGATGTGTTCATTGTTGTGGTGTCCTAAAGCTCTCTAATCCCCTTCTTGCTTTTGCAATTAGTATGTAAGGATTTAGTGTTTGTATTCTATAAAACATTGTCTTATAGAATTATATGGTGTAGTATATTGAACAACAATAACCCCCACAGGTTCTTAGATTTGAATTCTTGGTTATTAGAGAGTGGTAATACCTAAGAGAGATGTTGATTGTAGGCTTTTTGGACAAAGCATATCCAGCTTTCAAAACTCAAGCCAGTCCCAATGGCTCTCTCTCCTTGCTGCCTGTGGATCCAGATGGAGTACTGTTAGTTACTTCACTAGGATCATGTCTGTCTGTGTGCTGCATGGTTTATTATATAACATGAAAGCACTTTAAAATATGTTGGAGCTTATGAAACTAGGATGCAGCACAATTATTAGTTTTGATTACCTTAGGAATTTCCATAGAGGCAAAGCAAGCCTGAATGTGTGACATGTTGTGAATAGCATGTTTATCATGTTGAGCTGTCATCATGTTGTCCTATGTCATATTGAAAAAAGTATTTACAAAGATATGGGCATAATTTTGTTTGACAAATTCTAAACTATTATTAAATCTATTTATCGGAGTTTGTTCCTGTATTTCAGTAGTTTAGAATCCAATTTTAACAATTGGAATATTGTGGAGCTATTATTTTTCCTCGTCTCTTGTGTATGTATAATTTTTCTGGCAGAAATTCAGCATGATTGTTATTTAGAGTGTGCTAGTCAGTGGAATTTAGGACAGTTGTCAGTAAAGATAAAGAATAGATTAGAATATTGACCTGTGCAATCATTATGTCAAGGTCTCAGGCAATCCCAAATGATTACACATATCAATAATGCAGAGTTGCAAGAAATAAAATTAACTATTTATAGAACCAGGGTCAAAAGATTATGGATAACTTTATCAGTTTGGAGTATGGACCTGTTTCCAGCATAGGGTTGCTGATATTATAAAAGGTGAGTCATTGAAAATGCTAACTGGAGACATTGACTTTCGAGGAAGCTTAGGGCTATGTAAACATTCTGTTGGGCTGAGCAGTTGTTAGTAAGAAAATAGCTTGATCAACTTCTATGTGTACAACATTGTCATCCTGTGTTTGATCTGTGAAATAAGTATAAGAATTACTTAAGTGGCATGGTTAGAAAAGAGAATCCATGAAGATGTTTTGAAGACAAAAAAATTTCTAGAAGGATGACAATCAAGCTCATCAATATAAACTGAAATTGAAATTGAAATTTGTCACTGAATATGCTTTTTCTTAAAGAAATTTCACTTTGCATTAGAATACATTACTTGTACAAGATAACAGGTTTCATTATGACATTTTCATCCATGAATATAATGTATTCCCAAAGATATTTTAACAGGCCACCTTCCTGATGTTTCCCAAATATGACTAGTGAAGCATGATAATAGTTAAGAATATTTTATTGTGTGTACAGGTAGTTTCTTAATTCACTTCAAAGAATCAATGTAGCCTCATAACCAGAAGGAAAATCATTATTCAAAGCAGTTTGTTTTATTCAAGATAGCTTATTGAAAAATACTATATTTCAGCAATTTCTCTCCAATAAGCCATGATTGCTTTAATCTAAACACACTAAAGTTTCTCAGCAATTTAACCTGGGAAAATAAACACAGTTATCCTGATTCCATCCATACCCAGATTGAGTAAAATTTATTCTAACATGATAGAATGTAAAATTATAACTATGTATTGCTACAGAGAAAAGGAGCATTGCCATGCACAAAATAGTTCAGAGGTAAAATGGAAGATTACATATAAGTAATTAAAAGTTCATACAGGAAGAATTGAAATATCAAGTAATTTTGAATACCCCCTTTTTCCATCCATCAACTTTAGATTTTTGTTCAAGACATTCCAAATGCTTTAAATTGTAAAGTGAAAAACTGGGTTAGATCATTGGTCCAAAGCATCTCATTTAAAAGTCTTTTAGGGTTTACATTCTAAATATTGTATCATAGAAGATTAGATTATGCTATTATTCCATTTTAGAAACATCTGTGAGGCATTTCTGTAGCCATACCTTGACATTACCTTGGTTTTCACTATTTGATTTGAGTAGAGAAATATTTCCAGTACCTAAAATGTTTTATATATTTCTTCCATAATGAACTGATTTTTAAATGGAAGTATAATCATGCTATTCATGTGAGTTCAGAAATTCCCTGACAAGAAAGACTATTCACCTAGAGTGACATGTACCATATATGTGCCTTGTCGTGCAGTGAGAAAATTCACAAAACTGGGAATATTAGGGTCACAATCAAAGCCCTGACTAGGATTTAATCAGGAGGATGGATACAAAGGTTAGTATTATAACTTTTAAGTGAGGAGGAATAAAAACCCCTGGGAACTCTGAGAATCTGCCTCAGGCATTCTCCTGCAGTGTTATTGGAGGTTGAGGCATGTAGACATTGGCCATTATGGATTAGTAGCCCCAACAAAAAGTCATTTCTCATTAGTTATTGTGAACATAGTCCCCATTGTTGCATCAGATCTCATCCCCAGAAGTTTGTGACACATTAAAAATAAAGGGCTTAAAACTGCTAATACCTTTTTCCAGTTCAAGGCATCTAAGAGTTTCCATCCTCTGCCATATTTGAGAAGAAGTCCCTATATCAGATGCCTGAATGGTTTTCTTTATCTTCTTGGCCCAATTAGTAGTCCAGTGTTTGAAGGCAATGGCACACATGTATTCAATGAGCTCCAGAACTGATGTCCACTTATCCACACCATACAGTTTCTCTATAGCAATTAAAGTATCACCTGATCTGAGTGTTAGTACTGGCAAAGACAGCAGTCCATGAGTGAGAGACATTACGTAAGGCAGTGGAAGAAGCTGTGAAATTGTATCTCAAGTCTTCTGATAGAACATAGTTTCTACTGACACCATAATGGAGAGATGACCTGTATAATTTGAATCATTAACTCTTGGATGTACATGTAAATTCTTTAAGAGTCTAACTGGTACTTGCCAAGGTACACCATGGATCTATCTAGGAAAGGGCAAAACATCCCAGTTTCTAAAATTTGGATATTTTGATTGAGAGTTAAAAACTTAACTTTGTTTTACCTTTAATTCAGCAGTCACATTGCCAGGGGTAATAGCAAGATGTCCTCATTTGGATTCTGTTGATTTCCCACCATTGCTGGGCAAGGCCCAGGGGAGAGGCCCATAGCTGAGTTTCCCAAACCAGTCAGAGGCTTGCCAAGCTCATAAAATTAAGAACATTTATTATCCCGGTGCCTCCTTTTTTATACATCAGATACACAATACAGCAGTCATTTATTATGTTAAGAGGTTTTTCATGTTTTATCTGCACTTTTAAATTCTTGTTTATGAGACCCATTTTGTTATAACTTTATTTCCTCTTTTATCCTTGAAAGAGGCAACTACAACATTAGCGTTGTAAGTGATGGAGGCCACATGTATGCAGGCTCTGAAAGAGTCTTCCAAATGTCCTCCTGGACCTACTAGGGGGCTATGATGCTCTCAAAGAGAATACATACCAAATTTGTTATTCTGGGTCTAGGATACTTGATATAGAATGATTGTTTTCTAGTGAAATCCAATTTTCAAAGTTTATGGTGTAATCTTTTTAAACAGCTGATTGATATTTCACTGTGTAAATGTTCCCCATTTTCTTTATCCATTCTACTGTTGGGGAAAATCTAGGTTGATTCTATTTTCTGTCTACTATGAATAAAGTCCAAATGAACATGGCTGAGCAAATACCCTCAAATTATATAGCTGCATCTTGATATAAATCATCTGTTGAAGATAACTATTCTGAGATGTGTAAGATGAAGTCTCCAATAGTTTTGTTTGCATTTCCCTGATGGCTAAGGATGTTTTATGTTTCTTTATGTATTTTATATTACAGATATTGCTAACTTGCCCAGCAAATTTTTCTCCTGTTCTACATTTGGTGTCTGCATGTAGTTCATATCCTACTTTGTAATACATTATTTTTTTAATTTCATGAGGTTCCACTTGTCCATTGCTGATCTTATTTATTGGTCATTTTATTCACATTCTCCTTGCCCATCACTGTATCTAAAAAGAATTTTCCCAATCTTTTCCTCTAACAGTTTTGGAGTTTGTGGTCTAATGATAAACTTTCTTGTATAATGTATTGTTTATTGAGTAGGAGGAGTAATATGCATCTAATTCAATTCTTCTACATATAGGATATCCATTTGTCGAATAGTCTGCTTTTCTACTATTAACATTCTTAGCAGCTGGTCAAAAGAAGACCTACAGAGTCAACTAATCTGGGCCCATGGAGACTCACAGACACTGAACCACTAACCAAAAAGCATGCATGGGCTGGATCTAGACTACCTACAAATATGTAGCAGATGTGCAACTTGTTCTTTATCGGTATCTCCTAACAATAGGAACAGGGGCTGTCCCTGACTTTATTTCTTGCCTCTGGATCTCTTTCCCCTAGCTAGGCTGCTTTGTCTGGCCTTAGTGGGAGACCTATCCTGTTGTGACTTGAAATGGCAAGGTGGACTGGTTCCAAGAGGGTGCCATCCCTTCTCAGATAGAAGGAAAGTGGCAATAGGTGGAGGAGGATATGAAGGTTAGACATGGAGGAGAGGAGTGAGGGTCTGTGATCAGGATGTAAAGTGAATGCATTAATTA
The DNA here is from genome assembly GCF_004785775.1 of Grammomys surdaster. Lineage (NCBI taxonomy): Eukaryota > Metazoa > Chordata > Mammalia > Rodentia > Muridae > Grammomys > Grammomys surdaster. Next base: position 4,234,316 of record NW_021620768.1, on the reverse strand, counting down.
ATGAATTAGTTAATTAATTAATAAAAAGAAGCAAAAACACCCAGATATATGAGGCTTAGACATTGATAAATTAATAAAGCACTGTCTGCACTACCAGAGGACCTGTATTCAATTCCTAGCACACATATGATAGTTAAAATTCACCTGCAATTCCAGTTTCAGGGGAGCCAACACCTGCTTTTGGTCTCTGTCAGCACTGAATACATATGGCACACAGATATATATCTAGGCAAACACCCATACTCATAAAAAAACAAATCTCAAAAAATTAAGTCATTACAAGTTATCTGCAGGAAAATAAGGTCTAGGGGTAAATGTCACATTTTAGGTAGGTAGAGAAAGGGACTGACTGAGCATGAGAATGGTTGATGTAGTGGGTAGAGTACAAGTGCAATAATACATATATATATGTCACCATAAATATTATATAGTGACTACACAACAATAACAGTAAATTAAAATCAAAGCAACAGTCTTCTGTGTTGTAAGCTCCTGTAGAGCTGGGCCCAAATTGAGAATAAGATTAGGAAGTGATCCTAGGAGTGCTGGACCCACATTAGTGCTGAGGATCCCCACTCAGTCTGCAAGAGAGAGCGAGTGGTTGAAATTTTACTTCAACAACAACTCAGATATCTGAGGGCAGTTCCCGTTAAGTGACCCATCAGTTATGTGGTCTTGTGCACTTTTCTTTTGAATTCTTTGTCTGTAATATAAGCAGTTATCACCTCTCATGATATTTTAACTGTGTCCTATATTTCACAAATAAAATTTATCCTCCTAAGGGCACTTGATAGACTCAGGCAAGCATGGGATAAGAATCATCCCATAAGAAGGAGGAACAGAATGGATTGGGGATAGGGAACAGGCCACCTGTGGGTGCTCATCCAGATTTTTAAGTTAGATAAGGGATGGAAATAGTATCAGCCAGGCTGTCTTGCTCAAGAAAGTTAAGAAACAGGGTGAAAATAACATGACCACACAGCCTCCGCTAACCCGGCTCAAGATCAGATTGGGAATTCCAAAGAGGGAGAGAGAGTAAAAGAGCAAGCCAGGGATGAAGGGAGGGTAGAATGGAAGAGAAAAGCAAAGAGAAAAGCAGAGAGAGAGAGAGAGAGAGAGAGAGAGAGAGAGAGAGAGAGAGAGAGAGACGGGTTCTGTCCCAACTCAAAACTTGGCAGTGTCACCACATTATTAACTGTGTTACAGTGTTTTCTGAGGAGAGTCATGTGTCCAGGGCCTGCCTATAAAGGCTGGCAATAAAGGGCTGCCTATAAAGGCTATAAAGGCTATAAAGGCTATAAAGGCACTTTCTCTGCCAATTACTCTGCTTGGCTCCTCAGCTTTGGTAAATGAGCTCCAGCTTCCACAGGAAGGAGGCTGCCTGATTTTTTTCTGCTTTATTCAACATTCTTCTAAACCCTCCCACTGGAATTCATTCCTGTTGGCCTTTACTTGTTTGTTGCTTTCTTTACATTGTCTAAGAATCTTATGCTACAAACTGATTTACTATTTTAAATTTTCCACAGGGTCAATATTTCATCTTTTACATGTGACTTACAAGCTTTAGCCCCACCTTAGTTAACACCAGCTTTCTTTTTATTTGGTGTTCTTGTCAACTTCTAGTCTGGTAGTTGCCAGAAGACAGGTCCAGGAAAATTGGATGTTCATTCTTTTTACAACCTTTAAAGTTATATTTTTTCTTTTTTTATTTTTTAAAGTTACATTTTTCAAACAGTGCAAGATGGACCAAGGCTTGTCACTCATGGAAGGCAACATAATGTTTATCATTGTGACATTCAAGCAGTACAATGTGAGAAAAGATGCTGATAGACTGACAAGGAATTCAAACAGTTGATGAGAAGGGAAGCATCAAAGTTCCTCAAGTTAAGTCTTCTTCCTGAGGGTGGATACTATTGTTTGCAATAGTTAGAGAGAAAGTTCATCTCATTCTGTTCAGGGCCAAATAAGCCCTCAGACTTGGTGTGCTCATACTTATATACTAATCTATAGAGAACTGCAGCTGAACTACATTGTGTGATACCATGTTTTAGATAAAGGTATATAGTTGTCCACCAGTGTCAGAGAGATATAAAATTAAAAACACAGTTAAATCCTATGTCCTAAGTGCCTGGAGGGTAGACTGGGTGGTTTTCTTTGGTAAAGCAAAGGTGAGTGGCTGTGGTAAAAGAGATGGACCTTCCTCTATATGGTGGGAACATTTGAGATGATGCCATGTCCTTTTTAAAGGACACATTCCAAGATCACCCTTGAATGGGCAGTAGAAGTACACTAAGACTCAGCTGGGGACTTGGGACAAACTTGGAGGTGACTCTCATACTGGAGATCTAGGGTAAAAAATGCAGGGATAAAGATCATGAGCAAAGCACACTCCAACATAATATTTTCTTTTGGAACATGGGGAAATAGAAGCATGGGTGGAGTCAGGTGACACACAAGCACCAGTTTCCACTTGATTACTGAGGTAGGGCTTCTGTGGGCAAGATCCAAGCCTTCCTTGCAAGATGACAAATGTGGATCTATTTTCATTTTTCTACATGCAGATTGCCAGTTAGACCAGCACCATTTATTAAGTATGCTTTCCTTTTTCCATTGTATGCTTTTGGCTTCTTTGTCAATGGTCAAGTGTCCTTAAGTGTATGTGCTTATTTCTGGGTCTTCAGTTCTATTCCACTGATAGACCTGTCTGTCTCTGTACAAATACAGAGACACTGTTTTTATCACTATTGCTCTGTAGTATACTTTGAGGTCAGGGATAGTGATCCCCCCAGAAGTTCTTTTATTGTTAAGAATAGTATTTTCTATCCTGGATGTTTTTATTTTTGTTTTTGTTTTTTTTTTTTCATATGAAACCAAGAATTGTCCTTTGCTTGTTTGTGAATAACTGTGTTGGAATATTGATGGGAATTGCATTGAATCTGTAGACTGTCTTTGGTAGTATGACCATTTTACTATGTTAATCCTACCAATCTATGAGCATAGAAGATCTTTCCATCTTCTGAGTTCTTTGTTTTCTTTCTTGAGAGACTTGAAATTCTTGTCATATAAATCTTTTGCTTGCTTGGTAGTTACACTAAGATATTTTATACTATTCATGGCTATTCTGGAAGGTGTTGTTTGCTAATGGTACTGCAAAGTAGTACAACCACTTTGAAAATCAATCTGGAGGTTCCCTCCAAAATTGGAAATAAATCTACCTGAAGACCCAGCTATACAACTCTTGGGCATATATCCAAAAGTTGCCCTGTTATGCCACAGGAGCATGTGTTCCAGTAGGTTCACAGTGGCCTTATCTGTGATACTCAGAAGCTGGAAACCACCCAGATGTCCTACAATGGAAGAATGGATACAAAAAATGTGGTTCATTTACACAATGGGATGCTATTCAGCTATTAATAACAAGGACACCATGAGTTTTCCAGTCAAATAGATGGAACTAGAAAATATCATCCTGAGTGATGTAACTCAGATGCAAAATGATATGCATAGTATGGGTTAACTAGTAAGTGGATATTAGCCAAAATAATACATAATACCCAAGATATAATCCTCAGAATTCAAGAAGGTTAACAAGCTGAAGCATCCAAGTGAGGATGCCTCCTCAATCGCACTTGGGAGGGAGAAGAAAGCAATCATCAGGGACAGACAGAGGGAAGTACCTGGGAGAAAGAGGAGACAGAGAGGGGAAAGGGGGAACATGATCAAGAACTGGGGGTGGGGAAACAGGACTGAAACCCTGAGGGCCAGCAGAAAGAACAGAAACAGGCAACCTCAGGAGGTAGGAGTTGGGGGGACCCAATAGAAAGTACCAGAGACCTTGGAGGTGAGAAACTCTCAGTACTCATAGGCAGGGACCTTAGATGCAATGCCTTACAGTAGGAAGAGGGAACTTATAGTCTACCTACAGTATAAAGATAGGGCATCAAGTGGAGGGACTAGATTGACATTCCACAGACAAAAACCCTGATCCAGAATTGTTCTTGTCTAAAAGAACTGCAGGGACAAAAATGGAGATCAGCCTGAAGGAAAGGACTTCCAGTGACAGGCCCAAGTTGGAATCCAGGAAACAGGAGGCTTGATATTATTACTGATGCTATGGTATACTTACAGACAAGAGCCTAGCATGACTGCCCTCTGAGAGGTCCAACAAGCAACTGAAAGAGTCAGATACAGATACCTACGCCCAACAATGGGCAGAAGCTGGGGACCCCTGTGGTAGAATTTTTTTAAAAGCTGGAAGAATCTGAGGAGTTGGACAATCCCATAGGAAGACCAGATGTCTCAACTCACTTGGATGCCCAAGATCTCTCAGACACTGAGCCACCAACCAAACAGCATATACCAGCTGATATGAGGGTCCCAACACATATATAGCAGAGGACTGCCTGGTCTGCCCCAGTGATAGAAGACGCACCTAATCATTAAGAGATTTGAGGCCCCAGTGAGTGAGGAGGTATGGTGGAGTGGAGGTGGGGGTTGGTGGGGACATCCTCTTGGAGATGGGGAAGGAGGAATGGAATGAGGAATAGTCAGAAGGCAGACCAGGAAGGGGATAACAACTGTACAGTAAAAAAAGATTAAAGAATTAAAAAATGAGGACAAATGGGGTTTACATTGTCTTTTCGGTAACATACATTATAATATGCAAAGAATTGCTTTGTTCTACTGAGAACATATGCAGGAGCATTGACAATTTTAATTTGTGCATGTATCTCCATAATTGCTATTATTTCCAATAAACATGTAATTATACAATCATCCCTTTCAGTGGTTAAAATAGGTGCCTAATGAAATCTTGAGAATGTGTCAGTGATATGGACTACATACCATTGCTTTCCAAATTTGAGAAAATGGAAAGCATCCATCTGCCAGATGTTATTTACTTTGATACCCCTAGAGTTTCCACCAGCAGGCAATGGAGTTTGGTATAGAGAACATGTAGGACATTTTAAATTATTCCTTTTGCTTGTTGACAAGTGTTGGAAAATCTCTTTCTTTAATCCTTTATCATTAACATGATGTTTGTCATGAAATTTTGAGACTTCAAACACGTTTCCTATTAGTAGTTGGTAAATTTCCTCATTTCCTTGAAATAATGTGAGACTGAATATGAGAAACATGTAATGGATAATTTCTATTTCTAATTGTGTAAGTAACAAAGTTAATTCTGAGTTATCAGGTACAAATCCAGCAGTGTCTATGTGCAAAATGACTGCATATAAAGAATTAGTAGTTATCTTAAGAGGTTCAGGATAATCTAATAATACCATAAGGATAGCATATAGTTCTAATTTTTGAACTGATATATATATGGAATTTTGAGCACCATGCTTATTTTATGTGACTTATAACCTGCTATCCTCATCTTGTTTGTACAGTATAATATGTTGGTGCCTCTGGAATTGGTGTTCTCATTACTATAAGCGGAAGAATCCAATTAGTTCTTTTTGTAAACTATATACTTTTGCTTTTCAGATATTTACTAACTTCACCCAAGAAGTTGCTACAAGTTTTTTTCCAATCCCAATTAATCACCCATAATGACATAATCTCAGCATTTGTAAGATGTACAACAATTTCAACTGGACCTGTCCCAACCAGCTGACATACTCTTATTCTACATTACATTTAGAAATTTTTCTATATATGTCTTAAATCTTTTACTTGCTTATGTGCTAAAAAAAAAAATTCATTCCATGATACTATCTTCCCTTTGTACAATGAGCCCAGTAGGAGAATGATTTGAAGGTAAAATGACCAAAATACATTCAAGTTTAGGATTAATTCTATCCGTATATGCTTCTTGCAGTCTTTGTTGTACAAGAGTTAACTTTTTTCTGCTTCAGCTGTTAGACATTTTGGACTGTTTAATTGGAGTCCCCTATTAATATTTGAAACAAATTACTTAACTCATATGTACTTCATTCAATTACAGGCCTCAGCCAGTTAATATCTTCCAATAATTTTTAAAAATCATTAAGAGTTTGCAATTAGTCTCTATGGATCTGTACCTTTTGTGGTCAAATTTTTTGTTGACTAATTTTATAAGCCAAGTAACCAAGTGAATATCAGCTTTCCATTTTTTTCTGGAGCAATGTGTAACACATAGATTGGCAGAATTCTTTGTGTTACCTTAAACATATTCTCTAAAATATATTTGTCAGAATCAGCCAACAGAATGTCATATAGTGATAAGTGATAGATCAAGGAAATTGCTTATGAATAAGTTCTAATGGTTGTTGTACAAAACATTGACTTAAAGTTAGACTATTTAACATTCCCTGTGGAAATACTCTCCAGTGGTATCTCTTCAGTGGATGACTGTTATTAAAATACTGAGAAAGCAAAACCTTTCCTATTTTTCTCATGCAAAGGTATTGAGAAAATACAATCTTTCAAGTAAATTATTATTATAGGCCATGATTTTGGTATCAAAGATAGTAAAAGAGTCTAGGTTGTAAAGGACCCATTGGTTGAATTATTTAGTTAATTGTTCTTAAGTCTATTATCATCCTTGATTTACTAGATTTCTTTTTTTATAACTGTAGTGGGTGATATTTAAATCTCCAACCCAAATAAGACTGGTCAATGAAAACACAACTCAGTAATTATGTATATTCTGTAAGCCTAGATTGCACAGATACCCCTACACTACTCTGTTCCCCATAGACCCTTATAACTTGAGAATTTTCCAGACCCTGCATCTGTCCTTCTACCTCCTGCTTCCCAGTCATCCTCTCCTTTGTTGTCTTCCTCCTCCATTGTCTTCCTCCAGTTCTCCCCTCTGCTCTCTTCCACCAACCTTTATTTCTCCACCTCCCCTTCTTCTGCCCAATCACTGGATCCAGCCTTTATTTTACAAGTTAAGATGGGCAGAAGGGTCACTAGAATTCATTTGTGTATAAGTCTATCCACCACTTTTAGCAGGCATATGTTGCACAATGACAGGGTAGTCTGAAGGTGCCTGTGTAGGCACAAGCAAATTCACTGGTGGTGCGCTTGGCTGTATCTTAATCTGTTGTACCTGTGCCATTTCTTGCTCTTTCAGGCTGATAGCAGCAGGGCTGGGTGGAAGTTTCCCTTCCATCAAGTTTGCTTTCCACTTTCATCATGCAGCACATTCCTGTTCTCATTCACCAATCCTGATTTTTTTCTCCTCCCATCACCCACTCTTGTTTTCCAAGCACTTCTACCTCTATCTACAGTCTCTAAATGCATAGCCAACTCTGCAATCTTCTCTAACAGAAGATAATTGTCAAGTTTTTCATTAATTTTTTTCAAGATAGTATACATGAATACTATAAAGCAAAACCAAAAATCCCATCTGGAAGCAAGGCAGGATGCATACCAAGGGCAGGAGCTGCCATTTTGTCAATCTCCACAAGCAACATAATCTGTTGTTTCTTCCACATTAGAAGCAGAGTTGCCCATTACACCTAAGCCAGGATGGGTAATGGGTGCCACCTATATCTTTAACTTTTTCAAACCTTATTTTTAATGATGGTTCTTAAACATTTTAACCTTCCTTGTAGCTCAGCACCCACAGAGGTAGTGGAAAAGAAAGGATATGGGGGAAGTGGATCTGTTTAGAAAGGATCTTTGTAGCAACTCCCATCTGTGTTGTCTGGAAATCAGCAGTTTAATTCAAATTAATGGGAAATGGCAGCTCAATCCACTCAGAAAGACTTCATGGATACACCAGCAGTCCAAGTTGTTAGAGTTGAGTTTAACCACAGAGGTTACACAACCTAGCAGAAGCAGCCAGCCCTTAGCCTAGGCTAGAGTCAGCAGGAAGGACCAACAGGAACACCAGAATTTCTCAGCTGTGCCTATTTCAGGGAAGCAAAGATCAGTGAAGAGAAGAAACTCACAAATGTTGAACAGTGAGCTGTACCAGGAAGACAAGCTTTGTCTTTGTCAGTCTGTGGAGTCCTGTTTTTACCCTCCAAATATCATGTGACCTCCATGTGCGTTGCCTCAGCACATGTCTTGACTCAGCATAGTTCTTGCCTCTGCATGTACATCCAATTATCCTGAGTCTGAGGAAGTGATAAGAAAGTATACCACCAGAAGTTTTTTGATGCATTTCTCTCTATGGAGTCCAGAAAAAATGCAGCATAACTATGCAATGTAAGGTGGACCAATACATGCATATCATTAGCAAAGAATCTTTCATCATGTGTCCTTTCCCATGTTTGCTGTAGTAGAACATCCTCTCTTCTGTGTCTGGTTCAGCATGTCTGCCTTAGCCTTTCACATCTGTGTTCACTTTAACAAAATGTTCTTTCACATGTTTGCCCCAGCAAAACATCATCTAACTAATTTTTCAATAAACCCTTAAGTAGCCACTTCAGCTATGATCCCCAATGTCAAGGCTGCAACAAACGTTTTAGGCAAAGTAGCCCTGTGCAAAGCCTCTATAAACTATTCTGGCTGAGAAGGTCAATCTCTTCCAAGAAAATGTGGTTGCACCATGTTAGAACTCAACAAAGAATATACAAGGCTTTGACTGACTTTATAGATGCTACATGCAGAGTGAGTCTCTCCTGGTCAGCCAGCTGTGGATAATTAGCTTCTAGGACTTTCTAGGCTCCATCAGGAGAGTTGGGGATCTTCATCTCCATCACCTTGATGATTGGTCTCAACTTCTTCCCTTCCTCATAACAACAGACCTGTGGAATAGTCACTACATGAACAGATAGAGGGGGCATTGCACATGGTAAACTTGTAAAAGTTTGACTGGCAGCTTATCAGTGCTTCTTCCTTATAGTCCTAGAAAAGAGGAAAGGATGTTAAAGGAATCTTAGTCCTGGAAGGAATTCTTTAAGAGGAAAGTCACCACTATTGCATTAAGGAATGCAGAAAGAAACACTAGAAGTTTTATTTTACCTACAGAAGAAAGAGGAAATAACTAAGGAAGAAGAAACCATGTTAATTATATATCTGAAATAGGCAGCAACAGCTTATCTATGAAAGAGAAACTAGCTTAAGTAGATAGTATTATTTTATTAATTATGGATTAAATAATGGTTATTAATGTAGTCAGTCCAATGTGTAGAAGGTAGATTTGAGTGGATTTGTTGATGCATATAAAAATCTTTTAGGCTGATGTCCTGAGCAGTCATAGGGTACCAGTTCTGCAAACAATCCCCCAAAACCCAGAGGAAGCTGGACCCTCAGGAGCTCTAACATGCCCATGATGGCAGATAAAGAAACTGGTTATCACAGTTGAGCATTTGAGAGTTTTTGTCAGCAATTTAATATTACCCATATTACTGGGATTCCTTATAATTGTTAAGAACAAGGAACTAGCTGGGTGGTGGTGGTGCACGCCTTTAATCCCAGCACTTGGGAGGCAGAGGCAGGCGGATTTCTGAGTTTGAGTCCAGCCTGGTCTACAGAGTGAGTTCCAGGACAGCCCGGGCTATAAAGAGAAACCCTGTCTCGAAAAACAAAAACAAAAAACAAAAAACAAAAACAACAAAAAATAAGAACAAGGAACTGTGGAAGGGGCCCTTGGAACTTAAAAGCATTATCTTCATAAAATAAAAAAGGAGGAAGTATATCCTCATATACCACAAATTTATTTAAATCATGTCCTTTGTATTTTAATTTTTTTAAAAAAAATTTGGATGCCAAGGAACTTTCTGCTGAGTGTCTATGGCACTTTACAACTAGGCATACTTATGCATAGGTGAAAGGGAAGGATCCAGTTACTGGCGTATGGCATGATCCCGATCATGTATTTAATATGGGGAAGAGGGCATGTTTTTGCCTTCTTTTTTCAGGATGCTTAAGAAGCATAGTGGCTGCCAGGACAACAGGTGTGACACGTGATGCCAGGAGAAAATAATGGTGAATTGTGGGTTTCCTATGTGACCTGACAAGGGTGACTGGGTAGCTGTATTGGACATAGGTTCCTGACCCATGTTTGCTTCCCTATATTCCAGATGAAATAGCTGACTTTCCTCAATATTTTAGACCTTGTGGAACAGAGACTCAAAATGAGAAGTTATGATGACTCTTCTATTTTTCTTAAATGTGGCCAGCTATATGGACTCAATCATGGTCTGGTCTAGAAATCAATCTAATATTGGAAAAAAAAACAGTCTTCATTTGGAAGGCTGGTTCTGGACATTTTCAGAGACATATTTGGAAGTTAGCTGCAGTTATGTTATGTCTGATGTTATATTAGCAAGATATAAAGTTAGGACAGGATCTGGATTTCAAACATATGTTAGGACATGTGTTAAGGCTCTTTTAATTGTCAAGTTAAAATTACTTTTATTTCCTCTACAGTATTTAATGTAAGTTGCATTTATTGTACACTTTTTAATTGTGTGAGTGTGTTGAAACCTGGCATGCTTGTTTCAAAGGTCTACCAACCAGCTTTTGTTTTATTGCCCCGAGTAGCACAGAACCTTAGTATTCTAAAAATGGTTTGCAAGTACTGGAAGAAGTGACTCAGGCTTTAAGCAGAAGTAAGAGAGTAATGAGCTTGATCATTGCTGGCTTAACAGCTGTAATTACATTAATTGCTAGAACCACTGTTTCTGCAATTGCTTTGACACAAGAAGTTAAGACAGTTACTTCTGTTAATCATTTAGCAAAAAATTTTACTGATGTGTTGAATATACAAGAGGATTTAGATAGTAATTTGGGAACAAGGGATTGATGCTCTTTATCCTATTCAAATTATTGGAAGAAGGTTCAGAGTTTAAGAGTAAGGAGCCATCTCGAGTGTCATGCCAAATGCCATTGGATTCATGTTAGTTCTAAAGTTTGCAGTGGTAGTCCTTATAATTAGGAAAAAGTTTAAAGACATTTGCAGTGTATTTGATATAATTGTAATACCTCTCTGGATGTTTCAACTTTGCATAGTGAGCTTATGAATGTAAAGAATGCTGTTCTGCATCGATGTGGCAGATAATGCTGATAAAATTACCCATGGCTTAAGATTAGTATTTCTATTTTGGTCAAGCTTCAAGAATGGCATATATACCTTGATCATGCTGGCCATTTTTGTCTGGAGAATACTTTTATTCCTGCTCAGAACGTTAAAGCTTGTCTTTAACAACACCCACATGTTGGTAGCCAAAGTACATGGCTTGAAACTAAAAATGGACACCCCAGACAGACGGGTGAGGAATGCCCAGAGCTCACAGACATATTCCAGAAATCAGGAAGCTGGACCTTTAATGTAATATACCTGGGCAAATGGAAGACACTCATTGTCATAATCTGAGTCACCTAGAGACCGGCCTTTGTGTTTTACCTCATGAACTCTGTATAAGAACTGCTCCCAGCTTTTGTTCAGGGATCTCTTCCCTGCATGCAAGAGAGTCCTAGTGTACTAGTTTCATAAAACCTCATGTTATTGCAGTGAGTTCTGACCGTGTGTGTTTCTGTGAGATCACATCCCCTGGTTTTGGATCTTAGAGTCCAACAATAATTGCTTGAAATTTTTCCTTTTAGCCATTGCTAATTCTCAAATTTTACAGTTATTTTTACAAATACAGTTTAATTTAAAAAACACGTACTGTTACTTAACTTTGTAAGACATTTAAGAGCTTATATTGGATTGCCTGGACCCCAGGGCAATGACACAGTAGATTTGTATAGGAGGCAGATTATAGGCATTACAGAAACAATTGGCTATAAAATTTTATTCTTTACATCATCAAAATGCTAATAGCTTGAGACAATACTTTGGTATTTCTAGAGAGTATGCAAGTCAAATTGCAAAAACTTGTTCTCAGTATCCTCAATTTTTTCATGTTAGTGTTAATCCTTGAGGACTTATACCTAATCAGTCATGGCAAATGGATGTAACTCATTTTTGATTTTCGAAAATTAAAATATGTACATGTGACTTGACACCATTTAGGTTTCTAGTTGCAACTGCTTTAACAGGAGAAGCAATTAAAAATGCAATTAGTTATTGCCTACATTATTTTTCTATGCTTGGTGTTTCATATCAGATTATAGATAATGGAACTGACTATTCCAGTCAAACATTTGAGATGTCTTGTTGACAATTTAATATTACTCATGTTATTGTGAGTCTTTATTATCCTCAAGGACAAGGAATTATGAAACAGATGTTGTGGAACTTTAAAATAATATCTTCATAACTCTGAGTGTGGGAGGAGCAGCTACTGGTGATTCTTCCCTGGTTTTACGAGGAACTCTAAAAATAATTGACCTTTAAAAACAAAAGAGGCAGAATTATACCCTCCAAGGTCACAAAAAAGCACACCTTGCTTTTGTCTTATTTGTTTTAAATTTTTTTCAAACTGATGCTAAAGGTCAGTCTGCAGCAGATCACCACTGGCATCCAGTCACTTCCAGCTCATTTGCCAGGGTTAAATGGAGAGACCCCCTAACTAATACATGGAATGGTCCTGGCCCTGTTTTAATTTGGGGTCATGGCTTGGTCTGTGTTTTTTCACAAAAACAAAATGGAGCCCGATGGCTGCCTGAAAGATTGGCCCATCAGGTGGACACAGATCTTGAGCCTAATGATTATGATTCTAATGATGAAGATGGCTCAAAATCCCTATGAGCCAGCTGATTTAACCTGGCATATAGTCTCCACTCTTACAGGAAATTAAGTATTTTTTATCATTACTTAAAGCCACCTACTATACACCTGGTGGCCTGACTTTGTGTCTGATCCCTGCCAATTAGCAGCTGGATTAGATACCTGGGACATTTCCACTTACAACTTTATTTTCTATACTGCTTGGATAATCCTGTTTCTTTTAACCTTTGAACCTTGTATCTCAAACAGATTGCCTTCACACAGGATCACTCTCAGCAAGCTCTTCACCATGGCAGTTATCCATCAGTATGAAGAAATGCATTGAGTGCATACTCACAGGTCCTATGGTCTGAATGTGTCTTTGGTCTGTATGGGAAAGAGATGGCTGGTAGTCAAAGACAGGAAAGAGTGTTTTTGAACTTCTATAGACCTAAGATAGAGGCATACATCAATAATGCTATGTATGTTCTCCATGTTGGGTAATAAGGACCAATATAGACATCAACCTAAGGCAGGCACAGTTGCCAGCCACTCTTTACCTTAGACAGGATGAAATCTTGTGCCCCATTCAGCTGCTGACACTGCTTATCATTAAAAAACTAATAAGGGGGAATTGTGCCCTACCCCCAACCTTGAGCAGGCCTGAAAGACCTTATTTACCACAATAGACCAAATAATAGGACCTAGGTGAATTTAGCCACCTTGGTTCCACTGTACAACCTGCTACAGGAACTTAAAAGAATAGATTGCCCACTGACCTTGCCTTGAGATATCTCCAGCTGTGACAAAGGATCGGTTCCCCACCCATCTCCCACTGTGAAAAAGGATGTGTTCCCCCACCCATCTCCTAGCTGAATCAAGAATGGGTTTGGTGGGGCTTTCCCTTTAAATTAGTAGAGCTGAATATTAAACTTTGAGCCTTAATCATAAAACTTTGTTTTGGCTTCATACTTTTCTCACCTCTCCGTCTCCCCTTTTTCATTTCCAGCCCCTCTTTCACGTGAACCCAGTTCATCTGTGGCTGCAGGCAGCTATATTTTCTCATATGTTTCTGCTGTTAATAGGAAGCTTTCTAATCCCTAGATTGATTACATATACTGTTATGTTCTGTGCCCTTGGAAATGAATCAAATAGAACTGTTTTGTGTAGTTAACTACAATAAGCTGGGACTGGAACCAACCACCCAACAGTATTTCCTGTACCTGTGTATGAGCTTTTATGGTATAAGCTGTACCTAGGACAGACTCCAACATAAGAGAGCCACCTGTACCTATATAAGAAACTATTTGGAAGAAGACTTTCATTTTGAGTAGTGGTCTAGTAAAGATTGAGTTCCCAAGATGTCTCTGGAAACTGACATCCTAGTCATGAATGTTACACAAGTCTCATCCTGGTAGAGAACATGATTAGACAAGGCAAGTCCACTGCCACAGAATACTACAGCCAATAGAATCAGGATAAATGTATAACAAAGGTATGTTTCTAAGAAAATCCCTTGCCTCTAAATATGGTTTGGTGAAATAACTTGACACAGATGTTTGTGGATCTGGGGCTTAAAAGCTCTGGAGGATCTCAACTCTGAATTCCTGAATCTGAACCATGGCCCTGGTCAGCCAGTCCTTGGCCTTATGGTCAATAAAGTATCCATGTCTGATTGAGATAAGTGTTTGTGTGGTTTGTGAGACAATTCTTGGACCTCAACACATGGGTCATGCAGCCTGCTTCAGAATTATAGCCAAATGCTTAGAATGTTGATCCTAGTAGAGAATTCACTCATGCTCTCTGTCCCACAATCAGTTTACTTTTCTGTTTCAAGAAATTTCTTTTGTACCAGTACATGTTTAAAACACGTATTGATAGTTTGCCGAAAATAATGAATATAACCTCAATATATGCCACTATAATTTGACCATATATCCATTAGTAGGTATGCAGTTGACTAAAGAGATGTAATGTAATATATATATATTGGTTTTTCGAGACAGGGTTTCTTTGTGTAGCCCTGGCTGTCCTGGAACTCACTCTGTAGACCAGGCTGGCCTCAAACTCAGAAATCTGCCTGCCTCTGCCTCCCAAGTGCTGGGATTAAAGGCGTGCGCAACCACTGCCCAGCTGAGATGTAATGTTTGAATCAGAAAACAGGAAGCCCACACCTGAGAAATCTTTATAAAGCTTCTGTATATGTGTATTCCATCTCACTACTCATCCTCAGGTGTTAGAATTGTGGGTGTTTTAAGGATTTACTAAGATTTCTTTGGCCTTAGTTATGTTTGGGTTAGGAGTCTATAAAGGGGTGGAACCAAAAGACTCACTTGCAGTGACTTTCCTGAACTGTTCTGTGTACTTAGCCATTGAAGGTCTCCGGTGCCCATGGAGCACAAAAGATGAATAGAAATCTCTTAGAAGACTATAAAAAGAGAAAATCAGGGATAGCTGACTCATGTCTGTTCATTAACTCTCAGGATGAGCATGGGATGCCATGTTTTTCACAGAGCTACTGGGATTCTTAGCAGAATGGGGACACTCAGTAACCCATATTCCTATGAGGGCCTCTCACACTTCTGCCATTGGAAGTACTGCATCTGGAAATGAGACACTTAAACCCTATATAAAGGGAGCTTCTTATGGGTTCTATGGTTTCTAATTGAGGATTCTAATTAGTCTTCCTTCAAGAGTCCCTAGTCTAGGACAAAAGGCAGGGAGAAACTCAACATCAATAGCAATGAGAAGGGCAGAGTCTTGGGTAGTCCTGCTTTATGGCATTCTGTGATCTCTCACACACTATTCAGTCCACAAATTTTATAAATGTGTGAAGGGAGTGTCCACTTATCTACAGAGCTCTGCTAAGCTCAAATGTGGCCTACCTGTTTGGCAAGGGATTGCTAAGATACAATAGCAGGAAATAACCACTTTCAGACTGACTAAAAGATCTTATAGTTCAATTTTAATCTACAACAGAAAGTTATGTAAATTGGCTTTTTATTAGGAGGTTTGTCAGGTACCTCATCCTCATACATAATTTGCCCTTATAAGAGTGCTTCCTGCACTGTGTAGAGAGTACCCATGTGTTATTCCAATATTAGTATCTCTGCTTTCAAATCTTTTTTCAATCTGGACGCAACATTGTAATGCTATGTCTAAAATCTCCTCTCTCAAGTTTGTGTAAATATATTTTACCATTCTTACCTTGTCAATAAATGCTGATTATCCAAAGTCTGGGTAAAAGAGCAAATGGGGCAGAAACTTCATCTAGAAATGGGGAGGAGAGAGAACAGTCAAAGGGAGAACAGATTGGAGGCATGAATAGAAGGTTCAGGAAGATGCCATGGGAAGAAACATGTAAAGCAGAAAGAGCTGAAGTAACAATAAACTATCATTGGAATGGGGGTAGGGGTGGAGGTATACAAGTTAATATACGGTGTTAAGATAAGGCATTTAACTACCCTCATATTGAGGTGTTGTTTAAAATAAATATTGGTTTCTCTGTGTGGTTATTGGAGACTAGCAAAGGTAAAGAAATACAGACACCATATTAATGAACTGATTACACTTATAATAATTAATTTTATATCTTCCTTTCATTATATAGTTGATTGGATTTCTCTAGACACTGACTGTTAAACACTATTTATTCAACATGGTACTTGAAGTTCTAGCTATAGCAATACAACAATTTAGGGACATCAAGCTGATACAATGGAAAAGAAGTCAAAATATCACTATTTACTAATGATATGATAGTATACATAAGAGACCACAAAAATTCTATCAGCGAATTCCTACAGCTAACAAAAGGTTTCACCAACTTGGCTGGGTAAAAAATTAATTCAAAGAAATCAGACACCCTCTTTTATAGAAATGATAAACTGACCTAGAAAGAAATTTAAAAAACAGCATCCTTTACCATAGCCACAAATACTATAAAATATCATGGTGTAACTCTAACAAAGCAAGTGAAAGATGTGTATGACAAGAACTTCAAATTCTTGAAGAAATTAAGAAGATATAAGAAGATATATTGATCTCTGATGTCCATGTATAGGTAGGATTAGCATAGTGAAATGGCCATGTTACCAAAAGCAATCTACAGATTCAATGAAATCCCCATCTAAATTCCAACATAATTTTATAGACCTTCAAAGAGCAATTCTAAACATTATATGGAAAAATTATAAACACAGGATAGACAAAAGAATCCTGAACAATAGAAACTTCAGGGGAAATCACCATCCCTGACCTCAAGGTGTACTACAGAGTAATAGTGATAAAAACTGCATGGTATTGGTAGACAAATGGACCATTAGTAAATGAAATCAAGTCATGATCCAGAAATAAATGCAAATACCTATGGACACTTGACTTTTCATAAAGAAGGCAGAATCATACAAGGAAAAAATGAAAACATCTTCAACAAATGGTGCTGGTCTAACTAGATGTCTACATGTAGAAAAATGCAGATAGATCCACATTCATGATTCTGGAAAAAAAACCTCAAATACAAGTGGATTAAGCCACTCAATATAAAACCACATGCACTAAATCTCAATGAAACTAAAGTGGAAGTGGGAAATATCCTTGAAATAATTGGTTTAGGAGACAATTTTCTGAATAGGATATCAATGACTTAAGATCAACAATTGATAAATTGGACCCCATGAAACTGCAAAGCTTCTGAACAAAGGATACTGTCAATAAAACAAAATGGCAACCTACACACTGGAAAAGGATCTTTACCAACACTACATCTAACGGAGGACTAATATGCAAAATTTATAAAAAACTTATGAAGTTGACCACCAACAAACCAAATACTCCAACTACAAAATGCGGCATAGAGCTAAACAGAGAATTCACAACAGAGGAATCTTGCATAGCTGAGAAGCACTTAAAGAAATGTTCAAAGTTCAAATCAAAATGACACTAAGATTCCACCTTACACCAATCAGAATGGCTAAGATCAAAAACTTAAGAGACAGCATACACTGGAGAAGATGCAGTGAAAGGAAAAGTCTTCTTCGTTGTTCTTGGGTCTGTAAACTTATACAACTGCTTTGGGAATCAGTTTGGTGGTTTCTCAGAAAACTGGGTATAATTCTACCTGAATACCCAACTATACCACTCCTGGACACGTATACCCAAAGGATGCTCTTCATAAAGACACTTGCTCGACTATGTTCATAGCAGCTTTATTTGTAATAGGAAGAAACTGGAAACAGGATAAAGAAAAGGTGTTACATCTATACAATAGAATGCTATTCAAGCTATGAAAAGCAAAGATTTCATGAATTTTGCAGGCTAATGTATAGATATTAAGAATATCATCCTGAGTGATGTAGCCCAATCCCAAAAGGACATGCATGGTATGTATTCACTTATAAGTGGATATCAGGCATAAAATACAAGACGTTCATTCTACACTCCACATACTCAAAGAGGCTGGACAGGAAATAGGGTACAAGCAAGGATATATGAGTCTCACTTGGAAGAGGGAACAAAATAGTCATGGAAGGTAGATGGAGGGAGGCAAGTGGGGGTAGAGAATATCAGGAGAGGAATGAAGGGGTTTGGTTCAAAAGTGAAGAGGGGCAGAAGGGATGGCCTAATGTCCATGAGAATAAATGGAAATCTGCAACTGACATGAGATATCTCCAGCAAAAGATGGAGACCTGCAATAGGGGAAGTGCCCAAGAATCAATGGGGAAGTCCTTAGCTGTGACTCATAGCATTGGGAATGCTGCCTCCTGTAGCCAGGCAGAAACCCTGGTGGAATGATAGGGACATCTACCTACCCAAAAAACTTTTTATCCAAAACCTATCTATAAGAATTGCAGAGAATGGAGATGGAGCAGAGACAGAGGAAACTGCCAACCAACAACTGGCTCAATTTGAGACCCACCCTATAGACAAGCAATAATCTCCAACATGATTAATGATACTGTTATGCTTGCAGACAAGAGTCTAACATGGCTGTCCTCTGAGAGGCTCCACCTGTCAACTAACTCACATAGAGTCAGATACACACAGTCAAACAGTTGATGGACTTTGGGTACTCTTATGGAAGAATGGAGGGAAGGATCACAGCCCCTAAAAGGATAGAAACTCCACAGAAAGACAAACAGAATCAACTAACCAGGATCTTTGAGTATCTGAGAGAAAAAAATCACCAACTGAAGTACATACATGGATAGACCTAGGACTCCATGTAAACATTTAGCAGATGTGCAGGTAGGTCTTCATGTGGATTGCCTACATATGGGATATCTATATGCCTTGTCAGTCCCCAGTGGGAGAGGAAGTACCCAGCCTCACAGAATCTTGAAGTGCCAAGATGGGGGGAATATCCACAGGGCCCCCCACCAGCTCAGAGAAGAAGAGGAGAGGGAATGGGGAAAGAATTTGGGGAGGGGGCAACTGGGAGAGTGCCACTGAGTAGAATTTAAAGTGAATAAGTAAAAAGTAAAAAGTAAATAAATAAATTTACATTTTTCTTTTATTATATAGTTGATTATATTCCTGACATTGCTTTATAAAAACAAAAATGAAAGAGAGAGAGAGAGACAGAGACAGAGACAGAGAGGAGAGACAGAGAGAGAGAGAGAGAGAGAGAGAGAGAGAGAGAGAGAGAGAGAGA
>NW_021620768.1:4192298-4215113 GCF_004785775.1 Grammomys surdaster | reverse complement strand
AGAGAGAGAGAGAGAGAGAGAGAGAGAGAGAGAGAGAGAGAGAGAGAAAACAGTTTTTAGTTTTAAGAAGAATTCAAGTGAGGTCTACAGTTTTCCAGAGGTCATGAGGAAGGACTAGACTATCTATGCTACTTCTTCAATAGTTCTTTACTATGTAACGTTTCTGAAAAGGAACAAAGATGGTTATAAACCAACTGCAGTTTCCTCTTTCAGCTCCTCAGCATAACAGCTCAGAAAGGTCTTCATGTAATATACCAATCCACACTTCTACTATGCAATGTGTTAGAGAAGAATCACAATTTTTATCTCACAGGTAAGGATGCCACATTCTAGTATAACCAAATTATGTTACAAGTGACCAAAAGCAAGGAAACATAGGTTTTAAGGGACTCAGAAATTGATTTAGAAGTGTACAGTTTAACTCTTAGAGGGATGAGTTCATGAATTTCTATGGGTCCAGTGAATCATGTCCTCATTAAAAAATGGTTACTATGTTGAAGAGACTAGCTGATTTTTATTTATGTAGTGAGAAATCCATATTTACAGGCTGAAAGGGAGATTTGGATAGGGAATTGAGAAGTAATATGTATATGACATGGTAGGGAGATGAACAAAATTGGCTAAACATGTACCCACATGTTGCTGATGCTCATCTCATGGTGACTGAATGAAGTGACAAACTAATGTAGAATAGTTCAGAGCAGCTGATACTCAGTTTCTTGGAAGGATAAGTTTGGGAATTGACAGCAACAGCACTGTGAGTAGTGGTTTGCAAGCAGCCTTTATTTTCCCTGACATGCTGCAGTCCTCAAAGAAAGCTTCTAACATCTCATTTCTTTAGCCTTGTTTGGCAGGTCCAAGGAAGCTTGAATTCATGATTAGTATGTGCAGCCATAGCCATGGCCACCTTCCCCAAGGCATCTTGGTAGGGATCAGGGTCCTCCTGGAGTGCATTCTGTGCATCTTCTCATAGTTCTTCTTCTCCATTCTTCAAACAGGATAAAAACTTCTAAGCTCAGGGGCTCCTTCTATCTTTTGTCCTCATCCTCTTTTTCTTCGGAAGTTAAAGAAAGATTATTAGCACTGACTGTGACCAAACAAAACAACTGTAATCACACTGATTGACCATGTGGGAAATACATAAAAAAGTTGGTTGAAAGATTCCATTTAAGAATAAAAGTGAAGACCTGAGTACTCATAGTGTAATGGATACTAAACACATGATTAAGCTTTCCTATTTGATCCTGGCCACTCTCAAATTCAGAGCTAGGACACTGTTTTTCAAATAGTAAGACAAACAGTTTAATAATATCTCACATTCCTTATTCAACAACTTTAACAGGGAGAAATGATATTTTCACTGAGAGTGGGAGACAACAGGCCTTCATAAACGTGGATAACTTTTATAGATACCAAAGCTAAGAACAGTGGAAAGGAAAGTCAAGCCCAGCCCCTATTCTAGGAGTCTATTCCAACTCCACAATTCACTATTTCTCCACTATTATTTACCCTAGAAGTAACTAGTCAGTGAATTTGACTCAAGGTACTTAATGGAAAACAGTAAGGAAAAAGGAAACACTGAAGAAAACAGGCCTGTTTGAGCTCCTGGTTAGGTGGAGCTTTCTATTTGCTAAAGAATAATAATATCTCTCTCCCTCTCTCTCCCCCTCCCTCCCCCCTTCCTCCTTCCCTCTCTGCCTCCCTCCCCCTCCCCTTCTCTCTCTGTAGGGGGAGATAGTGAGAAATAGAATTGTGTGAAGTAAAAGATCTTAATATGTCTGAGAGCACAGATCTTAAAATCACTTGCTGGAACACCCTGGCAAAATTCTTTCCCAGAACCTTAGGAATCAAAATCTAGGATTATGCATAGGAAGTATAATTCATGGAGAGATCATGGATCATGCAAAAGAGAATTTTGCTCAGAAGCTTCCGGTCCAACTTTTCTGTCTGCCCTGACCCAGCATTCTGATTCTCTGTAGTTCTAATTTAGGAGAAGCACTTAGGAACACTCACTGTTTTTTTTTTCTGAGAACATTAGATGCTTTTTCATGCTGGCTCACAGTGAAAGATGATCTATTCCCCTCTTGTGGCTTGCACAGGCAATAGGCACACACACAGATTACACATACATTACACACAAAACATTCATACACCTAAAATAAAATAGTATATAGTAAAAGGAAACATAAGAAGAGATGTCCATATCTCTAAAAGTGTCAAAAGTAGAAAATGTTTAATTTTGTGTGTACTGAAGACAGCTGTATCTTGTTCCTAGATGTCAGTTTTTAGAGACAAAATGGAGATTGGAACCTGTGTGTCCCATATGTTTCCCTACTGGACTCTAGTTCCTCATGTTAGAGAACAGAGTATTAATTATATTGGAATGCATTTTTTACATTTTCTTTTCCCCTGTGTTTTACCCTAGGATGAGAGTAGCCCCCCTCATTCCCATCTGAGGCCTATATTGCCCCACTCAAGAACCATCTTGGAATGTGTCCTTTAACACAGATCTGACTTCAGTTCAAATGTTTATACAACAAAGTGTATATCATTTTCCATAGCCAATCAACTCTATTTCACTTTATGAAAACCACCTATTCTCCATCCACTTCAGTCATTAAATTTAACTGCATTTTTAATTTTGTGCAAGTATGTCATTGGTGGACTGCTATGTCCTTGTATCTAGAACAGGGTAAATCATGGGGCAATGCAGTGATACAGTTTTCTAAGGATCAGTATCTAACTGTGACAACCTCTAATAACTGAACATTGGTGAAACCTGTTGGGAGCCGCGGCGAGTGCTGACAAAGTCCGCCATCGCTAGGTGGCGCTGTCAGCCATAATTCTTCCTAGTAAACAAGTAAATTGCGCATGTGCCATGGTAAAGCCCGCCAAAGTTAAAGCCCATCCCACGGCGTTTGGCGCGCAACGAGTAAACAGCCAATCAGAGGTGATTACACCGCTCTAGGGTATAAAGCAGTGCCTTTCTTCGTCTTCTTGGTCTTCTTCCACCATTTTGGTTTTTGGGAATAAACGTGTTTCTACGGAAGGATTCTGGTGTGTGTGTGTGTGTGTGTGTGTGTGTTCTTGCCGGCGAGACACTACACGCGCGCGTCACATTTGGTGCCGAGAAACCCGGGAGAATTTACCATCGCCGGCACTGTTTAAGGAGACCCTCCACTCGCCATCCACGCGTGGAGTGAATCCAGAACCGTAGAACGAGGTGATGTTCTCTGAGAGATATGTTTCGATTTGATTTAATTCACTTCCCTCCCCAGTTGGCAGGAACCTTAGAGGCTCTCGCTATGGTGTTAGCAGCATTAGTTTTCTTCCTTTTGGTTCTCGTGGCCGCTCGGGGAGTGGTAGATGGATTACAGGTCAGCATGTCAGAAACAGAGAAAGAATGGAAGCGCTTGGAAATTCAGAAAGGAAAAGAGAAAAGAAACGTATTAAGGAAATCAAGCCTCCCCGAGAACCAATTCACGGGGATGAGAGATGAGAGAAAAAACACTCTTGGGAGAGACGGGAGAACAGGAAGCCTCAGAAAGAAACCTCTTTATCTGGTAAAGGAGCCGGGGTTTTTACGGCGTGATAGCTCTGAGTCAGAGGGGCTAACTTCCTCCGAGTCAGAAGACTCAGATGAAGAGAGGGATGGGGAGGATAGATGCCAGTCAGATGAACGGCCGCCGCCGCGAGATCGAGTGCTGGAGCTAGTGTGGGTCAATTGGAGGCTGTGTTTACAAGAAGAGTGGTTTGGGAGAGACAGTCTAGGTGAATGAGATATTGACCCAGTGCCGATTTTGCTTAGGAGGTGACAGCAAAAACATAGGTCAAGAGAATTCTAAATAGACATTGCCTGCAGCCTAAAAGCCGCTTCAGGCGGGAAGAGCAGGGTTAAAAAGAATTAGAAAGCAGGGTATTGAAGTGTTAAATTAGCTGCATCTCCAATGAACGAGATGAAAAGCTACATCTTAAATATGAGAGAGAAAGAGTTTTAAAAATACAGGTGCCCTCTCTCTGAGCTGTGTCAACAAAAAAGAATGAAAAGGCTATTTCAGAGTTCATTTAGAAGCAGAGAATTCGGGAGATGTCCTGAAATTCTCTGTAGTTCTTAGAGGTCCTTCCTTGTTGTTTGTCCTTGGCGCGCCAATGTCCACGTGTTTGTGTTTGCCTTTTGTTTCGTTGTCTAAATGTTCTGTGTTTGTTACGTGTTCAAAAGGAAAGATCGTTAAAACTGCTTGATCCAACCTTTGGGAGCTAAAAAGGTCTTTTCAGGAATTGAGGTTGGCATAAGCTGCTTTTAAAAGAGACCAGCAGCATTTTGGGTTTTATAAGGAAGCTAAGAGTTGTTTTGTCTTAGAAAAATCTGTGACAAGGTGCTTTTCTCTTGAAATTACAGCTAGAAAGACAAGAAATTTTGTTTGATCTAAAAATAAGATATATAGCCACTTCATTGTTGTTTCTAAATAGATTGTTTAAATTGGTTTTGCTTTTGCTTCTCAAAATTACTGGTTACACTCTAATGTTACAAAAGATATTTAAAAATTTAGTTAAACTGCCAGTATTGCATTGGCTACAGTTGGCAGTTGTAATCTTGAGTTTAAAATTTTTTGATTCGCCCATGTGATAGAAAGGGGGGGGACAGCAGGTAGAGTTAAATAAAAATATTTAAAACGGGTTGTGATACAATGCTGGCCTGCTAGAGATTTAAAAACATTTACATTTAAATTAAGGCTATAACAGTAGATGAGGCAGGAGCTTGGATTTCAGACATTCCTTTTGTCCTGTCCCGCCTCAAAAAGGGTGTTCTCTAGAATTTGTTTATTGCCTTGCTTGTTCCTTAGGGAGGTGTCAGCCTCAGACTCAAAAGAAATTCAAAACAGCTCTTGGGCCAGGCAAAAATTGTTGAGTGTGATAGAGACAAAATGGCTTTGGTTCCTCTGATGTGTATTAGGTCTTATCAGTAACTAAAAACCTAATCTTAAATTAATAATTAAAAGAAAAAGGGTTTTAAAAGATTGATAGATACTGGGGCTATTTAACAATTATTGGAGGACAAGATTGCCTTCAGCTTGGCTTTATCTGATACCTCACTCAGCTAAAAAGAGTTGGTTATTCAATTAATTCAAAAACACTAGAGCCGGACAGTGGTGATACACGCCTTTAATCCCAGCACTTGGGAGGCAGAGACAGGTGGATTTCTGAGTTCAAGGCCAGCCTGGTCCACAGAGTGAGTTCTAAGACAGCCAGGGCTACACAGAGAAAGTTCAAATTTAAGATTTATAAAACTAATGGGGCACTACAGCCTGACTTGCCTACTCCAGCTGCCATTCAAGTAAATGCATATAAAATTATTATAGATTTAAAAGATTGTTCTATACAGTTCCTTTACCTCCTGGTAAAGGTGAGAGGCTTGCATTAAGTGAAATTGCTTGTGATTTTTGAGAGCCCATGAAGCCATTCATTAAAAAAGCTTGCCTCAAAGAATGATTAATGGCCTTAAAAAATTTGTTGTTGCTTTAATACAAAAGGTTAAAGCGTTTAAATCTCTCAGTATATATTATTCGTTGTATATTTTATTGGCTGATCTCTCTAAAAGAGTTTTTCTACAAGCCCTTGCTCTAGTACAATGAGCTTTAAGATTTTAGAGTACTTGTTGCTCCAGAAAAGTGATTCTCAAAAGTTGTTAACAGATATTAATTGGCTAAAACCTCATCTTCAGCTTACCATAGAAGAATGTAAACCTCTGTTGGATATTCTCAAGGGAGATATAAGTCCTAATTCCCCTTGACTATTAACTGATGAGGAGTAGATAAACACTTTTCACCCTCAATATTTTAGAGCCTGACAGGCCAAAAGAAATGGTCAAATAAAAAGACATCTTGACCGGACAATAAAAAGGTCCAGATTCTATTTTAATAAAAGCCAGGGGAGTGCTTTGTCTTTCCACAGGAAGAAGACAATCCATTTTGGCTACCAGAGCAACTGACGTGACAATCGTGACATCTGAAGATGACCCCCCAAAAGACTCATATACAGATCCTCATTTGGATACTCCAACTTTGGGTTCCTAGTATTTTTGTTATTTTATCAAATTTCACCTTTAAGAATTGTACCAATAAAACCTGCTAGATGTCCCAGTGTTAAAATTCTGAAAGATTCACTCGCGCTATGGTTGCCAGAGTCACGCAATGGGTCCCCATCCCCGTGGAGACTCCTTCCACTTTGTTATTATTTAGACAAAAAAGAGATTTTGGTATAACTGCAGCCATAGTGACGACGATATCAGTTAGTGCCATTACCGCCACTGCCACTGGGATTGCTATGTCAACTTCTGTTCAGGTGGGCACTACCCCCAATTGTCAGCCACGGTGGCAGAGGCTGTTAACCTTCAAACCTCCGCCAGCGCCCAACTAAAAGGCGGGCTAATGATCCTTAATCAACGCCTTGATTTAGTGAGAGAGAGATTGGATATCCTCTTTCAATTAGCCCAATTGAGATGTGAGAAAAAACTGGGTACACTTTACATCACCCGTGTACAGTATAAAAACTTTACTCGTGTAACTAATCTGTCCAGAAAATTGTTTCAGTATCTTACAGGAAATTGGTCAGAAAACTTCAGTGAGACACTCAGAAAATTGAGAGCAGCTGTGGTGAACATCAACTCGACGCGAGTGGATCTGTCCCTGACTGAGGGACTGTCCTCCTGGAATTCTTCAGCTTTCTTCTTTTCTTTTCTTTTTCTTCCCTTTTTTAAGTGGGTGGGAGTAGGCCTGTTTGGTATACCCTAAGTTGTGGATTAGTATTCATCTTTGGTTGGTTTGCAAACTCAGAGCTCAACAAAATCTTGACAAAGCTATTTTTACACAGACGCTTCCAAAGTACTAGGGGCTTCCCCTGCAGTGTGGTTATCACTGCCTCAATTATAAGCAGTCTCCCCCTCACGAGTGGTGGTGCTAAATGTTAGGCCATCAGCGTTGCACTCCAGAGGATTCGCCCATTACACTGGGTCTGTGAGGAGTTTTGGCCTGGCTGATCCTTGTCTGTGTAGCTGTGGTACCTGAATTTTGAGACAAACAGCCCTTGCACCCCTAGGAGATGACTCCATTGCACAGGGATGGGTGTTTGCATCTCTTTCTGTTCCCCTTAGCCCTTGCACCCAGAGGACTTGTTTCCATTGCACCTGGTAGGGTAAGGGAGACTGTCTTAAACTGTTGGTTCTTGAACGCTTATTCCCCCAAGATGGAATTTGCTTGATCGGCCTTGAGTTTGAGTCATAACTGGTACCACGCCAGACAGGCCAAGAACAGCCAGATAGACAGCTCCATCTTTTTGTCTCCAGGACAGCTGCCATTGGTCCCAATGATGGGAATTAGGCTGACGCCACATGCCAGATTTACACCATGAAGACAACTGAAGAATTGATGACAAGCCAACCCCATGACGGGATTAGCGAGTGGCAATGACCCGGGCGCGGGTATATCCCTCGCAGCCTAAGACAGGGTGGCTTGCCTTTCCTTGGTGTTAGCCCTATTGGTGCTGGGCATGGAGAAATGTCAACTAGCCTAGACATGGGACATTGACCAGTGCCTGTTTAACAAAACAAAAAGAAATAGCCAGTAGTCAGATTCCTCAGCCGCTGTACCCAAAGGCTTCTGGTAAAGACACCCTGTAAAGCCTCAAACATTTGAGCACCACCCTCTAAAGAGACTCAGACCCACCGTGAGACCCCCAAATATGAGAGTTATGTAACCTTCCCAGGGACCTCTACCACCCTCTGTATTAAAACAAAAAAGGGGCAGATGTTGGGAGCCGCGGCGAGTGCTGACAAAGTCCGCCATCGCTAGGTGGCGCTGTCAGCCATAATTCTTCCTAGTAAACAAGTAAATTGCGCATGTGCCATGGTAAAGCCCGCCAAAGTTAAAGCCCATCCCACGGCGTTTGGCGCGCAACGAGTAAACAGCCAATCAGAGGTGATTACACCGCTCTAGGGTATAAAGCAGTGCCTTTCTTCATCTTCTTGGTCTTCTTCCACCATTTTGGTTTTTGGGAATAAACGTGTTTCTACGGAAGGATTCTGGTGTGTGTGTGTGTGTTCTTGCCAGCGAGACACTACACGCGCACGTCACAGAAACCTATAGGAATATGGCTTGAACTTTTTCTCTAGTTGTTGCAGATAGAACAGATAGGGAAAAGAAGAGAAAAAAACAAAAACAAAAATGAAAGCCAGGGTTCACTTTATTGGGGAGAAAGCTTGTCAGTCATATGCCAAAAAGAAATTTTGACCATCTAGAGTAGTAGATTTCAAATTCCTCAATATGGCAACCCTGTTATACAGTTCCTTAGTATGTGATTACCCACAATAAAATTACCTTTGTTGCTATTGCATAACTTTGTTTATTACTGTTATAGATTGTAAAGTAAATATTTTATATACAGAATATCTGTTATGCAACCTTTGTGAAATGTTCATTTGACACTAAAGGGGTCATAACCCAGAGACTGAGAATAGCTGTTGTATGGAATATCAAAAAGTCACATATTTTGTTAGACAAGGCTCCTAGATATTGTAAAGAAAGTGAGACACTCGCTGCCAAACCCAATGCCAAGACAACCAGAAGACCATGTAGGTCATCTACTGATACACATTTTCCACTCACTCAATATTCTAAGTGAATATCCCATGCCTAGCCACAGGCCACACCTGCCAGAATACCAGTATCCAGCTCTATCAAACACCCCTGCCCACTCAAAGGTCATGATAACCAAAAGAATAGGGAATTGTAACAAATGCCTTCTGCCCAAGCATGGCCTACATAAGCCAGAGAGCAGTGTACAACTCTCTCAGATACTACTGCCCAAACAGAGGCCTTGTCTTCCAGAAGACTAGGCCCCAAATTCAATGAAGATCTCATACTGGAGTAGAGGCTGCAAAGGTTGCCAGAATGCCAGCCTGGAACTGGGTGAATACCATCTTCACAGCCACAGAACACATGTGCTAGAAGATAAGAAGGGAACAAAGAAAAAATGAGAACTCCGTCCATCATAGACAAAAAGAAAATTTTATCTACACCTCTAGTCACACTGAACCCAGATTTCTAAACACAAGCATAAAAATATAATCAACAATAGCAATAGCCAGGGCAATAATTCACTACTAGATCCCAGCTACTCTACTACAGCAAACCCTGAATATTTCAACAGAGCTGGACACAAGAAAAAGTCTTTAAAATCAACATTATGAAGATGATAGATGGCCTTAAAAAGGAAATTATAAATCCTTTAATTATTGATTTTTTTAATAATAGGACTACTATTAAGTCCCCTCAGATAATCAAAACTGCAATGAGAACTCTGCCTCTTCAAGCGTCAGGAGTTCATTGCTTCTGAGATAGTAAATGGGCATTCTGCAACTTACAGCACATTCTAAGTGGTTGTAAAACCGTTAACCAAAGGTCATTAAAAAGGGATATAATGACTTACTACAGATGCAAAAACAAAAGATAAAATATTGACTTGGTTTATCTATATAAAACATCTCTAATAACTTAGTCACAAAAGTTATGGTTTTTAACTTTCTATGAACCTGTGGAGCTCAAGTGGAGGTGGATCAAGGACCTCAACATAAAATCAGATACACTGAATCTAATAGAATAGAAAGTGAGAAAGACCCTAGAACTTATTGGCACAGGAGGAAATTTCCTAAACAGAACTCCAATGGCTCATGCTCTAAGATCAAGAATTAATAAATGGGAACTCATGAAACTGGAAAGCTTCTGTAAGGCAAAGAACATAGTTAATAAGCCAAATTAGCAACCTAGAGATTGGGAAAATATCTTCACTAACCCCACATTCAATAGAGGGCTAATATTCAAGATACATAAAGAACTCAAGAAGCTAACCATCAAAAAACTAAACAATCTAATGAAAAAAAAATGGGGTATAGAACTAAACTGAGAATTCACAACAGAGAAATCTCGAATGGCTGAGAAGCACCTAAAAAACCTTAAAGCTTGAATGTTCAAAGTCATTAGTTATCAGGAAAAAGCAAATCAAAACAACCCCAAGATTCCACCTTACATCAATCAGAATGGCTAAGATCAAAAACTCAGGGGACAGCAGATACTGATGAGGATGTGGAGAAAGAGGAACACTCCTCCATTGCTGGTGGGATTGCGAACTGGTACAACCACTCTGGGAATCAATCTGGAGGTTCCTCAGAAAATTGGGAATAGATTTACCTGAAGATCCAGGCATACCACTCTTGGAAATATACCCAAAAGAAGCTCCACCATGACACAGGGAAATATGTTCCCCTATGTTCATAGTGGACTTATTTGTGATAACCAGAATCTGGAAACAACCCAGACTTCTCATGAAAGAAGAATGGACACAGAAAATGTGGTTTATTTACACAATGGAATACTATTCAGCTATTAAGAACGAGGATATAATTAGTTTTGCAGGCAAATGGATAGAACTGAGGAAACTCAGATCCAAAAGGACATACATAGTATGTATTCACTAAAAAGTGGGTACTAGCCAAAAAAAAAAAATTACGGAATACCCAAGATAAAGTCCACAGAACTCAGAAAGGTCAACACGCTGAAGGACTCAAGTGAGGACACCTCAGTCCCACTGGGAAGGAAGAAGAAAGCAATCACAAGGGGAGATGGGAGGGAGGGACCAAGAAGTGGACTTTTATAAAAGAGTTAGCGCCAATACTCCTCAAACTATTTTACAAAATAGAAACAGAAGGAATTTTCTAAATTTATTTCCTGAGAACACAATCATGCTGATACCCAAACCACTCAAAGATTCAATGAAGAAAGAGAATTTCAGACCAATATTACGCATGAACATAAATGCAAAAATAACCAACAAAATATTCCAAAAACTGAATACAAGAACAAATCAAAAAGATAGTCCACAATGATTAAGTAGACTTCATCCCAGAGGTCCACAGATTGTCCACATATGAAAACCAGCCAATTTAATACACCATGGAAAAAAAACATGAATGATTATCTCATAGGTGATAACAAACAAACAAACAATCAAAAACAGCCTATGACAATATTCAACACATCTCATGATAAAAGTCTTAGATTAAAGATAGAAGGGATATACCTAAACAGAATAAAAGTAATTTGCAGTAAGCTAATTGTTAACATCAAATTCAATGGAGAATTTAAACAATTTCATTACAATCATAAATAAGACAGTGCTGTCTTCCCTCCATATATATTCAATATAGTTCTTGAATATTTGGTGCAATAAGACAACTGAGGGATATCAAGGAGATAGAAACTGGAAAGGAGGAAGTCAAAGCATTGCTATTTGCAGATGCTGTAATAGTATCCATGAGCTATGTCAAAAAAAAAAATCTACCAGAGAACTCTTACAGATGATTAACACTTTCAGTGAAGTAACTGAATAGAATAGAAGATTAATTCAAAAAACAAAAACAAAACAAAAAGGCAATCAGTAGCCCTCCTATAAATAACCTACAGATTCCATACAATTTCCATTAAAATTTCAACATAATTTTTACAGGCCATGCAAGGACAATATTCAGTTTCATGAAGAGAAAAATCCTCGACATCCAAAACGATTCTGAACAATAAAATAACTTTTGGGGCATATCATCATTGCTTTTTTCAAGCTGTGCTACAGAGCTATAGTAACAAATACTACATGTTATTGGTATAAAAACAGATTTTGATTAATGAATTGATACATAAATCTATTGATAAAGAAGACAGAAAAACACAATGGAAAAAAGAAAGCATCTTCAAATGTCTACCAGGATATTTGCATGTAAAAGAATGCAAACAGATCCCTATTTATCATCCTGTTCAAAATTTAGTCCAAGTAGATCAAAGACTTCAACATTCAGACACAATGCATCTGACAGAACAGAATGTAGAGAATAGCCTTGAAATACATTGGCACAGAATACAATTTCCTAAACAGAACAACAATAGTGTTGTGGGCAGCCCTGATGCTGTTTGGGTTCTAATGGTTAATTTTCCTTTCTCAAGAAGGGTTGCCTCCTCATGAGCAGTCCATCAAGTACTCAAGCAATCTCAAGGGATACTTCTCCCCATATTAACTGGTAAATAAAGGCTAAAGTCAGTGATTGGGCAATGGAGGTAAAGGTGGGACTGGAGGTTTGAAAGTGGGGCCAGGTAGAGAGGCAGAAGAGGACAATAGGGGAAGGAGAAAGGACTGATGAAGAGGAGGAGGAAGTCACGATGAAGCCTGGCCATGAGAAACTGCAAGTAGCAAGGGGTTATATAGCTGAGGAATGAGTTAATATATTGTTAGATCTGCCCAATCTAGCATTATAGCTTGTGATTATAATAACTGTATTGTATGTTTATATGAGCTTATTGGTGTTGGAAAATCCAGCAAGAAATTGACACATCATACATGTTTAGAACCTACATAACCTGAGATAAAAGTCCACTTCACCCTTCAATATAGACAGCTAGGGCTGTGCTCTAAAGCTGCAGCAGGGTGGAAATTAAACTCCAATTGAGTCTAGGGGGTTTACAGAGAGTTATCTATGAAGCTCCCTCCCAAAACCCTAAGCAAACCACAGCACCCAGAGCCAGCAACCCAGCCCTGAGCTGGGACTTAGGCAGCTCCAGTGCTGCCAAACAGTTGGGGTTTCCTGAGACTAAAGAAGGACCAAGGACCCTGGGGCATGACTGCCTGTGAAGCAGCCTTCACAGCTGAGGATCAACAGCTAAAAACCAGTAGTTAACTTTCCAAAGCCTTCTCACAGGCACAGCAGGCTTTTCTGGGCTTCTATGCCTGAAAGAGCCTTCCTGTGCTTGCTTTCCTGTATCCCCCACTCTATAAACAGGACACAGAACAGCCATACCTATTCTATCGACTGCCTTCACTGCAGGCTGCCTGAGATCAGCACACTTGCTGTTGGCTACAACCCAGACAAAGACAGAGACTGCTCAGAAGCACAAAAGCTTGTGTCTCTCTACAGTTAGCCAGTCTATTCAAATAAAAGAATTGTAGAGCACTGCTGTGTCCTAAATCGAACACAAGAGAGAGACAAAGGCACAAGAAGCTCTGGATCAGGTAAACACACACACACACACACACATCACATCATATCACATCAAAATAAACCACTTTTTATCCCTTTTGGGTTTTATGGGATGGTATTTTGAATAGTCTGACCAGGATGGATTTAAAGGAATTTGACGCCTTGCCAGTTATTATTATTACGATGTTACATGTAATCTTCGTTTACTATGTCTTCTCAAAAGATAGGAACCTAGATAACAATTATGAGCCATAGAAAAATAATTAGAGGATTTTATACATCATGATAAGTGACACAGGAAAATGGAGATTGGGGCAGGAGCTGGAAAAGATGCTACAAAAAAAGATGCAGAATTTCATAGATAAAACTGATCAACAAAGAGATAAATTCAAGACTTGACAGCACAGGTTAGGAAACACTGGAACTAAAGATATAGGATTTTATAGGTCATGATTAGCAAGAAAGAGAGGAAAATGAAATTTGGAGACGGAATCTGGAAAAGATGTTAGTAGCAAATATTCAGAATGTCATATATCAGACTAAACAGCAAAGAGATAGCAATAAAATTTGGAAGCAGAGTCTAGAGAATAATTTACTAAAGTTACCAAATCAAACTAAGGTAGATGCTACAATACCAGAATTACAACATAAAGAGAAATTAAAATTATGGAAGCATGGCTTAGAACACTAGAAACCTAAATTTATAAAGCAGCGAGACAGAAAAGAAAGAGAGAGAAAGTTAAGAATTGGCAACATGGCCTAGAGGAAATAGAAATTTATGTGTCAATATAAACAACAAATAGAGAAAAACAATGGTTGGAATCAGGAGCTGAAGAAGGCCCCAGAACAAAGGATGCAACATCTCACAGATCAGACTGAGCTGCAGAGAGAAAATAATGTAGATTGGAAGCAAGGCTTGAAGGAGAATATTTTAAAATTAATCAAAATAAAATAGACATCAGAACATCAGAATTACAATATAAAGAAAAAATTAAAATGTGGAAACAGAACCTTAAACAGAGAGTACAAGAACTTATGGAACAGGATGAGCAACAAAAGAAGAGATATGAAGTATGGGTACAGACCTTAACGGAGGAACTTACAATATTAATTAGGGAAAATATTCAGGTATAGAAAGAAGATAAACTGGAGAAAACCAACAAAAGGTTGTTAGAAATGAGACTAGTTTATTAAGTTAATATACAACAAAGACCAACATATGGTGATCATTCACAGAATTATCAGGAAATCAAATGGCAACCCATGGATGTGTTAAAAGTGAGAAAATTTAAGGAAAGTGTCACTAATTTTAAAATCCATTTGCCATTTTCAAAACAAGTCCTGACTTCTTGGGCTATTAAAAAAGAGTAACCCCTCAAGACTGAGTCTGACAAAGAGTTACCTCTGGTAGAAAGAAAATTACAGGATACACATTTAGATTGTATTGGTTTAAAGATGGCCTGAATCTTAGTTATTTTGCCTTCTACTCATTACCCTACAGGAATTCTTTTGCAGAGGGAAGGTTATATCTTAGAATGGAATTTTTAGCACATAAACAGACGAAGAATTTTTTAAAAAGACCTATATAGAAAAGGTTGGTGAATTGATGATGCTAAAAGAAAAATTAAGACTTGGACTATTAGCTGGAATGGATCCAGCTGAAATCATGGTGCCTTTTACTGAAGCTGTGATACTAACACAAAAGATAAACATTGGCAAAGAAAGTGCAATAGATTCTTTGGGAGAGAATAATGACAAATACTCTAAAAGGAAGTGACTTCAGTTCATGAAAAAGTGCTAATTGGATTCTCCCTTGTATAATAAAAAGAACTCCAATTCTTGCAGCTCCTACATTTTACAGTGATGTTAACAAATCAAGAAAGGCAGGATATAAATCAGGTGATATAAGTAAGGTAGTTGAGAGTCCATATAAATTGATTCAAAAATCAAATTATATGTAATACTTATGGTATTATCAGATTTTTGAGTGTCTTAATATAGCAACTAATTCTACACTTGCAGATAGAGTTGTTTTGCACATAGAGACTGCTGAACTTATCCAGGATGATTCTGAACTGACTTCTCTATTTATTTGGCTACAGCAAATGATCAGGAATAGGAGTCATCCATTGTATATAACACACATAAGATCCCATAGAGGCCAGGCAGTGGTGGCACATGCCTTTGATCCCAGCACTTGGGAGGCAGAGGCAGGCGGATTTATGAGTCTGAGGCCAGCCTGGTCTACAGAGTGAGTTCCAGGACAGCCGGGGCTAAACAGAGAAACCCTGTCTCAAAAAAACAAAATAAATAAATAAATAAATAAATAAATAAATAAATAAATAAATAAGATCCCACATGGGTCTGCCAAGCCCTTTGGCACAAAGTAATAATGAAATCGATCAGCTATTGATAGGAAGTATACTAGAGGGTTCAGAATTCTATAAAAATACCATGTTACCAGTAAAAGTCAAAAAAGAATTCTCTATCACTTGGCAACAAGCCAAGAAAATGGTTGCTCATTATACTTGCTCATTATATAACTAAACTGCTTTATCTACTGGAACCATCCCTAAACATACCCAAAGAAATGAAATTTGGCAAATGGGTGTGTTCCAATTTATAGAATTTGATAAACTAAGATATGTGCATCATACAATAGACATGTATTCAGGATGTCAATGGGTAACTGCCTTTGCTTCCAAGAAGACTGATTCTGTAATAACTCACTTCTTAGAAGTTATGGCCATTATGTGAATAACCATATAAATTAAAGTGTACAATGGTCTGGCATATGTTTCTAATAATAACAAGCAGTTTTTACATATTATAATACAGAACACGTTACAGGCATATCAAATAATCCTATAGGACAAGCAAATGTGGAGAGATCTAATCGTACTTCAAAAGAGATACTTAACAGAGAAAATGGAGCAACAAAGACCCCCCCGAGATAGATTGCATAAGCATTATTAACCTTAATTTTTTAAAAATGCTAATAAACAAAAACTACGGCTGCTGAAAGACATTGGATTGTGGAAAAAACTGCTAAACTAAACTAGCCTGTTTATTTTAAGAATGTTCTAACATTCTAACATCAGAATGGAAAACAGGAAATGTGTTACACTGTGGGAAGGGTTGTGGCTTTATTTCCACAGGAAATGAAAAGCTATAGGTTCCTTCCAATTTGATAAAAATCAAACATGACAATGCGAGACTCCCTGAAGATCTTGTTACCTAATCCGGAGCTTGTTCTTCCTTTGTCTCCCTCTGCTGTCCCACTCCGGACACTGCAGTTCGCTTCTAGACCATCCTGTCTTTGGTGGCGTGTGGTCTTCACTCCTCACCAATCTCAGTTGTTAGAGCTAGCCTGGCTGGTCTGGTTTGCGTCCTTTTTAGACGTTGTAATATGGGGTAAGCAAGCAAGGGAAGGCTCCCTCAGGTGAAGATGCACAGATGAGACCGCTATGCTTGTAAGAAAGCTTATTACTTTTTTTTTTCAGCTGTCATATCTCAGCTGTGAAGGGCGTTCTACAGATAATCATACCCCAGAATTCTTGGTCCTTGTTTTAGGATCTGAGAACCTCAACTGCCTTGTGGCTTGGGGAGGAAACTTCTCAGTAGCTCTCTGTAAACCCCTTACACCCACTCAGCATTTAATTTATGCACTGCTTCAGCTTTAGAGTGTACCTACCCCTAGTTGTTTATTTGAAGGGGGGGGGATGTAGGAGAAGCTAAGGTAGGAGGAGTTAAGAGAGAAAGAGGAAAAGGAAGAGGAGGAGCTAGTAGGAGAGACAGAGGAGAGAGAGGAGAGGGAGGTGGATGTTCACGTGTCTGTAGCAGTCAGAGGTAGTTGGTATATCTAGGTTGGGTATTGGGTTACACTTCTGATTGTATGGGCATCTTGTTACTGATCATTGCCAAATATATAAGCCTTTGATTAATCTTTAAGCATTAGAGTCTCATCTTTCTACTGGGCCCACATGGGTGGCAGGATGGTCTGTTCAATGCCCAGTCTTTCGGAGACAGCATGGAAGATTGTCAGAGCCATCTCCCACGCTGACGTCTCATGGGTGGCAGAGCTGGTGTTTCTAACTGCAGTGCGCTCGGGGCCTCCAGCTGAGAAACATGGTGGCTGAGCTAGGCAAAGCCGCTGCAGCTTAGATAGCTGGCTTAACAGGTGGCCGCATATTTTAATTAATTACTTCAACAAAGTGGAGTCCAACGTCTGGCACGAATTCACTAGAAATTGAAGTCTATTTCACCTGAGAGGAAAAGTTGTATTTTTTTTAAAAAAAAGAAGAAAGTGAGTGAGTAAGCACTAAGATAAGTCACATGACTCCTAGCGTGGGAGCCCTGAACAAAAAACTGCAGCTGAACTCCCCTGCTGTGGGGAAATGCAGGTTATTTTTGTTAGGAAAAGAAGAAAGTAGCTGACTCTAGAGTAGAGAGTACAGTGTCTGTGAGTTAAAATTGAGATTATTTGTTTTTAAGATAGATTTAGAAACAGTTTTGTCTGATTCACATGGGGAATCTCACCTGTGGTTAGGAACAAAGATATGTAGAGAAAATTTGTCTGTGGCTCTAGGCACAGAACCACAGACAGACAAGTATACTTTTAGCCAAGAGAGCTAAATAAATAAGCCTCCATTGTGGAGCAGTTACTGATTTAAGTATAAAGTTAAAATATATAGATTATTTGCTTTTAGGAAAGATTTATAAACAGAGTTGTCTGAATCACGTGGGGATTATCGCCTGTGGTTTGGAACTTAGATAGGGAAAATTGTCGCTGGCTCTAGAGTAAAGAGTAGAGTGTCCAAGTAGAAGCTGCTCTGGAGTACAGAGCCAAACAGATAGATGGTATAAATAAAAAACTGTTCTAGGTAGAGAGCCAAACAGAAAGATTGTGTAAATCAGATGTATTCAGATGATATAAAGTTATATTGCCTCACAGGAGACTCAGGTTCTGTCTAACGTGGGCCCCGAGGGAATTCTGGGTTCTTTTCCTGCTTGGCAAAATAGGGAAGGCCTAAAGAATAGGCACATACAGTACTTTAGTTATTAAGTTGATTTTATTTTCAAGATGAGTGTGATTTTCAGTTTTGTGATTATATATTTCCTCTGGGAAAGAGGTCAAGATAATGGTATTTTCTGGTTACTGGCTCAAGGAAATGCTGTTTTGGGAAAAAGCTTTTGTCTGCGTGCTTTCAGGAGAAATGATTAAGATATTCCTACCTCCCAGAATTATATGGATTAGACATGACAGAGGCAGGGCACCAGAATACTAGATTCCAGGTATCAAACAAAAATTTATTTTGATACTAAAATTTGTTTTGAGAATTGTATATTGCAGAATACACAGACTTGCTGTGTATTCATCAAGCAAGCTGAGCAGACCTGCTCGAACCTCTGATGTCCTGGAATTTCAGCTGGATGCAGTGAAGACACAGACATCAGAGGCTTATCAATTAACTCTTCCCCTCTCCCCTCTTCTAATATCTCAATGTCAAAATTCAGCTTGAAGAAGATAATAAAGAGTTGGCGCCCCTATTCCCTGGGCTTGGGGACTGGGGTGGTTAATATTAGGCTGTCCTTCTAGGGAAAAGTAATGGTTTTATTGGAACAGGGAGGAATAGTTAGAATTGTTTACTTAGCCATAACCTATTTGGTAGAAATCTGTGTAATTGTTATTAAGCTAAAGTTATATGTCTTAAATGGTACAAAATTTACTTTGATTTCAAATTTAAGGTTTTCATTGTTATGAGTTTCTTATTGATATAAAAGTGAGATTAATATTGTTACTCTCATAGGCATTGTGTCTGTATAACACATTTAGGAATTCAAGGCTTAGACCCAGTCCTACTTTAACTTTTTAAAAACTGATTTGAGATGATTAGCCTGTGAGTTAGGGCCTATAGCAAATTCATGGCTCTGAGTTTATTGTTAAGGTGTTTTCTATATTTTAATTAGAAATAGCTGAGAGGAGTTAACGGACAACAGTCCAGATTGCCTTACATGGATAGTTGGTTTTCAAAACATCGGAAGTCCGAGAATTGATGTTACAAACATTTTTTTATTAAAGTTCACTTGATTAAAGACCTGTCTGCTCCTGACAGCTTCCCTGTCTTGGATTCTAAGAAGAAATTGAGCATCTTTGGAGTTACTCAAGTTGTGGTGAGACAAGAATTACCTCTTTTCATCTACAGACAAATTACTGTCCAGAAAAGGGACACACTTGCGGAATAGTTGACTCATTATATCTGCCAAGACAGAGTGTTCAGCCCTTAAAAATTCTGCATTACTAGGTCTGTCAGATGATCCTGGGCCAGAAGGCTGAAGACCAGATGCTCCAACATTTTGAAGTAAGGGACTGTCCAGGTAATCAGCGGTTTCTATAAATTGGCTAAGTTTTAGAAGCCACAGTTTGTGCTTCCCATATCTTCAGTTAATTCAGTCATTCTGGATTTCTGATGGAGTTGAAGACTTATAGTCTCACAGCCAATCAAGGCTCTTTACTTTGAGAGGATGGTTTTCAGATGGCATTCATTCTAAAGCAAAGAAAAAAGCCAGGTTTAGAACTAAGTCTTTTAGTTAGGAGAAATGACAGAGGTTCTGTTTAGTCAACAAAATGATGGACTGCATATTAGGTCTATCTTGTACTTTACTAATACGAATTTATATAGTTATGTTCTATTTGTATTTTAAGAGAAAGTTTTTTTTTTTATTTTAACAGACAGGGTGATATGTAGGAAGAGCTAAGATGGGAGGAGTTAGGAGAGGAAGAGGAAAAAGAAGAGGAGGAGCTAGTAGGAAAGAGAGAGGAGAGAGAGGAGATGGAGACGGATGTTCACGTGTCTGTAGCAGTCAAAGATAGTTGGTATATCTAGGTTGGGTATTGGGTTATACTTCTGATTTTATGGGTATCTTGTTACTGATCATTGCCAAATACATAAACCTTTGATTAATCTTTAAGCATTAGAGTCTCATCTTTCTACTGGGCCCACATGGATGGGAGGATGGTCTGGGAGATTGTCAGAGCCATCTCCCACGGTAACATCTCGTGGGTGGCAGGGCTGGTGTTTCTAACTGCTGTGGGCATGTGGCCTCCAGCTCAAAAACATGGTGACTGAGCTAGGCCAAGCCACTGCAGCTGAGATAGTCGGCTTGACTGGTGGCAGCATATTTTAATTAATTACTTTAACAGGGGGTGGGTGGACTTTTCTTTCAGGTTAATTGGGTTCTAAGAGAGATGTTTGTCCCTGATTGTTGCAGCAAAATTCACCCCCCAAAACCCATATAAAAACACACACTTCAGTTGTTACAGTTATAAACTATAAGCCTAGACTGGGCAGCTCTATCACCACACCAACCTATTTCTCAGCTATGATACTCTTGCGACTTGTAATTTCTTCTGGCTACATGGTTCTGCTCAATCTTCTTTTCCTCCTTATTCTCTCTCCTTCTCCTTCTCTTCCTCATTCCTCTCTTTTAGACCACATGTCCCACTTTTTACTTTCCCTGCCCAATCACAGGCTCTAGCCTTTATTTTAACAGAAAAAGTGAACAAAAGATTCACATGCTATCACCTGAGTACTTGAGAATTGCTCGATGGAGGGTAGACCCTCCTGAGGGAGCAAAATTAACATCAGAGACTAGCATCAGGGAAAACAACAACAACATCTAATAGAGGGCTAATATACAAAATATGTAAAGAACTCAAGAAACTAGACATAAACAATCCAAATAATCCAATTAAAAAGTGTAGCACAGCTATGGACAGAGAATTCTCAGTAGAAGAATCTTTAATGGCTGAGAAACACTTAAAGAGATGTGCAACATCATTAGCCATTAGGGAAATGCAAATCAAGTTACTGTGAGATTTCATCTTACACATATCAGAAGAGTTAAGATCAATAACAAAAAATCTTAGTTCATACTGGTGAAGATGTGGACCAAGAACACTTCTCCATTGCTGATAGCGATGCAAACTTGTACAGCTACTATGGACATAAATCTGTCAGTTCCTTTATACATAATGGAGTGTTATGAAGATGCTAGAAAGTTTATATCATAAAATTTGCATGCAAGTGAATGAAATAAGAATAAACATCCTTACTGAGCCAACCTAGAGCCAGAAATCTAAACATGAAATGGACTCATTTGTAAGTGGATATTAGCTGTTAAGTAAATGTTAATCATGCTACATCCCAAAGACCCAGAAAGACTACATTGTAAGGGGGACTCTAGGGTGGATGCATGGTTCTACTTCAGAAAGGAAAATATAATAGATCTTGTATGTTGACTGGGTACAAGTGTGTTGGGAACAAGAAGTATGTGGTGGAGGATAGAGGGACACATAAAGAATGTCAGACATGATTGAAATAGGCAACATTTAGGGAGGATGTGAAAAGCTAGTGCAGTTGAAATTTTCTGACACCTATGAAAGAGACTAGCAAGGACTTTCAGGTCACAGAGCCTGAAATAATCTGTAATCAGGCAACTCTACCAAAGGAATGCCTGGTACAGCAACAAAGAAACAAGACCTTTGATGCACAATCTGTCTTGTCTGCAAGATGGTCTGGGACAATGGGGAATCAGTGCCTTAGAAGTGGCCATACAATGAGTGGTCTAACTTGAAACCCAAGTCACAAGAGGAAGACCATTCCTAATATTACTTGGATTGCCATAAACAAACAAACAAACAACTGGATGACCCAGAGACCTCATGTAGAATCCAAGCAACTGTTAAAAAAAGACATTTCAATGATTCTTTTTTAAATTGTTTTGTTTATTTACAATCCAGCCATTGCTCCACCCTCCCTCTTAGCCATTGCTCTCCTTTTTCCTGGCCTCCCCTCCCACAGTTCCTTATCCCATTCCTCTTTCCCACTGTCTCTGAGAGGATGCTCTCCTCCACCAGACCTCTCCCCTCCCTGGTGCCTCAAGTCTCCACTGAGGCCAGACCAGGTAGTCCTCTGCTATACATGTGCCAGGGCCCACTGATTTTTAATGATAATCTGCTATACTCATACATAGAGGCTTCCTCCAGCAGCTTATGGGAGCAGATCATGCAGAGACCCACTGCCCATGGAACTCTGCCTAAGAAGGAGATAAATGATTTTAGGAGATAGAAGAGTCCAGGACACCAGGAGAACACTGCTCACAGAATCAACAAATTGGGACTATGTCCTCTGCATATTTACTATGGTTGTTTAACTTGGTGTTTTGAGAGGACTACTAAGAGTGTGAGTGGGATTGTCTCTGAGTCTTCTTCCTGCTCTTGACTTCCTCTTCCTCTTAATTTGTTGTCTTTTCCATTGTTGATAGGAGGCTTTGTGCCTAGTCTTACTGCAACTTTCTATGCCTTGTTCAAATGATCACTAGTAAACTTGCTTTTCTTTCTGAAGGGAAAGGGAAGAACAATGGATCTGGGGGATAAAAGTACTGAGGAGAACTGGAAAAGTTGGCAGAAGAAAGGCAGCTATGGAACGTAATATTAGCAATTTGTCTAGGCTCCACTCCACAGTTACCCAGCAATAGCCAGGTGTGCCTGACTAACTATAGAAGGGACTGCTTGGCTCCTGTTCTCTCTTTTGCCTTCTTGCTCTAGCTCTGCCCTCTCATTCCCTCCCCTCTCTCCCCATCCCCATCCCCCTCTCTCCATGTGCTCATGGACAGCCTCTACTTCTCTTACTCCTCTCTCTCTCTCTCTCTCTCTCTCTCTCTCTCTCTCTCTCTCTCTC
>NW_021620768.1:4186828-4192288 GCF_004785775.1 Grammomys surdaster | reverse complement strand
CTCTCTCTCTCTCTCTCTCTCTCTCTCTCTCTCTCTCTCTCTCTCTCCACCTCTGCCTTTCTCTGTCTCTACCACCCTCTCAACTTCCCTCCCCATGCCCTGAATAAACTCTATTCTACACTATATCATCTTATAGCTGGTCTCTCAGAGGGAAGGGATTCATCAGCATGGGCCCATGGAAGCACCCCCCTCCCCCCACACCTGACTGCACATGCACCAAATATATGCCTTCTCTCCTCTATCTTTATAAAACACAACATAAGTGGTATGAGAGAAAAATAAATTTAAAACCAGGCAAGATCAACAGATAGGGCTTTGAGGAGGAGAATTCAAAAGAAATTGGATAAGGGAGAAAAAAAACAAAACAAAACAAATACAAAACCAAAACAGGCAGTTTCCAGCCAGTGGAATCTGAGGAACCACACTGTATGCTTGGCAGAGTTGGTACAAGTGAGCATTTATAGGCAGCCTCTGGGTGGACACATAACTCTACTAGGAAAATACTGAATCACAAATGAATAACATGGTGAACAAAGTTTATATTGATCCTGGATCATCACCTCATCTTTCTACCCTCTGATGCCACACCCTTACTCTTTTACTTTCTTCCTCCCTCTAATGCTTACTACCTTGCTCTCTATCTCTCTTTGGAATTTCCAACCAGATTCTGTTCTTTGATTAGGAGGAGGCTATAAGGACATTTTATTTCCACTATTGTTCTCCATTTTCTTGAGCAATACAGCCAATTGAAAGAGGGAACTCTTCCATTTCCTTCCTGTAATCATCAGAGTCTGGCTTGGTATCCTTGGGAGATGAAACAATCTCACTCCCTCACAATCCATTCAGTCCCTCCTGTTTAAGGAATGTATCTTATTCCATGCTTGCCTGGGTCTGTTAAGTGTTTGTTGGAGGAAAAGTTTTTATTGATGGGATATATGTCAAGTTTAAAAGAATTATGAAAGGTTATGAAAGCTTATATTACAGAGGAAAATTATCACCTACAAGACAAAGGGACTTGGGTAACGCCACACACCGGGTAGCATACCAACAAGGACACATCTCAAATACCCAGATTGTTGGGGAAGTGAAATTCCAAGCAACCCTTGTCTATTACAGATCGAAAGAAAATCATTGGCGCAAATATGGTTCCACAAAGCCTACAGTTGCTATTTCAATTCTGGTCCCAATTGGACCAAGCTCTTCAGGAGCTTACAACCCAGGAGATTAGTGGTTTGTTTCAAATTATTATAATTAAAGTGTATTAATTGTACAAAGTAATAAGGTTTGTTGTGATATTCCATATACATAAAATGAATTGGTAGCCTATTTATGTGTCTTGGGTAGTGTTCTATTGCTCTGAAGAGACACCATGGCTGTGGCTACTATTATAAACAAAAATATTTAATTATGATTTGCTTACAATTTCAGTTGTTTGTACCATTTTCATTGTGGTTGGGAGCATGGAACCACTCAGCCTTCTTGGAGTTAATGTTCTAATAAGCCCCGTATAAAAGACTCATAATGCAGGTATTTTATTTTATAACCCAAATGCCTAATTAGGTAGATCTAGGACTATTCTAAATTATACACTAGATATAAAGCTTCTTGTTGCTTGCTGTTTCTCCAGGCTATGTTGTTAAAGTCCATTCCAACTTCCTCCTCTGTCTGTGTCCTATTTTCTAACCCTATCTACAACCTCCTCTGCATCTTGCAGTCCCATCTTTCTCTATCCACTGCCCAATAATAGGCTTTTTATTGACCAGTTAAGTTGAAGAGAAGGTTCACATGGCATCATGTGTACATGAGTACCTGTTTTACAGGGGCAACCACACCTTGAGAAATTAATTTTAGCAGCATCAGTCTGACACACTACGATCAGGCAGACATGCTGTTGGAGAAGCAGAAAAACGTTTTAAATCTGGATCCACACACATCAAGAAGAGAAAGAGAGAGACACTTGGACTGTCCTGTGCTTCTGTAAGCTTAATATCCACTCCCCAGTGACATACTCCCTCTATTCAGGCCAGTCCTTTTCCAACAAGGCCATGCTTCCTAATCCTGCTGAAGTAGTGTCACTCCTTGATAACTAAACATTAAAACATATAATCCCATGATCCTTATTATTATTCAAACTGACCCATTCCAATCCCTGTTCCCCATAGGCTTGTAGTCATATCAAAATGCAAAAATACACTTATTCTGACTTCAGAAATCCCCATAGTTTATAGCCATTTAAAAGTCTAAGGTTCAAAGTCTCTCTGAGACTCATGCAGTGTCTTAACTCTAATCTCTTGAAAATTCAAAATCAAAAAGCAGATTACACAGCTCCAACATACAATGGTGCAGGATATACAGGACTGTTCCAAAAGGAAAAAAAATAACAGAGTGAGGAAATACAGGAAAAAAATGACACCTAAAATGGGGCAAACTCTAAACTTTGAATCTCCATATCTGATATCAAAGCTTATTTCAGATTTCCAAGTCATTTCAGCTTTGTTGGTTGCAAAACACTTCTCTCACTTGGGCTGACTTAACATCTTACAAGCAGATCTCCTTGGCAGGGATCCTTTGGATGTGGCACCTCCAACATTTGAATCTCTGGCATATTCCAGGCTTCACCTTCACAGCTTTACACAATGGCGACTCTGGACTTTAATTCATGGACACATCTTAAAATTCTTGA
This sequence comes from Grammomys surdaster, assembly GCF_004785775.1. NCBI lineage: Eukaryota > Metazoa > Chordata > Mammalia > Rodentia > Muridae > Grammomys > Grammomys surdaster. Next base: position 4,189,605 of record NW_021620768.1, on the reverse strand, counting down.
CCTCACAGTTTTTCTTAGCTATGGAGGGAGATTCAATAACTCCTGTATAGTTCCCTTGACTCTAAAGCCAAAACCATATGGCTAAAGTTGCCATATTCTACTCCTTGCTGAGATTTTAAGTTAGCCGCCTTCTCTAAATATATGGTTATCAAATTTCTTTTTCTCCATGGTTACCTTTACTGATTTAGTTTTTCTTTAATTTGTTTTGATAAGTTGGAAAGTTAGTAGCCTGAAGTCTTACCCTGAGGTTGCCACTTCTTATATTCCATTTAACATCAGGGTTTTATTTAAAAATATTATCTCCTTGAGCACTGGACTTGCCTCCATTGCACTCCTGGTGCTCCATTTCTTATTTTCTTAATTTTTTCTGCTGCTCCATTTCTTAATCTGTACATTTTGTATAAGACTAGTCAGTAATATCCAAATGACACAGTCAATACTAGGCAGTTTGGAAATCACCTTTGCCAGCACCATTGACCTGGACTTTTCAATGTAACTCCAGCAAACATGGTGTTGGAAAAACAGCTGAGAGTTCTACAGTTGAATCTGCAGGTGTCAAGAAGAGAGAAAGCCTTTGGGTCCAGCTTTTCCTTCTGAAACCTCAATATCTACCCCTTCATCAAATAAAGCAATACCTACTCCATAAATGGCATACCTCCTAATCATCCTAAGTAGTACCACTTTCAGATGACCAAGCATAGGTTAGGTTAATTCAGTTGGAAAGATCCAAACTAAAATGACAAAATAGGCTGAGGAATGGAATGGAGTATTCCCAAAGAAGAAATAAAATAAAATGCCAATCTATACCTCAAAAATTCTTAGCATCCTAAGACAACAAAGAAATGTAAATCAAAACTATGTTGATATCTCATTCCACCATGTCAAGGCATACTGACTATCATTAACACAATAAAAAAATGAAAACATTGGGAAAGAAGAGTCCTTCTTTACAATTGATAGTAGTGTGAACTGGAATAACACCTATGAAAATCAGTGCAGAAGGAAGAACTGAAGTACCATAGAATCCTGATGTATCGTTCCTGGGTATTTCCTCAAAATATACATATCCTATTAAATATAAACCCACACATATGTGTTTATTACTACTATGCGCATAATAGGAAGGGGATGAAATGATCTCATATAGTCATCCACTGATAAATGAACAATGAAAATATGCTGCATATGCAATATAGAATTTGATTCTGCCATAAAGAAACAGAAATTATGACATTTTCATAAAAAGTAATTGGAAATGTTGTTGTGACTATTTTTTTAAACCTTACTTTTAGTGATGGTTGTTAAAGGCTTTAACCTCCCTTGTAACCCACTACCCACCAAAAATACTTGGAAAGAAAGGATGTGGAGGAAACTCGACCTGTTTAGAAAGGTTCTTTGGAGCAATTTCATCTGTGTTGTCTGGAAGTGGGCAGTTCAGTTCACAGATTTGCTGGAAGTGGTAGCTTGATTCACTCACAAACATGTCAAGGATACTCCGGCAGTACAGTTCAGTAAAGTCAGGTTAGCAGCAAAGATGACAAGACCTAGCAGAGACAGCCAGGCCTCAACCTCAGCTCAAGTCAGTAGAAGAGAACAACAGGAACACCAGCAGATGTTCTTGGTTTCTAAGGGAAGCAAAGAGAAGAGACCCAGTGTTGCACAGCTAGCTGCAGCAGCAAGCCAAGCTCTCTGTCACTTCTTTAAGTCCTATTTATACATGTGGTCTCTAAAGATCACATATACTACATGCAAATTTCCTTAGCATGTATATTGCCTCAGCATGGGCCTTGACTTAGCATGAGTCTTGCCTCAGCATGTGCATCCAATCAGCCTGGGTCTGAGGAAGTGGCAAGAAACTGCAAAACACCACCTGAAATATTTTGTCCATTTCTCTCTATGGAGTCTTGAAAAATGCAGCTCAACCACAAACTGTAAGTTGGATCACCACATGTGTGGCCTTAGCAAAGACTCCTCATCATTTGTCCTTTCATATGCTTGCTTTAGCAGAACATACTCTTTACTGCATCTGCTTTAGTGAAACGTTCCTTCATGAGTCTGCCTTAGACTTTCCCACCTGTATTCATTTTACTGAAACATTCCTTCATGAGTTTGCCCCAGTAAAACACCATCGAACTGAGTTTCCAAAGAATCCTTAAGTTTCCACTTCATGTTGTACTGTGAAGTATAATTAGAAAGACAAACTCTCCATGTTCTCTTGCACATTGTGAGTTGTGAGGAGTAGTGTTCATTTTCAATTTAACAGAATCTGGAATCACCTAGAAGTCAAGCTTCCAATAACAATTTAGAAGGGCAATCTAGAACTTTGTGTGAAATTTGTTGCTAAACTACAGGAAAACCTAAGGAAAGCTATATGACAAGATGACTTTAGTGACATTCTTTTATGAATTCAGGTGTTTGAAAATGACAAACTCATAATGTCATAAGGTTATTGCCCTCTAGGAGATATGTGAGATATTGTCCATGAGGAGATACAAGAGATATTGCCCACCAGGAAATATAGGAGCTATTTGGAAGGTAATATCAGAACCTACATAGATATAGGGTCCCTCACTTATCATGTTGGTGTTCTACCTGCTGCTTTCAACCTAAAAAGAAAACAAATTAGATGGTTTAGTTGTAACAAAAGAGGTCACATATAAAAGGATTGTGAAGAAGCAGAAGAAGAAGAAGAAATAGAAGTATGAGAAGAAATACAAGAAGAAGAAGAAGAAGAAGAAGAAGAAGAAGAAGAAGAAGAAGAAGAAGAAGAGAGAAGG
>NW_021620768.1:4180376-4181828 GCF_004785775.1 Grammomys surdaster | reverse complement strand
CTCGTAGCGCGCCAAACGCCGTGGGATGGGCTTAGCTTTGGCGGGCTTACCATGGCACATGCGCAGTTTACTTGGTACTAGGAAGAATTACGGGGGACAGCGCCACCTAGCGATGGCGGACTTTGTCAGCTCTCGTGGCGGCTCCCAACATCTGCCCCTTTTTGTTTAAATATAGAGGGTGGCAGAGGTCCCTGGGAAGGTTTCGTAACTCCCAATTTTGGGGGGTCTCACGGCGGGTCTGAGTCTCTTTAGAGGGCGGTGCTCAAACTCTTACCCGTCACGGGGTCAGCCTCCCCACCCGAGGCTGCCCTGTCTTAGGTGGCCGAGCCTTATCCGTCCACTCCGTTATTGACTTACCAGACCTTCTATCCGTGGAACGAACACCTTAGTGGGCAGGGACTGTGTACAGAAATGTTTGAGGCTTTACAGGGTGTCTTTACCAGAAGCCCTAGGGTGCAGCGGCTGAGGAATCTGTCTACTGGCTATTTCCTTTTAGATTTGTTAAACAGGCACTGGCCGATGTCTCGTGTCTAGGCTGACTGACATTTCTCCACAGCCAGCATCAATAGGGCTAACACCAAGGAAAAGCAAGCCACCCTGTCTTAGGCTGCGAGGGATATACCCGCGCCCGGGTCATTGCCACTCGCTAATCCCGTCATGGGGTTGGCTTGTCATCAATTCCTCAGTTGTCTTCATGGTGTAAATCTGGCATGTGGCATCAGCCTAATTCCCGTCAATGGGACCAATGGCAGCTGTCCTGGAGAAAAAAGGATGGAGTTATCTAACTGGCTGTTCTTGGCCTGTTCTAGTATGGTACCGGTTATGACTCAAACCCATGGTCGATCGAGCGAATTCCATCTTGGGGGAATAAGCGTTCAAGAACCAACAGTTCAAGACCGTCTCCCTTACCCTACCAGGTGCAATGGAAACACAAGTCCTCTGGGTGCAAGGGCTAAGGGGAACAGAAAGAGATGCAAACACCCATCCCTGTGCAATGGAGTCATCTCCTAGGGGTGCAAGGGCTGTTTGTCTCAAAATTCAGGTACCACAGCTATACAGACAAGAATCAGCCAGGCCAAGACTCCTCACTGACCCAGTGTAATGGGCAAATCTCTGGGGTGCAACACTGATGGCCTAACATTTAGCACCACTACTCGTGGGGAGGACTGCTCATTTTCGAAGCAGTGAAAGCTACACTGCAGGGAAGGCCCCTAGTACTTTGGTCACAAACGCCTGGCCAATAATAGCCTTGCCAAGATTCTGTTGAGCTATGAGTTCGCAAACCAATCAAAGGATGAATACTAAACCACAACTTAGGGTAAACTAAACAGGCCTACTCCCACCCACTTAAAAAAGGGAAGAAAAGGAAAGGAGGACAGTCTCTCAGTCAGGGACAGATCCACGTGCGTCGAGTTGATGTTCACCACAGCTGCTCTCAATTTTCTGAGTGTC
>NW_021620768.1:4167356-4180366 GCF_004785775.1 Grammomys surdaster | reverse complement strand
AGTTTTCTGAGCAGTTTCCTGTAAGATACTGAAACAATTTTCTGGACAGATTAGTTACACGAGTAAAGTTTTTATACTGTACACTGGTGATGTAAAGTGTACCCAGTTTTCTCTCACATCTCAATTGGGCTAGTTGAAAGAGGATATCTAATCTCTCTCTCACTAAATCAAGGCGTTGATTAAGGATGATTAGCCCGCCTTTTAGTAGGGTACTGGCGGAGGTTTGAAGGTTAACAGTCTCTGCCACCGTGGCTGACAATTGGGGGTAGTGCCCACCTGAACAGAAGTTGACATAGCAATCTCAGTGGCAGTGGCGGTAACGACACTAATATCGTCGTCACTATGGCTGCAGTTATACCAAATCTCTTTTTTGTCTAAATAATGACAAAGTGGAATGAGTCTCCACGGGGATGGGAACCCATCGCGTGACTCTGGCAACCATAGTGCGAGTGAATCTTTAGAATTCCAACACTGGGACATCTAGTAGGTTTTATTGGTACAATTCTTAAAGGTGGAATTTTATAAAATAAACAAAAATACTAGGAACCTGTATCCCTTGGATCAGCACAAGGGCTATCATCAGAACCTGGAGGGTCTGCCTGGATGTCACCTTCCAGTATCGCGAGTCGCCTCGTCAGCCGCTCTGGTAGCCAAAACGGATTGTCTTCTTCCTGTGGAAACACACAGACCGCTCCCCTGGCTTTTAATAAAATAGAATCTGGACCTTTTCATTGTCCGGTCAAGATGTCCTTTTATTTGACCATTTCTTTTGGCCTGTCAAGCTGAAAGTGAGGTTTTAGCCAATTAATCTCTGTTAACAACTTTTGAGAATCACTTTTCTGGAGCAACAAGTACTCTAAAATCTTAAAGCTCGTTGTGCTAGAGCAAGGGCTTGTGGAAAACTCCTTTAGAGAGATCAGCCAATAAAATATACAATGAATAATATATATTGAGAGATTTAAACACTTTAACCTTTTGTATTAAAGCAACAACAAATTTTTTAAGGCCATTAATTATTCTTTGAGGCAAGCTTTTTTTATGAATGGCTTCATGGGCTCTCAAAACTCACAAGCAATTTCACTTAATGCAAACCTCTCACCTTTACCAGGAGGTAAAGGAACTGTATAGAACACTCTTTTAAATCTATAATAATTTTTTATATGCATTTACTTGAATGGCAGCTGGAGTAGGCAAGTCAGGCTGTAGTGCCCCATTAGTCTTATAAATCTTAAATTTGAACTTTCTCTGTGTAGTCCTGGCTGTCTTGGAACTCACTCTGTAGACCAGGCTGGCCTTGAACTCAGAAATCTGTTTGTCTCTGCCTCCCAAGAGCTAGGATTAAAGGCGTGTGCCACCACTGCCTGGCCCTAGTGTTTTTTGATTAATTGAATAACCAACTCTTTTTAGCTGAGTGAAGTATCAAATAAAGCCAAGCTGAAGGCAATCTTGTCCTCTAATAATTGTTAATTAGCCCCAGTATTCATCAATCTTTTAAAACCCCTTTTCCATTTAATTATTAATTTAAGATTAGGCTTCTTGTTACTAATAAGACCTAATACACATCAGAGGAACCAAAGCCATTTTGTCTCTATCACACCCAACAATTTTGGCCTGGCCCAAAAGCTGTTTTGAATTTCTTTTGAGTCTGAGGCAGACACCTCCCTAAGGAACAAGCAAGGCAATAAACAATTCTAGAGAACACCCTTTTTGAGGCGGGACAGGACAATAGGAATGTCTGAAATCTAAGCTCCTGTCTCAACTACTCTGTTAAAGTCTAATTTAAATGTAAATGTTTTAATCTTGGCCTATATCCTGAGGCCTGGCCCAAGGATTATCCTTCTTGCACCAAGGACAGGTGTGTCAGGTAACCTTGGTCACCTGACTGTTGTTTAAGTCTCTGTTCCTGGGACAGTCACTTTAAAAACTATCTAAATTTCTACATTTAAAACACTCCCCATCTCTATGGCTCTGTGTAGTTATGGCCAGAACCTGATTGTATGAGGGTGCAATTTCATTGCAAAGACAAGTATCTAAGTCTGTCTTTGCTTGTATGATTTGAGGGCTGTGTGGGCAGTTTAACCTGATTAACATCACACTGACCTTGTCTTACAAGCACGTTAAGATCTCAGCCTGCGTGTCTTAATTTAAATGTAGACGTTCTTAATCTCTAGCAGGCCAGTATTGTATCACAACTTGTTATAAATATTTTTATTTAACTCTATCTGTTGCCCCCCCTTTCTATAACATGGGCGAATCAAAAAAAAAAATTTTTAAACTCAAGATTACAACTGCCAACTGTAGCCAATGGAATACTGGCAGTTTAACTAAATTTTTAAATATCTTTTGTAACATTAGCGTGTAACCATTAATTTTGAGAAGCAAAAGCAAAACCAATTTAAACAATCTATCTTCTCTAAAATCAACACCAAGCAGACCACCCCTATGCTACAAAGTTTTGCTGCTAATTCTCTACACATGAATGCATGAAGCAGCTTTTAATCTCATTGAAGAGACATTGGTCTAAAATCTTACTTTCTATATACCTGGTTTCTGAACGACTCCAACACTGAGCTAGTTCCACGCCACCTTTCGTTATCAAAGTTGTAAATTTTTAATTACACTCAATAATTTAAGCCAATAGTCTATAACCAAGACATGTAGAACATTTTTATACTTTTAAAACCAATCCGAAACAACAATGAAATGGCTATATATCTTATTTTTAGATCAAACAAAATTTCTTGTCTTTCTAGCTGTAATTTCAAGAGAAAAGCACCTTGTCACAGAGGTTTTTCTAGGACAAAACGACTCTTAGCTTCCTTATAAAACCCAAAATGCTGCTGGTCTCTTTTAAAAGCAGCTTATGTCAACCTCAATTCCTGAAAAGACTTTTTTTTTGCTCTCAAAGGTTGGATCAAGCAGTTTTAACGATCTTTCTTTTTGAACACGTAACAAACACAGAACATTTAGACAATGAAACAAAAAGCAAACACAAACACGTGGACATTAGCGCGCCAAGGACAAGCGACAAGGAAGGACTCTAAGAACTACAGAGAATTTCAGGACATCTCTCGAATTCTCTGCTTCTAGATGAACTCTGAAATAGCCTTTTCATTCTTTTTGCTGACACAGCTCAGAGAGAGGGCACCTGTATTTTTTTTTAAAAACTCTTTCTCTCTCTCTCATATTTAAAATGTAACTTTTCATCTCATTCATCGGAGATGTAGCGGGTAGTTATTTTAACACTTCAATACCCTGCTTTCTAATTCCTTTTCTCTCCCAAACACTTTTCTTGCAAACACAGTTTCTAATTAACCATCATTAACCCAAGCACTCGATCTCGCGGCGGCGGCCGGCTATTCGGCTGGCATCTATCCTCCTCATCTATCTCCCCATCTGAGTCCTCTGAGGGAGCCATCTCCTCCGACCCAGAGCTATCACGCCCCAGCACTTTCTTTACCGGATAAAGAGATCTCTTTCTGAGGCTTACTTTCCTTCCGTCTCTCCCGAGAGCGTTCTTTCTCTCATCTCTCATCCCCGTGAATTGGTTATCGGGGAGGCCTGATTTCTTAAATACGTCTTTTTTCCCTTTTCCTTTCTGAATATTTAAGCGCTTCCATTTCTCTGTCTCTGACATGCTGATTTGTACTATTCTCCGAACCCTCACGAAAACCAGGAGCAGAAAAAGTGATGCTGCTAGCACCAAGGCGAAAGCCTCTAGCGTTCCTGCCAACTGGGGAGGGAAGTGAATCAAATCAAATCGAAACATATCTTTCAGAGAACGTTACCCCGTCCTACGGTTCTGGATTCACTCCACGCGTGGATGGGAAGCTGCGGAGGGTCTTCTGAAAACGTGCCGGCGATGGAAAATTCTCCCGGGTTTTTCGGCACCAAATGTGCGGGGCGCGCGCGTAATGGTCTCGCCGGCAAAAAACATACACACACGCACACACACATACACACCAGAATCCTTCCGTAGAAACACGTTTATTTCCCTAAACCAAAATGGTGGTAGAAGACGAGAAGGCATGGGAAAGCACTGCCTATATACCCCAGAGCGGGGTATTCACCCCCTGATTGGCTGCTTACTCGTAGCGCGCCAAACGCCGTGGGATGGGCTTAGCTTTGGCGGGCTTACCATGGCACATGCGCAGTTTACTTGGTACTAGGAAGAATTACGGGCGACAGCGCCACCTAGCGATGGCGGACTTTGTCAGCTCTCGTGGCGGCTCCCAACACATCAGAACTCAATTCTCCCACCAAAGCAAGTCCTGGATATTCTATCACACTAGAAAGGCAAGATTCAGATTTAAAATCACTTCTCATGATGATGATAGAGGACTTTAAGAAGAACATAAATAACTCCCTTAAAGAAATACAGGAGAACACAGGTAAACAGGTAGAAGTCCTTAAAGAGGAAACACAAAAATCCCTCAAAGAATTACAGAAAAATGCAACCAAACAAGTGATGGAATTGAACAAAATCAAGGACAAAAAAAAATGGAAGTAGAAACAATAAAGAAATCACAAAGGGATACTACCCTGGAGAGAGAAAGCCTGGGAAAAAGGTCAGAAGTTATGGATGCAAGCATCACCAACAGAATACAAGAGATTGAAGAGAGAATCTCAGGTGCAGGAGATTCCATAGAAAATACTGACACAACTGTCAAAGAAACTGCAAAATGCAAAAAGTTACTAACTAAAAACATTCAGGAAATCCAGGACACAATGAAAAGACCAAACCTAAGGATAATAGGTATAGAAGAGAGCGAAGAGTCCCAACTTAAAGGGCCAGTAAATACCTTCAACAAAATTATACAAGAAAACTTCCCTAACCTAAAGAAAGAGATGCCTGTGAACATACAAAAAGCCTACAGAACTTCAAATAAACTAGACCAGAAAAGAAATTCCTCCCATCGCATAATAATCAAAACACCAAATGAACAAAACAAAGAATATTAAAAGCAGTAAGGGAAAAACGTCAAGTAACATAAAAAGGCAGACCTATAAGAATTACACCATTCTTCTCACCAGAGACCACAAAAGCCAGAAGATCCTGAACAGATGTCATTGAGACCCTAAGAGAACACAAATGCCAGGCTGAGCTACTATACGCAGCAAAACTCTCAATTACCATGGATGGAGAAACCAAGATATTCCATGACAAAACCAAATTTACATAGTATCTTTACACAAATCCAATCCTACAAAGGATAATAAATGGAAAACTCCAACACAAGAAGGGAAACTACTCCCTAGAAAAAGCAAGAAGTAATCTTCTCCCAACAAACCCAAAAGAAGATAGTCACACAAACATATATCCACCTCTAATAACAAAAATAACAGGAAGCAACAATCATTTTTCCTTAATATCTCTTAACATCAATGGACTCAATTCTCAAATAAAAAGACATAGACAAATGGACTGGATAGGTAAACAGGACCCAGCAATTTGCTGCATACAGGAAACACATCTTAGTGAGAAAGACAGACACTACCTCAGAGTAAGAGACTGGAAAACAGTTTTCCAAGCAAATGGTCCCAAGAAACAAGGTGGAGTAGCCATTCTAATATCAAATACAATCGACTTTCAACCAAAAGTTATCAAAAAAAAAAAAAGGAAGGACATTTCATGTTTGGCAAAGGAAAAATCTACCAAGATGAACTCCCAATTCTGACTATCTATGCTCCAAATGCAAGGGGAAGCCACATTCATAAAAGAAACTTTACTAAAGCTCAAAGCACGCATAGCATCTCACACAATAATAGTGGGAGACTTCAATACCCCACTCTCAGCAATAGACAGATCATAAAAACAGAAACTAAACAGAGACACAGTGAAACTAAGAGAAGTTATGAACCAAATAGATTTAACAGATATCTATAGAACATTTCATCCTAAAACAAAAGAATATAACTTCTTCTCAGCACCTCATGGTACCTTCTCGAAAACCAAGCATATAATTGGCCACAAAATAGGCCTTGACAGATACAAGAAGATTGAATAATCCTATACATCCTATCAGATCACAACAGACCAGACAAGCTGGTCTTCAATAACAACAAAAACAAAAGAAATCCCACATATATGTGGAAACTGAACAAAGCTCTACTCAATAACTTGGTCAAGGGACAAATAAAGAGATAAATTAAAGACTTTTTAGAATTTAATGAAAATGAAGACACATCATACCAAAACTTATGAGACACAATGAAAGCAGTGCTAAGAGGAAAACTCGTACCTCTAAGTGCTTACGAAAAGAACATACAATAGCAGCTTGACAGCACACCTGAAAGCTCTAGAACAAAAAGAAGAAAATACTCCCAAGAGAAGTGGACAGCAGGAAATAATCAAACTCAGGGCTTAAATCAACCAAGTAGAAACAAAAAGAACTATACAAAGATTCAACAAAACCAGGAGCTGACTCTTTGAGAAAATAAACAAAATATTTAGCCAGACTAACCAGAAGGCATGGAGACAGCATCCAAATTAATAAAATCTGAACTGAAAAGGGATACATCAGGAATTCTAGAATTATTTTCTATTTGTCTGTATAGCATTACTACAAAATAATGTATCTTTGTAGATCTACAGAAAAGGGTGTGTCAAAACTTACTGATTAGTATATATTAAATAATATCAGGAAAAATATACTAATAGTGTGAATCTTTCTTCAAATATAATCTCCTCTGCTTTGTCTAAAGAAGTAAATCTATCATAGCTTTACAGTCCATAGTTGAGGCATCTCAGGAAGAGGACCTGCTAGTTTTCAGCTTCTACTAGATGACTCCTGTCAAATCCAATGTAGAACTGTTAGCTACCTCACTAGTACCATGTCTGCCCAATGTGCTGCCATGCTTCTTGCCATGATGATAATAGACTAACCCTCTGAAGCCGGAAGCAACCCTCAATTAGATACTTTCTTTCATAAGAATTGCCATGGTAATGATGTCTCTTCAGTGAAATAGAATACTGTTTAAAACGCATAGTATTCTGTTTTGTATATTACATGAAAGCATTTAAAATATATTGGAGTTTTTGAAACCATTATGCAACACCATTATCAGTGTTTATTATCTTAGATATGCCCACAGAGGCCAAGCAAGCCTGTGACATGACATGAAGGTCATGTTCTCCAAGATGAGGTGTAGCCCATGTCATATTGGAGACAGTGTCTACAGACAAATGGGCATACTTTTGCCTGATTAATTCAAGTCTATAGTATTATCCATTTATCAAAGTTTGATTCTGTACCACAATGGTCTAGGAAACAATTTTAGAACAATTGGAATGTTGTAGACCTATTTTTTTTGTTTGTTTGATTCTTAGGTAGGTAAAATTTTGCTTGCAGAAATGAAACTGGATTATGATTTAGAGTATGCCAGTCAGTGGACTTTAGGTCAAGTGTAAGTAAAGACAGATTATAGACTAGAATATTTGTCTGTGCGTTCATTGTGCCAAGGTGTCAGACAATCCCAAGTGAGCATACATATGAATGATATAGAGTTGCAACACCTGGAATAAATTATTTACTGAACAAGGTGCAAAATATTATGGATAACTTCATCAGTTTAGAGTATGTAGCTGATTGTAACATAGAAATGTTGATGGCTGTAAAGGGAGAGTCAGTGATAATATTAACTGGAAATGTTGAGGCTCTCTGACATTTACAACTAATTATTCTGTTGGACTGAGCAATAATTAGTCAAAAAATAGTTTGTTCAGGTTATAAATATGAAGCACTGAGATCTTGTGTTTCATCTGTGAAATGAGTACAAGCATTAATAATACCAGAAGTGGTCAGGTTACAGAGGCAATCTATGAGGTTGTTTTGAAAACAGAAACAATTTTCTAGAGGGATAACAACCAAATTCACCAAGGTAAGCTAGAAATGAAATTTGTCATTGAGTACGCTTTTTTCCTTTTGTAAAGCAATCTTATTTTTCATTAGCATATATTACTTCTACAAAATAATAGGTTTAATTACAACATTTTCATTGATGTATAAAAGTATTTTCAAAACTATTTTAACGAGCCAGATTCTTGACATTTTCGAAATATGCTAGGGAACCCAGCTAATATTTAAGGACATTTTATTATGTATCTTATATACAGGTATTTTTTAACTAACTTAAAAGAATCTATGCAGCTTCAGAAAACAACATGAAAACCATTATTAATATCAGTTTGTCTTATTTAAAATAACAAATTCAGTAATTTCTTTTCAATAAGCTGTGATTGCTTCAGACTAAACACACTAAAGCTTCCCTGTGATTTAACCTGGACATATAATTGCAGTTACTCTGAATCTAGCAATGCCCAGAGTGAGTGAAAGTTATTATAATAATGTAGAATATTGAATTATAACTATATATATATACTAGAGAGAACTGTCGTACTCACAAGTAGTTTGGAGGTAAAGGGGAGGTTATGTATAAGTAATTAAAATGTTAGCACAAGAAAATTGAAATGTTAAGTAATTATCACTACCATTAATCAACTTTCTACTATTCTTCAAGACATTCCAAATGTTCTAAATTGGGAAATTAAAAACTTGGTTAGATCCTTTGTCAAAATCACCTCATATAATTCTTTTAGGGCTTACATTCTAATTATTGTGACATAGAAAATCTGATTATGCTGACTGACCATCAAATGTCATCATTATTCCTTTTAAAAATTATCTGTGAGGTATTTCTGGATTCATACATAGGCATTGCCTTGGTCTTTGGTATTTGATTTGACTCAAAATATATTTCAAGTACCTAAATTTTTAAAATATATTTCTCGGATATTAGCCCAGAACCTTGAAATGCCCAAGATGCAACTCACAGGCCACATGAAGCTCATAAAAAAGGAAGACCAAGTGGGGGATATTCAGTTCTTAGAAGGAGCAACAAAATACTCAAGGGAGCAAATATGGAGACAAAGTGAGGGACAGAAACTGAAGGAGGGGGCATTTGAAGATCTTTCCACCTGAGTATCCATCCCATGTGCAGTCACCAAAGGTAGATGCTGATGTGGACGTCAGGAAGTGCATGCCGATAAGGGCCTGATAAGGATGTCTCCTCAGAGGCCTTCAAGAGTCTGACATATTCAGAGGCAGATGCTCACAACTAGCCATTGAACTGATCATGGGGTTCTCAATGGAGGAGTTAGAGTGAAGACTGAAGGAGCTGAAAGGATTTGTGGCACCATGAGGAGAGCAACAATACCAACCAACCACAGCTCCCAGGGTCCTAACCACCAGCCTGGGAGCACTTATGGAGGGATCCAGGGCTTCAGCTGAATATGTAAGAGTGGGGGGCTCTGCCGGGCACAGGTGGAAGAAGAGATCCTTGATCTCATGAAGGCTGGACGCCCCAGGAGGTGGGAATTTTGAGGGTGGGGAAGTGGGAGTGTGTGTGGGGGGGAAGGTGGGGGTTACATCCACGGAGAAGAAGGAGGAGGGGTAAGAGGATGGGGGGTTCCCGGGTGGGTGGGGGATGGGGTAAGGGGATAACATAGGAAATGTAAATAAAATATCCAATTAAAAAAAAGAAAAAGAAAAAAAATAAAAAAATAAAAAAATAAAATAAAATATATTTCTCTCATAATGGGATGATTTTTAAAAGAAAGTATAATCATTCTGCTCATGTGAGCTCAGAGATTCCCCAGCATGTAAAAAGTATTTCCCTGATAGAATTGTATCATATGTGTGCTTTGTCATGCAGTGTGAATGGTCACAGGACTGGGAAGATGAGAGTCAAAGGCCTGACAGGGATTTAAGCAGGAGGATGGATACAAAGATTATGTTGTGACTACTCCGTGAAGAGGAGGATAAACCCCTGAGTACTCTGATAATCTGCCTTTTGCATTCTCTTGCACTGTTCCTGAAGTTTGAAGCTTGTAGGTGTGGCCATCAAAAAGGCTCTTCCTATTAGTTGCTGTGAATATAGTTCCCATTGTTGCATCAGATCTCATCTCCACAAGTTTATGGCACATTAAATATAAAAGGCTTAAAACTGGTAATTCTTTTTTCCAGTCCAAGGCATCTGAACATTTCCATCCTCTTCTATATTTGTGAAGCAGTCTCTATATCAGAGACCTGAATGAGTTTCTTCACCTTGGTCCAATTAGTAGCTCAGTGTTTTAGCTCAATGTTTTAAGGCAATGACACACATGTCATCCAAAGTATTCAATGAACTCCAGAATTGATGTTCCCTTATTCATATCATACAGGCTTCTCTACAGCAAATGAAGTATCACCTGATTTGAGTGTTAGTACTGCCAAAGACAGCAGTTCATAAGTATAGCATACTGATGGAAATTACGTTAGGCAATGGAAGCAGCTGTGAAACTCTTTATCCAGTCTGCAGATGGAGCATAGTTTCTACCAATGCCATGAGAGAGAGATGACTTCTATAATTTAATTACTAACTCTTGGATGAAAATCTAAGCCTTTAAGGGCTCAAAAGCTTCCTCCCAATAGGACCACATGGATACTGTTGGGAAAAAATCAAAATGTCCCAGTTTTTTAAATTCTGATATTTGATGGTGAGTTTAAAAATAACCTTATTTCATCTGTAAATCAGCAGCTGCATTGCCAAGAGTAACCACAAGATGTCACCATTTAAATTCTGTTGATTTCCCAGCATTGTTGGACAAGGCCAAGGCAAGAAATGAGTAGTTGTTTCCTGAAACCAGTGAGAGACTTACAAGTTTATCAAGTTGATAAAACCACATATTATCTGAATGCCTTCTTTCTTTTGCTCAGAACCATATTACAGGTGTCTCTTACCATGTTATAAGTTTTTTTATTCCTTATTTTCATTTTCAAATTATTTTTATGAGAACCATTTTTATTACAACTTTGTTTTCTTTTCTTTTTTTTTTTTTTGGTTGAGAAAGACAGCTACGACATTAGCATTAACAGTGAGGAAGGCCACAGATACACAGGCTATAAAGTAGCCTTACAAAACTTCTCCTGTAGCTACTAGAGGGCTATGATGCTCTCTAAGTAAATATATAGACAATTTGTCATTCTATCTCTAGGAAACTAGACTTAGAATGATTCTTCTAGTTCAATTTGATTTTCTTCAAATTTCATGATGTAATCCTCTTAAACAGCTGATTAATACTCCATTGTGTAAGTGTACATTTCTTCATCCATTCTTCTGTTGAGAGACACATAGGTTGTTTCTAATTTCTGGCTATTATGAATAAAGCTACAAAGAACATGGTTGAGCAAGTATCTGGGCTGTAGGTACTTTGAGTATATGCCCACAAGGGATATAGATGCATATTGACATGGATCAATTTCCAACAGAGTTCTAAGGAACTGCCATACTGATTTCTAATAACTGTACAAGTTTGCAATCCTACCAGTAATGGAGGAATTTCCCTTTTGCCTCATATCCTCACCACCAAGATCTCTCACTTGTTCTGTTGACAATAGCCATTCTGATAATTGTAAAATGAAATCTCTAAGTAGTTTGGATTTGCATTTCCTTGACAGCTAAGGATGCTGAATGTTTATCTCTCATCAATTTGAGAATTTTCTCCACTGGACATTCTCTGTGCAGATATGTAAGACATTCTTCAATTGGAATATTTGTTTTCTTGACATATAGTTTCATGACTTCTTTCTATATTTTGATTTTCAGTCATCTATCAGGTGGGGATTCAATGAAAATCTTTGACATTGTATATGTATGCTGCTTTTCTGTTTGATTGACAGTATCCTTACAGAAAATTTTGGGTTTCACAACATTATTTCAAATGCTCCTCCTGGAAGTGCTTCCTGTTTACCTTGACTTTGTTGCTTTCTTTACAATTTCTAAGCATCTTGTGCTACAAAATAGTTTAATCTTTGACAGCAAATATATGCCTCTGTCTAGAACAGAGTATGCCACAGTGCAGTCTAGCTATAGTTTCCTAAGGATCAGTATCTAAGTTTGAGCATACCAGTGACTAAGGGCAGGTTGACCCTGGATGTAAAGAGCTTGAACTTTCTCTCTGACTATTACAGACTATACCCTCCATCCTTAAGAAGATCTACCACGAGGAAATTTGAAGCTTCCATTTTAATCAACTGTTTGAATTCCCTTTTGGTAGTCATGACCTATTGTCCCAGAGTACTGCTTAAATATCATGATGATTAGCATTATGTTGTGTTATATTGAGGACAAACCTTGGACCATCATACACTGTATGGAAATGTCAAGGTTGTAAGAAGAATGTATATCCAATTTTCTTGGATCTGTCTTCTGGCATCTAACAGATTACAAGTTAAAGAAAAAAATCAAATAAAAAGAAAGCCAATATTAACTCAGTTGGGGAGAAGCTTGTTAGTCACATACAAAAATTTTCTAGACAGAGATATATAGTTGTTAACCAATGACAGGGTGTACAAAATTAAAAACACAGTTAAATATAATGCCTGAAGTTCCTGTAGAATAGACTGGGTGGTTTTCTTGGGATAAAGCAAAGATGATTGGCTATGGTAAGAGATATGGACCTTCCTCTATATGAACATTTGAGCTGAGGCCGTGTACCTATTAAAGTACACATTCCAAGATGGTTCTTGACTAGGCAATGGAGAAACACAAGGCCTCAGCTGAGGACTTGAGGGCAAACTTGGAGGCTGCTCTCCTCCTCATGAAGATCTATGGTAGAAAATGGGAGATCTGGGGTAGGAAAAGAACATTCCAATATAGTTTATATTCTCTTTTCAAACTTGTGGAAATAGAAGCATAGGTAGAGAGAGGAGATCCACAGATTCCAGTCTTCATTTGATTACTGAGGTCTGGCATCTGTGAACATGATCTGAGCTTTTCTTGGATACCTTTAAGATTGAAAATTTCCCCTTTGGATACTATTAGTAATGCAGACAGGTCCTCATTTCTTTATTTTTAATATGCACTTATTTTATTTGATAATATGTGTATGATTATTTTGCCTGGAATGTATATACATGAAGGGTGTGTGTGTGTGTGTGTGTGTGTGTGTGTGTGTGTGTGTGTGTGTG
>NW_021620768.1:4155903-4167346 GCF_004785775.1 Grammomys surdaster | reverse complement strand
TGTGTGTGTGTGTGTGTGTGTGTGTGTGTGTGTGTGTGTGTGTGTGTATGTGTATAGTTAATGTCTGTAGAGGCAAGATTGGGAGTCAAGGCTCCTTAAAACATGTTGTACTATATATTTGTTTTGTTAGGATTCTAAAGGAACATATCTTATGCAGAGAATAAGTATGTGCTATTAGAGAGACTTAATGCTGTGGCACAGGTAGTCAAACAACTGCTGTTTTCTGAAGGGAAAGCCAAGAACTTAAGAGCTATTCAGTTCACAATATGTGATGTTATAGTAATCTCAATCTGATTATGGAATGTTGGGGAATTTCTAAAGAGCTGTTAGTCTTTAGTCTACTTCAGAATCCTAAAGAAGTAGGTTCTAATACCAGCCAAGTAATACATCAATTAAAAGATGGGTGAACTTTCTGGAAAGAGTGAGGACAAACAAGTCAAAATCAAAATCTTCCTTCTTCCATCTATTGCACAAGCCATGTAGGAAAAGCTATGGCGAGCAAGTGATTTAGCTGGAGATGGCCCACAATTTTTGTATGCAGGGATGTGTGTGCTCTGAGAAGCATTGCTTCATGAGACTTCGTCCCAGAATGATTTCTTGCTGCTGATATGCCTTTGCTGCCACCATTTCATATCCTAATGATTCCTGGGCCCACCCTACTGGGTAAGTTTCCTGAAAAGCAATATGAAAATGTATTTTCATGGAATAATGCTGTTTAGATGAATTGGTGATTACATAATTACTGATAATGATTTTATAGAACTCCTGAATTGATACAAGCACTTTTAGGTCTGTTCTAGAATAAAAACCTGCAGATAGAGTTCTGTGTCATGAGCTAATTGCACTAAGAAGAAAAATAGACTTGGAAAAACTAATAATTAAGGAAAAATATTCATTCTAGGTCAAGTCCAGGGATGAGGCCACAAGGGCACACCATAATAAAGCAAGGTCATGTGAAAATATTACATTAAACTTATAATATGCTTGTAGAATGAAACATTGTTTTGAACTTATTATTGACATCCTTCTGTAACTCCCTTTTCTGTAATAAGTTATTGGTATTGTTGAGATAATTTTATAATGAACTTTTATCTAAGAAGCTATAAAAAACAAAATTTGACAATTGGGGCTCTGTTGCATCTGCCAAATATGTGTATAAATATGTATATGTGTGTAGATAAGATGATAGATAGATAGATAGACAGACAGACAGACAGACAGACAGACAGACAGATAGATAGATAGATAGATAGATAGTGTGTGTGAGTGTGTGTGTGTGTGTGTGTGTGTGTGTGTGTGTGTGTGTGTGCATGTGCGTGTGTGTGTCTTTACCATTTTTCTTTCTCTTTGGTGCTCTGAGGTTCCTGTCTGTTTATGGAGAGGCTCCTGAGTTAAAGAATATAAAGACCAAGTGATTAAGTTTCTTTTCTAATCTGCTACTGCTGTGAACAGGAGTCAATTGCTAGAATCCATCAGCTTTTGACCTAAAGAGAGAAAAATACAGCCATCAGCTCTGTCCCCCAGAACAGTAATAGAGAGTTAATGGCCAGAGGACATCAGCATCTATCCTGATGACTCTGTGCCCTGCCTGAATGTCAGAGCAGGACCATGGAACTTGCCCTCACCAGGGCAGCCATCAGAAGGTATGGCCCTGATCTAGGATGGCTCTTTCCATTTCAAATAATATGATAAATGAAATTGCTCACAGTTGTACCCAGCTTCTGTTGATTTTCTAGTGAAAATTGTAATATGGCTGTCTGCTTACGGCTCCTGCCAGCAAGACAGGCTCTACCATGATAAAGTACTGTAAGAAAAATATCTTATGTCTCTATGGATAAAGCACCTGGCAATAATAAATCTGCTGGCCTATAGCTTAGGCAGGAAATAGGAGGTGAGACATGCATAAGACAGAAAGGATTCTGGGAGAGTGAGGTGGGTATATCCTCCTGGGAAAATGTAATAAGATGTATGATACTTGAGCACAGGTAACCAGCCAATGGTCAGAATGTAGTTTAAAATAAATGAGATATTTTAAGTTATAACCTATTAAGAAAAGAGCCTAATTATACGGCCAATTATATTTTGAGTCTGAGTAAATTTTGAGTTAGAGTCTTATTACTGGGAGCACGTGGCTTGGAGGCAGAACCAGATCTAATATCTATATTGTATTCATGAGATATGAGGTGAAGGCAACCCTTTAATTCCTTAATGTAGGCTATTTGACAAATGGATTCCAGTTGACAACTATTAACTAGCATACATGCTTAGTTTTGGTTCTTTCTCTCCCAGCTTTCTCCTAATCTCTGTTTTTATCCTTCCCATACTTAAGCCATTCTACATGTTACATCCATTCTTCCACTCCACTTTGATACATGATATTAATGTCCTCCACACTTTTTTCCAAAAGAGACATTTGTCCTCCTCATAGGGGCCATTTCTGGTTTTGTAGTGCCAACAGATAGTCGTTCCTGCTTTGGTCTCTCTCTCTCTCTCTCTCTCTCTCTCTCTCTCACACACACACACACACACACACACACACACACACACACAAATACACACAGATACAATTTGATGATCTATGCCTTTATTTCCTAATTTCTTTGTCAAAAGTCACAAGAAAAGGACAAATTATTAGATAAAGGGGATGAGTTTGACTTATACTTCCAAATATTGTCTACCATGACTCGGAAATCCTGGTTTCAGGAGTGTCATATTGCAATTTACGGTCAAAAAAAATCAAAGAAAAATAATGAATCCTGCTGCTTAGCTAGTTTTTTCCTTCTATGTAGTCCAGGATTCAACCTAAGGGATCAGTTTTCCCCATTTTAGCTTGAAATTTCTCAATTGAATTAACCTAGGTAAGGTATTATTTCACAGGAATTGTGGAAAGCTGATCTAATCAAGACAATTCTGCCTGGGAGAGTACTAGATTATTCTAGATCTGGGAAAGTTGATAATAAACACAATTCCTCAAAACTTACAATTTCCAAGAGGATGCAGGGTTTGGTTTTCAAAGTCTGGGTTACTTCACAATGCAAGATTTTCTGATTTAATTCATTTTTTTCATGAAAATTTCATAATTTCTGTTTTCTTTATGGTAGGATAAAATTCCACTTTATATGTGTTTCACACATATCCATTCATCAGTGACAATCTAAGCTGATTTCATTATCTCGCCATTATGAATTAAATAATAACTAATAAAAATGAGCAGGTATCCCTCTAGTAGGATATGAATCTTTGGACAACATGCCCAGGAGTGGCATATCTGGGTCATAAAGTATTTCTATGCTTGTTTCCACATGAATCCTCATAGTTGCTATTCCAGGTCACACTCTTACTATTAGTGGAGAATTTGTCTTCTCTCCTTACCCTCTCAGCTTTTATAGTCTCTTGTGTACTTAATATTAGTCATTATAGCTAGTTTGCAGATGAGGTGTTGAAATAGTTTCAATTACCATTGTTTTAATGGTTAAGAATGTTACAAAATCTTGAAGTATAGATTGGACACTTTTATATTTCTTCTTTGAGAAAACACTATTCTATTTATTAGTTTATTCTTTCATTCTCTCTTTTTGTTATTGGTTATATTTCTATGTCTTTCATATTACAGATACTGCTAATTGTTCAGAAATTTTTCTCCCATATTCATGCTGTGTTTTCATCAAGTTAATGTCATACCTTGTATAGATACATTTTTTTTAATTTCATGGGGACGCACTTGTCACATTTGACATCATTTATTGATGTTAAACTCTGTTAACATTCTATTCACACATCTGTATATTTCTAAAAATTATCCCAATCTTGTCCTCTAGCAATTTTCATGTTTGTGCTGTGAAGGTCTTGAATCTATTTTATTGACTATTGAGCAGGAAGAGAGGTAAGCATGTGATTTAATTCTAGTATATGTGGATATTCTGTTTCCATAGTGCCATTTAACAAAAGGCCTCTTTTCCTCTATTAACATTTTTAGCAGCTAGTCAAAATAAGATATATAAGGCTAAGGAATGGCTAAAAAAAAAATAAAAGCACTGTATGCTTTTCCACAGGATCTGGGTTCAATTCCATCAACCTGTGTGGCAGCTAACAACCCTCTGTAATTACAGTTTCAGGGGGCTCAATGCCTTCTTTTGTTTTCTGTGAGCACTCGGTGCACATGGTACACAGACATCTACATAGGGAAACCACCTATATACCTAAAATAAATGTAGTAAAATCTCAAAAATTCAATTAGATTGTGTAGTCACATGGGTTTATATCTAGATCATCTATTTTGTATAATTGATCTACATAACTGTTTTGTGTCAGCTTCATGCTGCTTTTGTTACATGACTCTATAATACAACTTAAAATCAGATATGTACAATTTCTAAGTTATACAATGATCCTATGTGCCCATCCTTAGAAGAGTAGATAAAAATTCATGTTTCAATGTCCAACATATGAGTTTTATTTAATTATGAAAATGTCAAAACATGTCTTTGAAGGAATTTAATTGTCATTTTAAATAAAATTATTTTGTCTGACAAAGAAGAACCCTGCAAATTAACATCAAACATAAAAGTTCTTGGGACTAAAAGTCACACTATAGAAATGTGGAGGATGGGAATGATTGGGGACATGAGAAAGGTTGATATAGTGGGTAAGTAGCATACCAGTACATCGTATGTATATGAAGTATCACAATAAATTCCATTCTTTTATCTAGTTAGTCTACTCTAATAACAGGAAACTAAAATCAAAACAGCAATCCTCTGATTTAGAAGCTCCTTGAGAGCTGGACACAAATTGATGTTGTATATGGAAGTGATTCCAGGAGTCTGAATCCATGTTTATTCTGAACGTTCTCACTCACTCCCCAACAAATAGGGGGTGATTGTAACTTCACTTTTCCTGGATATCTGCTAGCATTTCCAATTGGGAAACACATCAGTTATTTTGCCTTGTGCAAGTCTCTTCCTGGACATCAAATACTTCAGCTCTAATATGATCCTTTTCCACCTCTGAGCAATGTTTAAGTGTGACCTACATTTTGTCAATTTATCCTTATGAGAACAGTAAATAATGTAAGGAAAATATAGTATAAGAATCATACCATAAGCAGAAGGGATATAATTGATTGTGGTCATGCAGAACAAGGTTTGTCACTAATGAAATGCAACATAATTTTCGTAATCACCACACACAAAGTTATGCTGTGTAAATGGGTATTGGCTTTTGGACCAAGTGGAAATTCAAAGAGTTGATGGAAAATGAAGTATCAAATTTCCTCAAGGTAGGTCTTCTTCCTGAGTGCAGAGAGTATATTCTGCAATAATCAGAAAGGAAGTTCAAATTATTTCCAATCCAGGTCAACCAGCCCTCAGTAACTGTTGAGCTTATGCTCAGATATTGATCCTTAGAAAACTGCAGCTGGAAGGCACAGTGAGATACTTTGCTCTAGAAAGAGGTATATAGTCATCCACCAATGACAGAGAAGAACAAAATTAAAAGCATAGTGCCCATCCAGTGCCCAAAGTGCCTCAAGATTAAACTGGGTGATTTTCTTTGGATAAAACAAATGTGAGTAGCTGTGGTAAAACAGATGACCCTTCTACTATAAAGTTGAAACATTTGGACTGAGGACAGATCCCTATAAAAGGACACATTTCAAGATGGTGCTTGATTGCCAATGGAGGAAAACTAAGCTTCAGTTGTGAACTTCAGGCAAAAGTGAATGCTGCTCTCATCCTGAAAATCTAGGGTAGAAAATGCAATAATAAAGAACACATGGAAAGTGCACTCTTAAACACAGGTGGAGAATAGTTTATGCAAAAAAAACTAGGGAAATAGAGGCATGGGTAGAGACAGGTGACATACAGATCCCATGCTCCATTTCATCTCCAAGGTCTGACATCTGTGTGCAAGATCCAAACATTTTTTAGAAACATTTAAGATGGAAATTTTTTCCTTTTAATAGTATTAGTGATGCAGATATCTCTTTTCTACTCTCTCTGGGGAAAGGGAAAAATTCTTTTCTATCTCTCTATTCTATCTGCCTATTCTATCTGCTCTCATCTCTTTGTTCTCAGTACTTATACATCTTTCAGAGCACATGATCACATGTTACAAAGTTCATCACAAGGTCACACCAAAAATCAAATCATAAATTGAAATAGAAGTTTACAATAGAGAATGTTTACATGCATATCCATTAGGAGTAATTAGCTGGCTAAACATCCATCACCTGTCTAGCTCCACAGGGTCACTGGAGGTTTAAAACTAAAACTAAGTTATTAGTAAAGTTTTGTGTAGATAAGCCCAGTCAATATTTTATCTTCTATCCTATCACCTATAATAAATCATTAGTTCTCTTTTTTATGACCTTTGGTTAATTGTTTTACAACCTCTTGGAATGTACTCTGAGTAGGAGAAAGTATGGTTACTATCTTAGAGCAATTAAATGGTGGCACTTGGGAAACTGGCAGAGTTCTCCTTGCAGTTTTCATTATCAGAAAAGAACCTAATAGCAGTCCCACTGTAAAAGAGCTTAATGATTGTTGATATAATTTTAAGAATTCTTATAGGGTCATGACTTATGAAGTCATCTATTTGTCTATATAGCATCACTACAAGACAGTACTTCTTCATGGATCTGCAGAGATATGCTCCAACGGGATATGCTATTGCTTAGTGATTGTTATATATGTTTAATAACAGGAAAACATATTAGTAGCAGGAATCCCTTTCCTAAAATGAATCCCTTACAGCCTTTGTGAATAAGGATGCACCTGTTGCAGATTATATAAAAATCCAAAGCAGGCTATTTCAGGATTATCACCTGCTAGTTGTTAGCTTGTCCCATTATGGCTCCTGACAATAAAGAAATTTATTAACCTCCCACTGAAAGGCCATATTACATGAGGTTATGTTGTAGTTAAAATAGAACAGGGAGGTTTGTGGGGTCTATCTGCAGGTGATCTTCATCATTATTACATTTTGGAAAGATTTTACTGAAGAGCTAGAGTATATTTAGCCTCAAAAGAGCTCTGTAGAGGAGTAGAATTTCACTTCATATATTTAGGGAAAGTATGGTAGGAATTTTGTGTGAGAGATCACAGAATGCCATGAATAGGTCTATCCAAGGCTCTGCATCTCCCTTTGAAATTTCTGTTGACAAAAGTTTTGTCTCAGCCTTTTGTCTCAGGCTATTTAATCTCTGAATGAAACTACATCAGGCTCTACTACTAGGGGCAACAGAACCTACAGGAAGTTACCTGAATAAAGGATGTGATTCTTTTCTAAATGCAATTTCACTCAAAGCATAAGTGTAATACCCTCTCACAGAAATGTAGAGTGTAGAGATGATCCCTTTTTTGTTGTAGCCTTGGAGCTTTCTGAAAACCAGGGTGTCTTCATTTTTATGCTGGGAGTTTGGTGAATGGGCATGTGTTTATTCTCTATAGATTTTCTCTCCTTATTCTTCTTGGATAATTCCACTAATCATTTTCTCTCCTTAGAAAAAATCGTCCACCAAAGACCAAGAGGACAGAACAATCCATGAATGTCACTGCACATATATGTCTTAGTTCCACCCTTTCATATAATCCTATTCTAGACATAAATAAAACAAAACACAAAGCAAAGCAAAGGAAAAAA
Organism: Grammomys surdaster; assembly: GCF_004785775.1. Taxonomy (NCBI): domain Eukaryota; kingdom Metazoa; phylum Chordata; class Mammalia; order Rodentia; family Muridae; genus Grammomys; species Grammomys surdaster. Next base: position 4,159,705 of record NW_021620768.1, on the reverse strand, counting down.
ACAAACAATAACAACAAAATGAACAATCAAATTCACAAAACACTCACTATGGTGATATTAGAGAATGTGATGTGAGGTGAAGGACGCTTTGTAAACATCCTAAGTTTTGTAAATATGCCTGTGGCTTGGGGTTCATTTCTGAAAACTGTGGGATAGTCTTGCAAAAGAACTTTGGTGCTGGTCTTGAAAGAATATCTACCACATACAATCATTGACACAAGCCATTCATACCCACCACAGAGCCCACAGACCCTTATGTTGACAAGTAACCACATATTTGCTAATAAATAACAGAGGAGAATCACAGACATCACTAGCTTCAGCTTCCCACATCTTACCTAATAAATGTTTTATTCTCCTGGCTATAATTCAATCTACCCTCAAGTATTTTCTCTCTCTCTTCTGACTCAAGTCATACTAACTTACCCAAGTCACTTGATACCTAATAAACAGGTCCTTGGGCACATCAAAGTGTCACATACTGAAGTGGTATTCATTATTATGAGCAAATTTTCCATACATATATTTAGCATATACTGATGCAATAGAAAATTCTTGAAACAGAAATGAGAACTCATTTTGACTCAGAGAGTATAAATGGTGCTTCTACCATTACCCACATTCTAAGTAGTTAACCATGATTCTGATCAGGCTCCTTGATTTTTGATCTTGAATATAAATCTATAAACTTTTAAGAATTGCATACACCTCAGATAAACTTGAGAAAGACACTTCCTCTATGGAACCATTTGCTCTGTCTTTATAGCAAAAGCACTGAGGGTAACATGCTAGATACTGGGAGTATGCCCATTGAACACATATGTCCCTAATACAGACATTCATGTGTACAGGGCTGCAGGAGAGCTTGCTGAGGCCTGGAGCTTATATATGTTTTCAGAACATGTTCCTGAGTTATAAGAGGAATAAATCTCATGCAGTAATTCTGAGAGAGAGGATGTAGAGCATAATGCCACAACAAAACTGAAGACATCAATCCACAGCCAATGGCACATGAGCTTCGTAGACACAAAACAGAAACAGGCCACAGAGCTGAGGATCAAACACAAGTAGTTGCCTTTCTTGGGTATGGAGCCAGAAAGCTATGCTAGCATGGAAGTTTGTTGAGAGCAAGAGGGAGGTCAAGACAGTTCCAAACCTGGGAAAATCTCTTCCTAAGACTGGTTGGCATAGGACTGAGGAGTTCATTTTTTCATATCCCATTCAGAAACAAAGCCGTGTACCATTTAGACCATTTGCTATCTATCCTGAGTGAAAAGTATTCTGCTTCTGCAGTTCTGAAGCTAATCTGCCTGACCAAGTAGCTTTAAGGCTGGCTTCCCCAACTTCCAGTTAGCATCTCAAAATGACACAGCACAAGGCTAGGTAAGACCTCTGCAGAGAATTGCACACATCTAAGTTGAAGTCTCAGGGAAACAGGGGTGGGGATGGATTTATTTCTGTCCTTTGTTCTCAGTACTTGTAATACTCTCAGAGCTTGTGTTCACATGGTAAAAAACTCATTATAGGTTTGCACATAAATTCAGTCATAAGTTGAATAAGATTTTATAACAGGGAATGCTTATGTACCTATACACTATGAACAAATTACCTGGCTTAACTTTTACCATTTGTTACTAGCTTGAAGGGTCATGAAAAAAGTTTTAGACTACAACTAAGCCATCTTTGAAGTTTTGACAAACTCAGTCAATATTTTATCTCCTGTTTTTGTGCCTGAAGTCCTGTGGGGAATTTCTTTATGACCTTCAGTTAATGATTTAGGTAACCTCGTGGAATTTGCCCTAAGTTTTAGAAGTCTGCTGTTATCTCGGAAGCAATTAAGCACTCCTGTTATAAAAGGAACTTGAATGTCTCTGTGGGTGCTGCCATTTGGAACCAATGGTAACCCTTGCATGCTAGATGTTTCTGCAGAATAAACACTCTTTGTCTTTGCATACTATATGAGTCTGGGATCTTCCTTCAGCAATTTTTGGACCCTAATAGAACTACTTCCCCCTTTTCCTGGGCATCCTTATCTAGATGAACATCAACTTATGACTGCATAATCCCTGCAGACTTGAGGTGGTCACATACCCTGGTGGCCAGGTTTCAGGTTAAATTTCCTCTTTTCTTATAACCTCGTGTTCTGCTAGCAACAGGAATTTTTATATGCAAATGAAAAATTCCAAGTACCTTGGCCCCAGCCAATGATGTATGTTCACTCCAAGGTTGATATAGCTCTCGTTCACCCTCAATAAAGAGAGGTATTTCATTGAAAATCTTCCCTGGAGAAGGCTATTTCTTCTGCATGAATTCTGACAGATATTATGTCCAATCCATCCATCTGACTAAGCTTCATTCCTTCTAGGCTAGCCTAGTGCATAGGTTTTTCTGTATACCAGAGGAAAAACAGACCTGGACCAGCACTTGGGCAAGTTATTTTTTCATTACACTTCTGTATCTCCACTCATAAAATGAGAGAATCAATAATGCAGTCCTTAAACCATCCATTTTGCTATCACTAATTCCATGTAATCCCATTAAATTGACTAAGAAACATGGTAGAGAGATATCTAAAGTATATTTTCATTTTCAAGCAGTAATTATGTAGTCAAATGACATGTAAGTATGCCCAGTAATTAAGAACCATCAAACTCAAGAGTCTAGTGAGATGGTCAAATGGTTAAGAGCACAGACTGTACTTATAGAAAGAGGGCTCCAGTTCACAAGTTCAGTTCCCAGCATCCACATTCGTGAGCTTACACCAGCTGTAATTTATCTCCAGGGCAGATCAGATGCTTCTGACCTGTAGGGCACCTGCATTCATATGCATATATTCACATGCATACACATAGTTTAAAATAATATTTTAAAAATAAAAATTACAAAATTCAAATATATTTAATTGAGCAAACTTTATTCACTGAGGATTTGCTATATATGGAATCACTTTATGAACACATAAATCATATTATATTGCTGTAAATTTAGCCTAGTTCAGGAGGAACTGGTATTTATTTATGAATGTGACATGACTTCTGTACTGAGTTTAACTATAATTCAGATAATTATGGTGATAAAATGTGAAAGTAGTAAATCAGGGTGACATATTAGCTACCATTTTTTATATAAATAATATTCTAAGTAATTTGCAGTTAGTACATATGATGGGTAATCTTTTTATTTTGGTTTAACAGAATTTAGAATCACTGAACATACAAGCTTGTGGGGAATACTCTAGACAAGGTAAACTGAGGTAGAAGGACTCACCCTAAGTCGAAGAACCAATTATTGTGCTTGGATTTGATAAAAGCAGAGAAGCCTAGATAATTACTTGCATTCATTCATCACTTTCCTGGCTAAAAAGAAAGTAACCAAATTACCCATGCTCCTGCCAGCACTGTCTTTGACATAATAGATGGTTTCCTGGAACTATAGTTTGTCAACAAACAAAAATGGTAACTATTATCATCATCAACTTTAAAGTATTTATTTGTGGATGGTAACAGCCACTGGTAAGATTCCAATTTGAACAGTGATGGATTTGCTCCAGAGAATTGACATCAATCATCTAAACTACACCAGCCTTTAGGAAAAAGAACATTATGGAGCATGTCTGTCATTCAACTCAAGGACAGTTGACACTCAACCAAAGCAATTCTGTCAAGAATTAAGAAAACTTTTCCCCATCCTTCAAAGCTAAAAATGTTTAAGGCAAGAAGCCCAGTCCTATGTTCACAGTAAACCAACAGACTGAGAGAGAGAGAGAGAGAGAGAGAGAGAGAGAGAGAGAGAGAGAGAGAGA
>NW_021620768.1:4104110-4155893 GCF_004785775.1 Grammomys surdaster | reverse complement strand
AGAGAGAGAGAGAGAGAGAGAGAGAGAGAGAGAGAGAGAGAGAGAGATCAACAGCCCTGCAAGTCACTGAAAACACTATTCTGTTCACTGTTCACTCTACTAAAGGGACTTCCAGGACTGACCTGGTTCAGAAATATAAGGAAACCTGCACATGTCAAGTGCTAGCTATTTATATGTGAAGGAGATGATGCCCATGTCTAGTCAGTCTACTTTATAGGTAAAATATACAATACCCAGGAATTCCTGGTCCCTTGTAAGAGCTCTAAGTTGGTGGTAGACCTTTCTCAGTAGACAAATATAACAATTTCTAAAATCAATATAAAATAGTTATATAAAACCTCTATTGACATTCTCATTTCCAGTTGAATCATTTTGTGATTAGCATTCATATAATATTTGAAGAAAAATATCTTGTGATTCATTTTTAAAGCTGAGAGTACCAGGGATTAGATAGTCTGTGTGACAAGTTGAAGCACATTTGGCATCTTCTGTTTCACTGTAGCGAAGTCAGAAGTTTGTGAGACATCTAACTCGGTTCCTTTTTCTTTAAAGATCTATGAAGAATTCTGAGGCCAGTTGTTCTTAAACAAAAATATAGAAACCCACCAAATGCTTACACTAAATCATCACATTCCATTTCTAAGTCGTTTGTGAGGACTATACACCTCAAAATGACCTATGGAAACATATCACAAATTTAGGTAACATCCATGAAATTCTCCACAGAGTAGGAATAGAACCTATCTTTTGTACCTAGTAGACCTGTATGATGTTAGATCTTCCACCAGGAACCCAAATTGTGCCTTAGTTTCTGATTTGTGGGATAGATTCTTCACATAGACCCAAGGGTTATAAAACAGATTTTTTTTTGCTTATATAGATAGAAACAAATCACTCACAAATGGTCAAGATGAAGTATAAACTCTCTTTCCTCCCAAACAAATCATCAGTTTTCCCAAGTTAAAAAACTCTATAGGGATTATTGAGGTATTATGGAATGCTCATCACACTCCTTAGTTGTTGACACTGGACAATTCCAGATGGAATATGTTAGCATCACAGCTTAAATATGAGGCTATGCAAACTTTCTGCATCAACATAAGAGGTTGAGTATCAAATAACATTGTAGATATCATTCATTTAGAAAAAATAACTCCTCCACAATCAACAATGTATGGTCTTCTCAATGGGGTAGGCACCTAGTAAAATAAGTATGTGATAAAGTGTTCAATTTCTTCATCAAAGAAAACAGAGACAAGTATCAACTTGAACAAAACAGAAGCCCTGCTGTACTGGCTGGTTTTGTGTGCCATCTTGACACAGCTGGAGTTATCACAGATAAAGGAGCTTCAGTTGAGGAAATGCTTCCATGAGATCCAGCTGAAAGGCATTTTCTCAATTACTGATCATGGGGAGGGGGTAGCCCATTGTGGGTGGTTTCATCCCTGGGCTGGTTGTCTTGGGTTCTAAATGAAGCAAATTAAGCAAGCCAAGGGAAACAAGCTGGTAACATCCCTCTATGGCTTCTGCATCAGCTCTTGCTTCCTGACCTGCTTGAGTTCCAGTCCTGACTCCCTTTGGTGCTTAACAGCGATGTGGAAAGTGTAAACTGAATAAACCCTTTCCTTCCCAAATTGTTTCTTGTTCATGATGTTTATGCAGGAATAGAAACCCTGACTAAGACAAACTGGTGCTAGCATAGTAGGGTATTGCTGTGACAACCTGGCTGTGTTTTGGGGAGGACTGTGGGAGGGCTTTGGAACTTTGAACTAGAAGAGCCATTGGGTTGTTAAGAGCTCTGTGGGATGTTCTGTAGGAGCTTGGAAGATAACAACAGTGCAAAAGACTGAGGCCTGGCTTGTGTAATTTCAGAGGGAAGATTAAAGACTCTTATCAGGCCACTACTGTTCTGATCGTGAAGAATTCTATGGTTTTGGTTAGCTGGGGCTGAAGAATCAGCTGTGATTTACAAGATACCAGAACTACTAAATCGAAACCTTTGTGTTACAGGGACTATAGATGCTGGTCAGCTGGAGCTATGAAATTAGCAGTGATTAAGAAGAGACCAGCATCACTGAGATGAAATCTTCTGGGAAGTGTTTTCTAGAGATAGCTGGACTTGGTAATGTCTAAGGGTCAACCAGGTGGTACTAGTTTTGAAGGCATCAAGGGGTCATGAATTGCAGCTGAGGCTCAGAATTGTGAGAGGCTGGGGAAGGCCATTCAAGAACAAGTTGAAGCCTCAGTTGCAACTGATGGCCCAGGACTGAAGGGGTCATGCAAAGGAGTTGAGGCTTGGCACCATGAAGAAAGCCTATGAGAGGCTATTGGTGAAGCCTAGTTACAGCAGAAGACAGCAGTGTTTTAGAGATGCCAATACCATCAGATGACCACCAAAACCAGAGGTCACACACTCCACACTCCTCATAGGATGAGGTACTATGAAGAGTTGGCCCTGCTTCTTTCCTGGGCAGTTTTTGAGAGCTGGTCCCTGAAGGCATGTGAGAGGAAGAACTGCTGTATCTCTTAACTAGCTATAGCATTCTGGAGAGCTGGTTCCACCCCTCAGTAAGGTGGTACAGGTGATTTGGTCACACCCATTGCTGGCTTCAGCATCCAGGGGAGTGGTCCTGCACCTTTCCTGGCACAGGCTTGAGACAGTTGTCCTGAGGGAATTAGATCAAGATACCTGGCCTTAATTGTTTGAGCCTGAAACAGCCAGTTCCATGAAACCAGCAGCTGCAGGTGGTATAGATGTTCCTACCCCTCACCTTGGCAAAGCAGGAGAGGCCTAGGTGGCACAGATTCAGGATAGCTGCTGGAGAGCTGACTAACTCATTATCATCTAGGCCCAGATGAAGAGATTTGAGTTGGCCCACCCCAACATCTACCTTATCTATGAACTGCTGGAGCATGTCAATGGAATTGTCCTGCCAAACCAAAGCTGCAGTATTTTATGACACAGGGCAACAACTAAATATGTGATGGGAGTTCTGGTGATGGCTTTGTATTTACAGTGTAGCAGAAGCCAGAGGTCTAGATCCAGACCAATGACTTATTGCAAAAAACATTTGCAAATAAAGCTTTTTGGAACAACAACAATTAAAGTAGACTATGTGACACACAATAGCTTTTTCTAATTTTTCTTTATTATTTGGGTTTTTTTAATTTATATTGTTATTTCAGAGGAGTTTGCAAGGGTAGAGCACAGATTTGGAGTGGCATTGAGATAAGTAAGATTCTGTGCATAAAGGGAAATTCACATAGAAGAAATAAAACGCTTTTAAAAATGTTAGATCTTATGAGACAGGGTTTTTTCAGTATAGATTTTCTTAGAAATACTTATAGAGTCAAGACAATCCTGATTTAGATATAATGTGAATGTCATTCTTTCTAAGTTAAGTCATTGTCAATGTCATATGTGAGAAAGTATGTACAGAGACATGGGCATGATTTTGTTGCCAAATTCCAAACTATACTAATATTGATTTATTAGAGATCATTTCATTCTGTCCATCAGAGATAAATCCCTGAGGAAAATGCTCTAAAATATAATTCAGAAATTTCAGATCCTATACATTTAAGTTTTTTGCCAGACCCATGTGTATGTGAAATTTTTCTTGCAGAAGTCAAGCCTAATTGTAATTAAGTGTGTGCTAGTCGGTGGGCTTTAGGAGATGTGTAAGAAAAAACAGAGGTAGTCTAAATATCTGCCTATGCATTTATTGTGCAAAGAGGAGTGGCAATCACATATGGGAAAGCATGAAAATAATGAGGAATTGCAATACCTGGAATGAGTTATTTACTGAGCTTGGGGTGCAGGGGACTTATCGATAATGTCTTAGGATTTCATTGCTGTCTTATAAACATTTAACTGGGGCTTGCTTGCTGGTTCAGAGGTTCAGTCCATTGTCATTTTGATGGGAATCATGACACTGTAGGTATGGCACTGGAGGAGCTGAGAGTTCTACCTCTTGTGCTGAAGGTAGCTAGGAGAAGACTGATTTCTAAGAAATTTTTAGGACATAGCTTAATTTATTAACCTTGGTTTATATGTTGCCCTTGATTTAAGAAGGTCAGTTGGCAGGTATCTGAGTCAAAGTTTCTATTCCTGCACAAACATCATGACCAAGAAGCAGGCTGGGGGGAAAAGTGAGGCAATGTAAGAGTGGGATTTGAGACCTCCCTCCTAACTATAGGAGTTGGCTTTAAGAAGAACATAAATAACTTCCTTAAAGAAATAGAGAAGAACACAAGTAAACTGGTAGAATATAATTCAAAAATTTCAGATCTTATACATTTGAAGTTTTTTTAATGTATCTTATACATTTTAAGAAATTTCAAATCATATATATTTTAAGTTTCCTTAAAGAGGAAACATAAAAATCCCTTAAAGAATGACAGGAAAACACAACTAAAAGGTGAACTTATCAAATAAAACCATTCAGGATCTAAAAATTGAAATCAAATCAATAAAGAAATCACAAAGGGAGACAACCCTGAAGATAGAAAACCTAGGAAAGAGATCAGGAGTCATAGATGAAAGTATCACCAACAGAATACAAGAGATAGAAGAGAGAATGTCAGGTGCAGAAGATTCCATACAAAACATTGACACTACAGTCAAAGAAAATGGAAAATGCAAAAAGCTCCTAACCCAAAACATCAAGGAAATCCAGAACACAATGAGAACCCTAAACCTATGGATAATAGGTACAGAAGAAAGTGAAGATTCCTAAATTAAAGGGACAGTAAATACCTTCAACAAAATTATAGAAGAAAATTTCCCTAACCTAAAGAAAGAGATGCCCATGTACTTGTATACAAGAAGCCTACAGAACTCCAAATAGACTGGACAAGAAAAGATATTCCTCCTATTATCTAATAGTCAAAACACCAAATGCACAAAATGAAGCAAGAATATTAAAAGCAGTAAGGGGAAAGGGTCAAGTAAAATAAAGGCAGACCTATCAGAATTACACCAGACTTCTCATCAGAGATTGTAAACACCAAAAGATCCTAGGCATAGGTCATAATCCCAGTCCTGGCTATTATACTCAGCAAAATTCTCAATTAACTTAGATGGGAAAACCAAGATATTCATTACAAAATCAAATTTGCACAATATTTTTTCACAAATCCAGTCATACAAAGGATGATAGATGGAAAATTCCAATACAAGGAGGGAAACTACACCCTAGAAAAAGCAAGAAAGTAATCTTTCAACAAACCCAAAAGAAGATAGCCACACAAACATAACTCCACCTCTCAGAACAAAAATAACAAGAAGCAACTATCATTTTTCCTTAATATCTCTTAATATCAGTGGACTCAATTCCCCAGTAAAAAGACATAGATCAATGGACCGAATATGTAAACAGGAACCAACAGTTTGGTGCATACAGGAAATGCACCACAATGACAAAGACAGACACTACATCAGAGTAAAAGGCTGGAAAAAAATTTCCAACCAAATAGTTCGAAGAAACAAGCTGGAGTAGCCATTCTAACGTCAGATAAAATCAACATCCAATTAAAAGTTATCAAAAAAGATAAGGAATGATACTTCATACTCATCAAAGGAAAAATCTGCCAAGATGAACTATCAATTCTGAACATCTATTCTATAAATGCAAATGCACCCACATTCATAAAAGAAACTTTATTAAAACACAAAAAACACATTGCACTTCACACAATAATAGTGGGAGACTTCAACACCCCAATCTCATTAATGGACAGATCATGGAAAATGGATTTTCTTAAACCATTTGTTTTAATTTCATGTCAGAATGTTAGACTATAGATTGTCATGTGGCCCACACCATCTTGGACATCATCTTTTAAGTTCTTTTTGTTTTCTTAATAAAATAATATTTCTCTTGTCTGGTATTAAACACACTTATAAGAATGTCAAAATGTTTTAAGCAAATTCAAAATGTTATTACAGTTAAAATTAGTCTTCAGAGACTGGTTGCTAAGATAAAGTATTTGAGCAGGGGGTTGAGAGTTTATGCTTTATGGCCTAGCAGGAACAGGCAGATAGCTGCAAGTTAGTTATTTTCTAAATTCTAGAGTTAGAGTGAACAAGGTGGTGGTGATATATGCTTTATTCCCACAACTCAGGGACAAAGCTCAGTTACAGTTCCTAATTGGTTATGTTGGTCACTAGAAAAATCATGAAGCAAGTTACAGATCATGATAGAAACACTCTATATAGTCAGTAGAAAGTAACTAATGTCTAGGAGGGACAGGAATGAAGAGCATCTTTCACCTCTGCTATTATGCTCATTTCCATTCATGTAGTCCTGACCAATATTGAACCAATTTATAAGCTAATTATGGATATCATATTTATTTATGAATCTGCAACTGGGGACTCTTTTTAAGCAAAAATAATTCCACCAACATTTGCCTCTTGGCTACTATTGCAAGCACTTAACATAAATGGAGACTGACTATACTTTTTTTTTTTTAGGTTTTTCGAGACTGGACAGGGTTTCTCTGTGTGGCCCTGGCTGTCCTTGAACACACTCTGTAGACCAGGCTGGCCTCGAACTCAGAAATCCACTTGCCTCTGCTTCCCAAGTGCTGGGAGGCATGTCCCACCACTGCCTATTCTCTTTTTAAAAAACAAATATAGACATTTTATAAAGCATGGAGAACCTTATACTCAGTCATTTCTGAACACTCTATGGTCATCAGGATGCTACTCACAATGTTCAAAAGCAGAGACCTTCGCAAACTTCCTCATGGAAGAAAAGGAATTACAGTGGAACTGGTGCCTGTCTGAATTCATTCCTTTATGATAAGGATGTGGTAGCAGAGTGTCATGCCCACCTCACCAGCAAGGAAGACGCCACAACAGGATTCTTCTTCACGCACTTTATTGGGGAAATACTCTTGATTGCAAAGCGAAAGACCCCGAAGCTCGAAATAGGTGCTGCTTAAATAGCTATCACAACTGTGTATAAGCGTTTAATTGGCGTTTCTTACAAAACTTCATTTGCATACTGCTCAGGAGGGTGAGGAGACATGTCTGAAAGATACGCATGCTCACAGCAGGTGTTTACAACCCTGAATACAGTTGTTTTCCACCTCAGACACAGGAAACAGGCACCATCTTGTAATGGCAGCTCCTTACATCTCCCCATATTTTATTTTTTAAGAGCAGGCACTGGCCAATGTCCCTGTCTTAGGCTAGTTGATGTGCCCCCATAGCCAGCACCAACAGGACAAAACTCCAATAAGGAAGGGTGAGTTCCCTGTCTTAGGCTACGAGGGTTGCACCCACGCCTGGCATTCTATATGAAAGAGAATGTGCACCCAGGTCGCGGCCACTTGCTATTCCCGTCATGGGGTTGACTCACAGCCTTTAATCCTGGATGGTGTCCCTCTGGCTTGTGGCGTCAACCTACTCCTGTCATTGGGATCAATGGCAACTGGCCTTGAGAAGAGAATTACAGATCTTTATGAAGAGCTGCTAGCCACACTTGGGGGGATGTACCTTGTTCAAGGGCTAGCAATGCTTGAGTAATTAGTACTTTGTCTCTTCTTTGACAAAATTTAAGCTTGCAAAGCAACCACAGACACAATACCAATCCACAGCAAACTGCAGCCCCAAAGAGAACTACCCCATCCATTCCTTAAAGTATGAAAATGCTGAAGTTAGCCAAGAAGTAAAATCTCCCACAGTGATAGGATTGATGCGGGTTCCATTCAGTATGATAATCTCCATCAACAGACGATTCTGCAACCACTCTGCTTGCTGAGACCAATTGCCTCTTAAAAAATTAGACAACAGGTTACCATCTTTAAAAGTAGAATTATCATACTTCAATGGGGTAATGCACATGTGTTTAGTATGACTAACATAACTTAGCTGTACAATATCTATAATCTCTTCCAATTTGCGTTGAAGAAGGTCCACTCTCTGATTAACCAGAAGAATACCAGAAGTGAGATGAGCATTCATTTGATGCTGTGTAACCAAAGCATCTGCAGCTCTTTCTACTAAAGCCTCAAAAGTTTGAGCTGCATTTACTTGATTGGCCATTGCTATGCCTGCAGTCACAGCAGCTGCTGCTGATACTGCTATAGCAGTCACAATTGCAGCTGTAATACCAAAATCTCTTTTTTGTCTAAATAAAGTGGCTATAGGAAAATCTTCTGGATCTGCTTCCATGGGAATTGGCACAAAAGTAGCTATATGTACTATTAAGGCCAAAGATAAAGAACCATTCCAGCATTCAGCTAAGTAGCAGGTAGTATTACTGGCGCTACAGCTCAGAAAATTTATATTATTTTCAAACTCAGTCAATATAAAGAAAAAAGGAGGTGAAACACATACGGGGGCAGCTGGGGCAGATGCATTCACCAGCTCGCCATTCACCTTAACCCCATCCAAATAAGGATAGCTATTATTAGAGCGGGTGGCTGAGATATTTTGTATCACATGATATAGACCTTGCATAGAGACAAATGCAGAAAGGCTAGTACTGGCTCCAGCTATATTTGTTAATATCCATTGATAAAAGGGCCATATAGTTTGCCTTCCTGTTCGAATACCAGTCCTGTTGATAGTAGCCCATTTTATAGGAGGTGAAAGGGCAAACCCTGAAGCAATCTCCATGTCAGGAGATTCTCTAGATTGACATGGCATAAAAACTGGAGGAAAAGATAGATCAGTGGGACACCAAGGCAAAACTTTCTTGTATGTTGCATTACAGGTGGGCCATTGTGATTTCCAAGGTGCGGTAACATTACTCTGGAGCAACATGGTAGTTATATTTAATAAGGCCCCGTCATTATTTGAAATATTTCCTGAACCTACCATCGTACCAGCTGACACCTGCTTTAGTGCCTCAGCCAAGACTCCGGTACCAACCTCGTTAAATGTGACAGGATCCACCCAATTTGTTAACGTGGCATTCCTGAGTATGATACACGGAGTATGAGCTTTAGCCTTAGTAGTAAAGCAGAGAGTAAAATTCAATGGAAATGCAGTGGCATTGTATAAAACAGGCTCCTGTCCCATAGGCATCGCACATGGGACTTCCATAAAACATTGAGTAAAAGTAAACAATGGCAGCACAGTAGAATTGGCATGAATGGGCATAGGTAGAGGCCAAGATCTAACTATTGCCCATAACTGAATACTTAGCACTTCTTCATAAGTCATCATGACTAAAAGTGTCCACCACAGCATCTTCATTCTTCTTAGAAAATGTCCTTGGCTCTGCAACAATTCTGGTTAATCTCACTGGCACCCAGATAGGATTTTCTTCATTCTGTGGAAAAACACAAACAGCTCCCCTGGATCTTGTAAGCACTGGATCCAGGCCTTTCCATGAGTCTGTCAATACATCTTTCCATTTCACTGTTTCCCGTGTCTCTTCCACAGGATTAATATGCCTGTCAGCAGCAGTCAGCCCCTTCTCATCCAGTTTTAAAAAATTAAGTGTAAATAGAGTTAGAGACAGGGCTGCTTTAGGAGCCAGTGATGATTCCATAATTCCCCCTTTTTGTTTTTGCAGATACATTTTCAAAGTCAGATTGGCTCTTTCAATGATGCCTTGACCCTGAGGATTGTATGGCAATCCAGTACGATACTGCACTTGCATACACACACAAAATTTTACAAAAGTTTTAGCTGTATAAGCAGGCCCATTATCAGTTTTTAACAGATGCGGTTTACCCCACGCTGCCCAAGCTTCTAAACAGTGGGCAATAACATGAGAAACCTTTTCTCCAGCCATAGGCGTAGCATGGATAATGCCAGAGCAAGTATCTATAGATGCATAAATATATTGTAATTTCCCAAAATGTTTAATATGTGTCACATCCATCTGCCAGACATCCAAAGGTCTAACTAAGACCTCTAGGGTTTACACCAATGCATGGAGGATGATAAAATTCCACACATTTCTGGCAGTTTAATGTAATATCCCGAGCTGCGGTTCTCGGAATACCAAATTTAAGTCTAAGAGTAGAGGCTGGGACATGAAACAGTTTATGAAATTCCTGAGCAGCTGTGATATTCGTCTGCATGGCAGGAAACACACATCGAGTAGCTGCATCAGCTGTGGCATTGCCTAATACCATGGGGCTTGGGAGGAAGGTATGGGCCCTAATATGTTGAATAAAAAATTTTGATTCCCTAAATAAAATATATTTTTGTATCTGTGCTAAAATGGAAGCTACCGGGCTGGTGGATCTTATTGTACCATTTGCCTCTAGATTTCAAACTGCATTTACCACATAATGGGAATCAGAAATAATATTTATGGGACCCGAGAAAGCCTTAAAGACCTCCAATACCACTTGACATTCTATCAATTGTGGAGTGTTGGGAGCAAATTTAAACTTCACAGGGTTAGCTAAACCAACCACATAGCATCCGATGCCTGACTTCGATCCATCTGTGTAGACATCTATTGCTTCTGGAATAGGAGCACTAGCAGTCACTTTAGGAAAAATTACTGGGTGTTTAGACACAAATTGCAACAATGGGTGTTTTGGATAATGATTATCAATAATACCTGTGAAAGAACATCTTAATACAGCCCACATATATACAGTAGCACAAAGCACTTGTACTTGTTGAGTCATATAAGGAATTATAAGAGTATCAGGGTACTGTCAAAAATGTGTTATAGAAGCCTGCAGTCCTTTTAAAGATAACTCTGCTATAGCTGTAGGATAATGATCCAAGGTTCTGTTTGGGGAGGCATGAGGATGTATCCATAGCAAAGGTCCACGCTGCCACAACACTGCTGTAAGCAATGTGACTGTGTCTAAAACACATAGGAAAATAAGTTCATTAGGCTGAACCCTCACTAATTGAGCTTGCTGTATGGCTTCCTCTACTTTCTTCAGAGCTACTATGGCAGCAGAGGTTAGTTTTCTAGGTGAAGAAATATGCCTGTCTCCTTCTAATATAGCAAATAAAGGCTTTAATTCAGCTGAAGGAATTTTGAGATAGGGGCGTATCCAATTACTATCTCCCAAAAGCTTTTGAAAGTCATTTAATGTTTTAAGGTGGTCCCTACGAATGGTAATTTTCTGTGGGGATACAAACTGAGGATGTATCTTAGTTCCCAAGAATGTTCCTATGTTGCCTTTCTGCACCTTTTCTGGTGTGATAAATAAACCTTTACTCTCAAATACTTTTATTAAATCAACGTAGGCAAGGCACAAGTCTTCATCCTTAAATCCACAAAGCAATACATCATTCATATAATGTCATATTCTAAATTTAGGATACTTATCTATAATAATTCTTAAGGCTTTTCCCACATATAACTGACATATAGTGGGACTATTAGCCATACCTTGAGGTAAGACTTTTCAATGATATCTATAATCCGGTTCCTCACGGTTAATGGATGGCAACATAAAGGCAAATCTTTGTCTATCTTCAACTACTAAAGGTATTGAAAAGAAACAATCTTTAATATCTACAATTATCAATTTCCATTCTTTAGGTAATGTTGATAAAAGTGGTAAACCATGCTGAATGGTTCCCATAACCTGCATTTGACTATTAATGGCCCTTAAATCATGTAGAAGTCTCCATTTTCCAGACTTCTTTTTAATCACAAAAATTGGAGTATTCCAAGGAGATTGAGTGGGTTCTAAATGTCCAAAGGCTAGCTGTACATCAACTAGAGCTTTAGCAGCAGTTAATTTTTCAGAGATTAGAGGCCATTGAGGAACCCACACGGCATCCTCTGATTTCCATGGTATGGGTATTGCATCCTCAATGGCCCCTAGGAAAAACCCAACCCTTTTGTGTGGGTTTGACCTTTGGTCTCAATAGGCTGGGAAATACCTTGATGAAACTTTCCCAGGCCAAGCCCAGGAATATATCCCATGTCTTTCATAATTTTCTGACTCTGAGCAGAGTATTCATTGGTTAGTCTTAATTCCATGCCCTTTAGGATGTCTCTTCCCCAGAGGTTCACTGGTAATGGTAAAACATAAGGCTGAAATCTACCTTTTCTTCCCTCATGATCTCTCTACACTAACTCTTTTGCACTTATGCTAGGAGTGACTTCATACCCCAATCCTTGCAATGAATGAGAAGCTTCATTAAGAGGCCATCCTGTAGGCCAGGCTTGACTGGCGACTATGCTCCTATCAGCTCCTGTATCTAATAGTACAGAAAAGGTTTTTTCTTCTATAATAATATCAAGCATCGGCCTATCATTCATCTCCACGGAAAGTCAAGAGATAGCGTTCCCAGTGGATCCTAAACCCTTTTTTCCCCTAAGACTATTTTTACAAGAAAATTGGTTATGTAGACTAGGTAGTATAAGAAGCTGAGCTATGTGATCTCCCAGGGAGATTGCCACTATCCCTCTGTGCGCGGCACACAAAATTTTCACTTCTCCCTCATAGTCAGAATCTATTACTCCGGGTGAGACTAATAAACCTTTAAGTATGGAAGAGGACCTTCCCAATAGAAGGCCCACAGTATCATGTGGAAGGGGGCCACTGAAGTCGGATGGAATAGGCTGAAACCCCATTTGTGGAGTCAGCACTATTCTGATAGTGGCGCGGAGGTCCAGTCCTGCCGAACCCGGAGTGGCTCGCAGCGGTTCTCCGGAGGCCTCAGTGACACTTGAGTCTGAGTTTTGAGTGCCCCATACATTTGCGGGCCCTGGGGATGTGGGCCCCCCTGTCAGTTTTTTGAATTGTGCTTGGGTGCATGGTCCCTAAGAAATCTTCCTTTCCAATCCTTAACTGACCTGCATTCATTTGCCCAATGGCAAACTTTCCTACATTTAGGACACACGCCAGGCTGTCTTTGATTATCATTCTTAGCTGATTTTCTTTTTGGGCAGTCCCTACACAAATGACCTGGCTGGCCACATTGAAAACATGCCGTATGCTTTTGAGAGCAGGAAGCTGCCAACACTGCTGCTGCTAGTCCTGCATTAGATAACGGCCCTCCTATCTCTCTACAAGCTTTCATCCATGCCTGAAGGCCCTTGCTCTTCCAAGGTGTTATAGCATTCCTACATTTCTTAGTACACTGCTCAAATATCAGTTGTTCTATTAATGGCATAGCAGTCTCAGCATCCCCAAAAATTCTCCCAGCAGCCTCCATCATGCGAGCCACAAAATCTGAAAAAGGCTCATTCATTCCCTGTATGATCTTGGTTAAATTTCCTGATACCTCACCTTTATTAGGCAGACTTTTCCAGGCTTTTATGGCCAACTGATTAATCTGTTCATAGACTTGAAGTGGATATGCTGTCTGATTTACCTGCCATTGACCCTGGCCTGAAAGCATATCAAAGTTCCACTGTGGCTGATCATTGGCTGCGTTAGTCCTAGCCTGAGCTAGGTATTGATCATGATAAATAGATTTCCAATCCAAGTATTGTCCCATAGTGAGACATGCCTTAACTGTGCTTCTCCAATCTGCAGGAGTCATTGCTGTATAGGCGAGCCTTTCTACCTGTGCCTGAGTAAAAGATGCATTTACCCCATATGCTTTCACTGACTCTGCAAGGTCCTTTAATTGTTTATGTCCCAACGGCTCATGATATCTAGCATTAGTATTGGGGTCTTGAAATACTGGAAATGCTGCCGCCAGTTTTCTTCTTATAGCTGGCGTACAAAATGATATTCCTGTATCGCCTCCATCACAGCCACTCACCTTATTTATTACATCATATGATAGTGGTGGTGCAGAAGGCAGTTGATTGAGGCCAGGCCCATAACGGTCTTGCTTATATGCGGCCGCTGCCTCTTCTACATCTAGTTCCTCCTCTGGATCTAACTCTGAATCCTCGGAACTGTCTATTTCTAAAAGTTCAAACTCTTTCAGAGGTGGATAGATGGATTTTGGCACCGTTTTCGCCTCGTTCTCCTTTTTCTTTTCCTGTACCTTTTCTGATTTCTTTTTTCTACTTGCCCCTACTCTTATTTCCTTTTCTGTTTCAGACATACTATCTTGATGTTTAGCCAGTGCTCACTGTCCTTCACGTACTGCCTTTTCACAACGCTGATCCTGAATGCATGCCTTAACTAGTTTCCACAGTGGCCTCGTTCCTGCTTTTAATTTTCCTTTCTCTGATTCTCTCTGAATATCTCTTCCTAATTTCTCCCAGCTACCAATGGTTAGCGACCCAGTTGGGACAAACCACGGATCAATCCAATCTATTTCATCAAAGAAGCCTTTTAATGTAGTCTCTGATACTTTCAGTCCTCGTTCTTTCATAAGCTCCTACAAGGCTTTAATGACAGGCGCAGAGTGTCCAACTCCCATGTTGCTCTTTTATCTACAAGAGACTGATACACAGGTCAGCTTGCAAGGTTATCTACCCCCGTCTTACAACCTCTGTCAGAATGCTACTCCCAACAGATGCACTCATGCCCTGGGCGATGACAATTCAAGCAGTAACAAATCACCAAAACGAAAATGAAAACAAGCAGTAGTATGACTGCAGCAGCCACCAGATGAACTCCCAGAACCAGCATGTCTTCTAGGGGCTTACTGGTACCGCCATTCCCATGCGCTCAGTTCTGAATTCTCTCGTAGCTAAATTGGGGGTCCTAGCTGGTGCCTTGTGATGTAAATTCCCGGGTTTCGGCACCACTTATCATGCCCACCTCACCAGCAAGGAAGATGCCACAACAGGATTCTTCTTCACGCACTTTATTGGGGAAATACTCTTGATTGCAAAGCAAAAGATCCCGAAGCTCAAAATGGGTGCTGCTTAAATAGCTATCACAACTGTGTATACGCATTTAATTGGTGTTTCTTACAGAACTTCATTTGCATACTGCTTAGGAGGGTGAGGAGATATGTCTGAAAGATACACATGCTCACAGCAGGTGTTTACAACCCTGAATACAGTTGTTTTCCACCTCAGACACAGGAAACAGGTGCCATCTTGTAATGGTGGCTCCTTACAGCAGAGGAATTTCTGCCTTCCTATATTTACTTACCTGCGATTTTCACTCATCTCTAGCTGCCTCAAAAGAGGAACCTATTGAGCTGTGGAAATCAACAGATTAGTCCCAATATTTAGCTAATGCATGGTTTACTGGTGATTCATTAACAACTGATTAAACCAAAACTAAGTGAAACCACCAGCCTTTGATCAGACAAAAGAATTGTGAGTACTGAGGAATAAACTACAAAATCAGTGCAGCACTATTGGCCATGATACAAAGAGCTAGAAAAGCAAAAAGAAAACCTCTTACTTTCTCCAATTGAAAGTGGGTATTCAATAGTATAGCTATATAGTTATATGGTTGTAAAAATGAAAAACCACTAATTGGCAGAGACATGGAAAAGATATCTGTCTATGAATGCATGGGTAGAAATAGCAAAGCTAATCAAACACATCAAACTTTATATAGCTCATACAGGGAACACAGAGAAAAAGTCTGAAAATTATGAAATACTGAACAAATTGGCACTGTGCTTAATTAAGATTAAAATAATAATCTTTGCCAGGGAAGACATTCAAAATAAATTAGTAGAAATTACATATTGGACATTCAAAATCTTGTAAGTTTACACCAGCAGTAAAAACTAAGGACAGATGGAGAACAAAACAAATAAGGACAACACTATGAGAATAATTATTTTAGGAATCCATAACCAGGTGGGTGTTCATGCCTTCAATCTCAGTACTTCAGAGGCATAACGCTTTAATGTCAATATTTAGGAAGCAGAGGCTGGCACATAAGAATTACAGTGTTTTAAAATCATATGCTGTTTTCAAAAGGCAGGCAGAAATTCAAACTGAATTTCCTTTGTGATCTAAAAATTGAGAGTTAAACTTTGAAATAGATTCATATATATATATATATATATATATATATATATATATATATATATATGCACAGAAAGAGATGAATATATATTTTAGGTGCATTTATCCAATATGCTATATTTTAGCTTCAAATTTCAAATGAATTGTTTCTCAGTTGAATGATAAGAGTTTTTCTAATCCAAAAAATGTTTTGCCTTAGGAAATATATAACCTGTCAGATAAGGAGTTAGGGTTGTCTCAGGGTTTCATTTTTATCTTTCCGGAAGAATATTAATATGCAACTAAAAAATCTGGAGACCTCTGGAGAAGTGAAACCTCTGAAGGGAAGGCATGGGTTAATAGGGGAAAATGTCCTAAGAAAAAGAATAAATTGGCTAAGTGGTATTGCCCATTTTGTCTCTGCTGCCTTCTGTGTGTATTCAATAAAGTATTCTTACTTAACTGAGATTGGTGTACCCAGGGTCTCTGTGGCAATTCCTAGGTCCCAACAGTATTGCCCACATCCATGTTTTTCTCTGCTTCCCTATGCAAACGTAAGTGGCAAACAGTCTTTATGTAATCCCAAGTCAATTCAAAATTAAAGTTGGCATGGGGTTTAGAGTGTGGCTTTCTCTTTCTCTAAACTCATGCAGACTTGTTAATGAAAACCCAAAATCCCTATCTCATATCAGAAGAGACACCTATCATTGATAGAGGAAAACCAAAAATAAGGGACTCTTCCATTGACATTAATCTCATAATATTTTGGTTTTTCATTTGACTCTCTAAGTCTTTTCTTAAAGTATCGATATTAACTCAAAAATCTATAAGATTGTTTACACACATACACACACACACACAAACACACAAACTTTGTGTTCAGATACTAGTGTTCATACTGAGAGGTAACTAATTCTAGAAATGAGCTTCATCTAGGTTCCGATACTTGTTTTCAGGTTTGAGGCTGAAACATGTAAATAGGAACAAAGTTTCACATCTGGATTGACTTAAAAATTGTGTCCACAAATTTTTCTGAGATCTGTTGAATACCTTATATAAAATGTTTAAGATTTCTACCATTCCTATCAGTAACATTTTAGGTCACTGAGAAGATGATGGGGCCCTGAAATGACAATCCCACCTGGATTGTGGTAATGCTAACCACTGTGAAAACTGACCCAAGCCCCTTCTGCTGCCAGGTTCTGCATGAGCAGTGGATATCTTTGGATTGACTGCCGTGTTCTATCTAGCATGGACTGCCCCTTTGTTTGCAAATATCACCCAAAGACCAGTTTCACACTAAAAACTACTCAAGACATTCAAATTGCTGAGTTCTTATAGGACTGAAATGAATATTTTACATAAATTGAATTTCAAAACCTTAATCCTAAGACTCTCAAATTCAAGGAAGCTGCACATTGTGGAAAGCTTGGAAGAAATAGATCCATTATTGTAAATAGTTTTACTGTGTGAGATTTAAAATCTTTCATTTTTATTTAGACAGAAATGTTCCTCACACTTTATATTTATTGGAAAAAAAACTGTTTCTTGTTGTTGTGTGGCTCAGCCATAGCACATACCTTTAATACAAGAGTTTCTATTTTTGTAAACAGGAAAAAATGAAGTGAACCATACATCAAGAGAAGAAAAAGTATTGTCAGGGAGTACACATAGAGGAAATAGAAACATAGACAGTAAGATAAAGTCAGGAGGACAGATTAAGAGTCACACAGAAAGAAGAGAGGAACATTCTGTTTGAAGGGTTTTACAGATGGAACAGAGAAGGAGAGATTTCATTTCTATTGGGGCTGTTGGAAGAGGAGAAAGGTAAGCTAGGTTCATTCTCTGCCTCTCTAAGTTTGTGTTTCAACCAAGCATCTGGCTCCCATCTTTAGTTGTTGAATCAAACATTTGAAATTGTGTTAAAAACAAAACTAAAGCCCAAGTGGGTCAAAACTTCAGCATAAAACCAGATACCTGAAGATCACAGAAGAAAAATGGAAGGATACCCTTGAACTCATTGACACAAAAGGTTTTTTGGACCAGAGCACTGACAGCACAGAGATTCATAATTTCATAAGGGACCTAAACTGAATAGCTTCTGTAAGTACAAAGACAGTGTCATTCCAATAAAGTTGAACCATATAGAACAGGGAATTTTTCTTAGGAACAAAACACCTGATAAAGTACTAATCTGCAAAATATTGAAATAACTCAAGAAGAGATATATCAAGAAGGCAAATAATCCAATAAAAATTGGGGTACCTAGGGAGAATTTTTTTTAATTATCTTTAAATTTTTAAATTTTTATAGTCCAGTCCTTATCCCGCTCCAGGTATGCCCTCTGACACTTCATCATCCCACTCTTCACCCCCATCTCCAAGAGGATGTTCCCACCCCTCAGCCTCACTCCCTGGGGCCTCAAGTCTCTAGCCAGTTAAGTGCATGTTCTTTCACTGAGGCCGTCATGGATAATAAAACTTTCATCTTGGATTCCATGTATCTCCTGGAACCTGGGACTTTCTTGCGTACGTGGGACTCCACTGGCAGGAAAAGTCCCTGGGGGCTGCTCCCCTGCTGCCCTGGTCTGGGGGCCTCCTGCACTACCGCACCCCCACAGACCACTTCCGCACTGCTCCTGGGACTCTGCTGCCACCCTGGTCTGCGTGTGGCCCGAGCCACCTCCCGTGCGAGTGTTTTCCTTCATATATGTGTTAGGGGTGGGGTCGCCTTGTACCTGCTAGTGTATGCTGCCTGGTTGGTGGCTCAGTGTCTAAGAGATCTCAGGGGTCCAGGTTAACTGAGACTGGTGGTTTTATGGTGTTGTCCTCCACAACTTATTCCAGCCTTTCCCTAATTCAACCACAGGGGTCAGCAGCTTCTGTTCTTTGGTTGTGTGTATGGATCTACATCTGTCACAGTCCTGCTTGTTGGGCCTCTTAGAGGGAAGCCATGCTAGGCTCCTGTCTGTAAGCATATAATAGAATCAGTAACAGTGTCAGGCCTTATAGGCTCTCCCTGAGATGGATCCCAATCCAGGCCTATCACTGGATGACCTTTCCCTCAGTGTCTTCTCTGTTTCTTATCCCTGAAGTTCTTTTAGACAGGAACAATTCTGGGTAAGTTTTTGACTGCGGGATGGCAACCCCATCCTTCCACTTGATGCCCTTTCTTTTTACTGGAGGTGAACATTACAAGTTCTCTCTCCCCACGGTTGGACATCTCATTTAAGATCTCATGCGTTGAGTCCTGAGGTGCTTTCACCTCCCAGGTTTCTGGTATATTCTAGAGGATCCCAACCTGCCACCTCCTACCTCTGAAGGTTGCCTGTTTCCATTCATTCTACTGGCTTTCAGGGCTTCATTCTTGTTCACTGACCATGTTCCACTTTTCCTCTCCCTGTCCCCTACCCAACCCAGGACCCTTCATCTCTTTGCTTCCTGTGCTTGCTTTTTTTCCCTCCCAAGTGGGGTTGTTAACCTTCTTGAGTTCTGTGGGTTGTATCCAGGGTATTCTATATATTTTTGGCTAATATACACTTATCAGTGAGGACATACCATGCATTTCTTTTTGGGTCTGAGCTACCTCACTCAGGATGACATTTTCTAATTCCATCCATTTTCCTGCAATACTCATGATTGCCTCATTCTTAAAAGCTGAATGGTATTCCATTGTGTAAATGAACCACATTTTCTGTATCTATTCATCACTTGTGAGATATCTGGATTATTTCCAACTTCTGGCTATCAAAAATAAGGCTGCTATGATTGTGGTGCAGCATGTGCCCCCTGTGGCATGTTGAGACATCTTTTGGGTATATTTCCAGGAATGATATAGATGGGTCTTCGTATAGATCTATTTCTAGTTTTCTGAGGAATCCCCAGATTCATTTCCAGAGTGGTTGTATCAGTTTTTAATCCTACCAACAATGGAAGAGTGTTCCTCTTTCTCCACATTCTTGTTAACATATGCTGTCACCTGAGGTTTTGACCTTAGCCATTCTAATTAATGTAAGTTTGAATTTCCCTGATGGCTAAGGACAGTGAACATTTCTTTAACTGATTCTTAGCCATTCAAGGTTCCTAGATATGAATTATGTTTAGTTCTGTACCCCATTTTTTATTGGATTGTTTGGTTTTTGGAGGTTGTTAGCTTCTTGAGTTCTTTATATATTTTGAATATTCACCCACTATGGGATGTGGGGTTACTGAAGATCTTTTCTCAATCTGTAAGTTGGCATTTTGTCCTGTTGACTATGTCCAGAAGCTTTTCAGTTTCATGAGTTCCCATTTACCAATTCATGATACTAGTGCCTGAGCCATTGGAGTTCTATTTAGGAAATTCTCCCTGTGCCAATGAGTTCAAGGCTCTTTCCCACTTTCTCTTCTATTAGATTCAGTGTATCTGGTTTTACATTGAGGTCCTTGATCCATTTGTACTTGAGCTTTGTGCAAGGTGACAAATATGGATCTATTTTCATTTTTATACCTACAGACTTCAAGTTAGACCAGCATCATTTATTGAAGATGCTTTTTTTTCCCCATTGCCTATGTGTAGCTTCTTTGTCAAAAATCAAGTCTCCATAAGTATATGGTTTTATTTCTGAGTCTTCAATTCTATCCCATTGATCAATCTGGCTGTCTCTGTATCAATACCATGCAGTTTTAATCACCATTGCTTTGTAGTATAGCTTGAGGTCAGGGATGGTGATTCTCCTAGAATTTTGTCTATTGTTAAGAATTGCTTTCACTATCCTAGATTTTTTTTCCAGATGAAATTGAGAATTGCTCTTTCCATATCTTTCAAGAATTGTGTTGGAATTTTGATGGGGATTGCATTGCATCTGTAGATTGCTTTTGGTAGAATGGCCATTTTTATTATGTTAACCCTACAAATCCATGAGCTTGAGAGATCTTTCCATTTTCTGAGGTCTTCCTCGATTTTTATTTCTTGAGAGACTTGAACTTCTTGTCAATTGTTTGGTTAGAGATACCCAATATATTTCATATTACTTGTGGCTTTTCTGAAGGGTGTCTTTTTTCTATTTTCTTTCTCAGCTCATTTATCATTTATATAAACAAAGGCTACTGATTTGTTTGAGTTAATTTTATTTCTGGCCACTTTGCTAAAGTTGTTTATCAGCCGTAGAGGTTTTCTTGTAGAATTTTTGGAGTCACTTATGCATACTATCAAATCATCTTCAAATAGTGATAACTTGATTTCTTTTTTGTCAGTTGGTATCCCCTTGATCACTTATTTATTTATTTATTTATTTATTTATCTTTTGTCTTATTGCTCTAGCCAGAACTTTGAGTACTATATTGAATAGTGAGGAGCCTCGCCTTGTCCCTGATTTTAGTTGTAGTTCTTTAAGTATCTCACCATTTAATTTGATATTGGTTGTTGGTTTGCTGTATATTGCTTTTGTTATGTTTAGGCAGATGCATTGAATTCCTGATCTCTCTAATACTTTTAAACATGAATGGGTATTATATTTTGTCAAATGCTTTTCCAGCATCTAATTAGATGATTTTTTTCCTTTGAGATTGCTTATATAGTGGATTACATTAACGGAATTTCATATATTGAACCAACCTTATGTCCCTTGGATGAATCCTACTTGTTCATGGTGAGTGATGGTTTTGATGTGTCCTTGAATTCAGTTTGCTACAATTTTGTTGAGTATTTTTGCATCAATATTCATAAGTGAAATTGGTCTGAAGTTCTCTTTCTTTGTTGGGTCCTTGTGTGGTTTAGGTGTCAGGGTCTCCTGAGTGGCAGTGATGGCATGGACTGTGGTCATGAGCCTTTCCAAGATGCCAAAGTTGTTATGAATGACCTTGGCCAGGAGGGCTAAGCAGTTGGAGGTGCAGGATGCAGTCATGACAATTTTGAGTGAGTTGTTACATTTCTCATGGTTCAAACACATCACAAACATGGGGACATCGGCAGAAAGGGCAGAAATGACAACCTTTTGACCCCACTCTTCAATGGGCTTTGGCCTTCCCCATGGTGGTGAAGATGTTGGTAGACTCCACAGCATACTCAGCACCAGCATCACACCATTTTATGTTAGTTGGATCTCACTCCTAGAAGATGGTGATGGGCCTCCCGTTGATGACAAGCTTCCCATTCTCAGCCTTGACTGTGCCATAGAATTTGCCATGGGTAGAGTCATACTGGAATATGTAGACCATGAAGTTGAGGTCAAGGAAGGAGTCATTGATGGCAATAATCTCCACTTTGCCAAGTGCAGAGCAGAAGGCAACCCTGGTAGTCAGGTGCACAAATCCATTCACACCAACTTTCACCACCTTATCTACAGGATGAGGCTGGCACTGTAGGAGGAGATCTAGCTGTCTCTGCAACAGGGAGGAACAGAGAGCCATATCTCTCCCTTTTCATTTCTAATTTCATTAATTTGGATACCGTCTCTGTGCCCTTTAGTTAGTTTGGCTAAGGGTTTATCTATCTTGTTGATTTTCTCAGAGAACCAGCTTTTGATTTTCTTTCTTTCTCTTTGTTTCCATTTGGTTGATTTCAGCCTCGAGTTTAACTATTTTCGGCCTCCTACTCCTCATGGATGTTTTGTTTCTGTTTGTTGTAGGACTTTTAGGTGTGCTGCTAAGTTGCTAGTGTAGGATCTCTCCAATTTCTTTACAAGAGAACTTATTGCTATGATTTTTTTCTCTTAGCACTGCTTTCATTGTATCACAGAAGTTTGGGTATGCTGTGAGATCATTTTGATTGAATTCCAGAAAGTCTTTCTTTTCTTTCTTTCTTTCTTTCTTTCTTTCTTTCTTTCTTTCTTTCATTCTTTCTTCCTTTCTTCCTTCCTTCCTTCCTTCCTCCCTTCCTTCCTTCCTGTCTGTCTTTCTTTCTTCCTTTATATCTATCTGACCAAGTTACTAAGTAGCGAGTTGTTCTGTTTTCATGGTATGTGGGTTTTCTGTTGGTTTTGTTACTATTGAAGTCTAGTCTTAGTCCATGGTGATCTGATAGGATGCATGTGATTATTTCAATCTTATGTATCTGTTGAAGCTTGGGTGTGACCAATTATATATCCAATTTTGAAGAAGGTTCCATAGGGTGCTGATAAGAAGATATATTCTTTTGTTTTAGGGCGAAATGTTCTTTATATATCAGTTATATTCATTTGGTTCATAACCTCTATTAGTTTCACTGTGTCTCTGTTTAGTTTCTGTTTCAATGACCTGCCCATTGGTGGGAGTTGAGTCTTGAAGTCTCCCACTATTATTGTGTGGAATTAAATGTGTGTTTTAAGCTTTAGTAAACTTTTTAGTAAACTTTTATGAACTTGGTTGCCTTTGCATTTGGGACATAGATGTTCAGAATTAAAACTTTCTCTTGGTGGATTTTTCTTTTGATTAATATGAAATGTCTTTCCCCATCTAGCTTGATAACTTTTGATTGAAAGTCTATTTTATTGGATATTAGTATGTCAATTCCTGCTTGATTTCTGAGACCATTTCCTTAGAAGACTTTTTTCCAGCCTTTTACTCTGAGGTAGTGTCTGTCTTTGTTATTTAGGTGTGTTTCTTATATGCATCAACATGCTGATCGTGTTTGCTTCTTCAATCTCTTTGCTTATGTGTTTATATTGGGGAATTGAGTCCATTGATGTTGGGAGATATTAAAGACAGATGATTGTTAGTTCCTATGATGTTTGTTGTTTTACTTGGCATTGGGTGCATGCTATTCTCTCCTTTTGGTTTTGTTGTGAGATTATTAATATCTTGTTCATTACTTGGTGTAGCTATCCTCCTCATGTTTGAATTTTCCATCTAGAATCTTTTATATTACTGGATTGGTATATAGATATTATTTAAATGTTAATCTTTCCTGGAATATTTTGGTTTCTACATCTGTGATGATTGAGAGTTTTGCAGGGTATATTAGCCTGGGCTGGCATCTGTGTTCTCTTTGGGTCTGAATGACCTCTTTCCACGCTCTCCTGACTTTTAGGTTCTCTGTTGTGAAGTCTGATGTATTTCTGATAGGTCTATCTTAATATATTACTTGGCCTTTTCCCCTTATAGCTTTTAATACTCTTTTTTTGTTCTGTGTATTTAGTGATTTGATTATTATGTGACAAGATGATTCTTTTTCTAGTCCAATCTGTTTGTTGTTCTATAGGCTTATTGTACAATTATGGCTATCTTTGTTTTTAGGTTGGGAAAGTTTTCTTTTATGATTTTGTTGAAGATGTTTTTGGGTCCTTTGTGTTGGTAATCTTTGCCCTCTTCTATTCCTATTATTCTTAGATTTGATCTTTTCATTGTATCCTGGATTTCCTTGATGTTTTTAGTTTGGACTTTTTTTATAATCTGAATTTTCTTTGAACATTATATCAATATCTTCTCCCCTAGGCCTTGCTTGGAAATCAAAAAAATCCAAATGAGGATACATTGGTGCTACTCTGGGCAATGTGGCTGCTGATATAAAGGTGAAACAAGGTCATTTTAAAACTCAAAAAAAAAAACCATCCCAATAGTATTTGGGAATAAAAATTCCCAAATATTACAGACTGGGATGTTTTGGTCTTTCTCAGCAAGATTCATGTGGCACCTATTGGGAAGAAGCAGATGGACTCTTAAAGGGTGAAATGCTGATTATGTAAATTATACAGATAGATCCACTATTCGTCATGGGATCAGTAGGAAACATGTTCTATCTTCAGCCTGGAGAATTTCACCACTGTTTCCATTGCCTTCTGTACACTATTGATACTTCTGGACTTTGGCAGTACTAACCCACAGGACAGGTATGATAGTTTGATTGCTTAAGAGAAGTTGGACAGTATGTTGTAGATAGAGTGTGTCAGTTCTGGTATTTACTGAATACTGGTGCTGACATGTTTGTCATTGCCTTGAAACACTGGGCTACTAATTGAGTCAAAGTCAAGTCTGCCAATCAGTTTCCTGATTAAGGGACTGCTTCTCCAATACTGCAGATGACAGAAACTCTTAGATGCTGTCTTAGTTAGGGTTTTTATTGCTGTGAACAGACTCCATGACTCAAGCACATCTTATAAAGTACATTTAACTGGGGCTGGCTTACAGGTCCATTACCATCAAGGAAGCAGCAAGGCAGCATCCTGGCAGATGTAGGGCTGGAACTGCTGAGCATTCTACCTCTTCTTCTGAAGGCAGATAGGAGAAGTCTGGCTTACAGGCAGATAGGACAAGGGTCTTAAAACCAAGGCCCACAGTGACACGTTTTCTCTAACCAGGCCATATCAACTCCAACAAGGCCACACCTCCAAAAAGTGCCACTCCCAGAGCAAAGCATACTCAAACCAACATATTCCACACCATGACTACCATAAGCTTGTAAGAGTCTATGGCGACCATATCTAGCCATAACATAATGTAAAGTGCATTTAGTCCAACTTCAAAAGTCTCCATAGTCCATAGCAGTCTTAACAATGTTAAAAGAACAAAGTTCAAAATCTCTTCTTGGATTCCTCCAATCACTTAACTGTAATTCCCAAAGCAAGACAGGAAACCAGTTCTGCAAACTCTGAACTCCACATCTCCATGTCTGATGTCAAAGCAGTCTTCAGGTCTCCAACTCCCTTTTAATATTTGTTGACTGCAACAAGCTTCTTTCTCCTAGGCAGGTTCCACTCTCTGTTAGCAGATTGCCTCAGCAGATAGGCCAAGACTCTGGCATCTTGAATATCTTCAGGCTTCCAAGACAACTTCAACATTGCAGCTTCTTTTTCCAACATCTCAGACCCACACACAGTCTTCTGTGCTCCTCCAAAGAGCTTGGGTCACATCTCCAGCTCTATCTTCTCTAGAACTCTAGAATCCCCTCTTTGACTCTATTCTAATGCTGCTGCTGTTCTTGGTGATCAAGCTATGGTACTAGCATCTCCCATACACTGGGGACTTACACTGCAACTAGGCTTCATCAATATCTTTCTAAAGGCTCTCTTCATGGTGCCAAGCCTCAACTTCCTTGCATGACACATTCAATCCTGGGCCATCAACTGCAACTGATGTTTCACTTCCACTAATGACCATCCCTAGCCTCTCACTGTGCCAAGGCTCAGCTTCCTTCCATGTCACCTTCATGCCTTGAAAACCAGTACTACCTGGATGATTTTAATATGTTACTAAATACAGCTACATCAGAAGGTACAAGCTTGTCTAAATCTGAAAAACAACTTCTTTGTGCTCTCAGAAAACACTTCCCAGATGATTATACCTCAGTGATGCTGGTCTCTCCTTTTTACTATTAATATCTCTAGCTAACTAGCATTAATTGTCTGTGTAGTCCCTTCTATTCTTGACTCTAAAGCCAGAGGCACACATCTGAAGCTGCAAAGTTCTGCTGCTTACTGGGGCTAGAACAATGCCTCTTCTTATTCTATTACCTGATTTCTGTTTTCCAACTCCTTTAATACCTAAGCATGACTCTCCTGAAACTTTCTCTGTAGATTGACCTTGAACTCAGAGAACTGCATGGCTGTCTCCTGAATGCTGGGATTCAAGGTGTGTACCACCATGCCTAGACTTAAGCTTTAATCTATCCAGAACTTGCTCTGTCTCAGCATGGTCTTGAACTTTGAGATCTTCTTATCACAGTTTCCTGAGATTAAAGTTCTACACTACCTTGCCTGGGCCTAAGTTTTCCATGGCCATTGTTCCTCAAGATCCAGATCAAAAGCTTGCATATTTCATTTCTAGATTGCAGTTCATTCCAGATTAAAAATCCAAATGAAAACAATAAACAAGTATTAAGGCCTAATATGTTATAACTCTTCCTTGTTTAATTACAAATGCATAAAGAATAAGCTTAGCTTGGTTGGTTCCTGGAACGAAGTCACCACTGCTTTAATGTGCTTATCTCCTTAAACACAACACTCAGCTCCATTTCACTTTCTGGAGGCCCTTTATTACTTGAACCATACAGTTTATATATTTTCCTTTCTATGCTTGCTATGCTTGTATAAAATGTCCTTTATGAGACTTAACCAGAGAACAAAGTCACTTTTGGCCTTTTTTGAGACTTCCTTTGTCAACACAAATAATACAAATCTCTTTACCTTAGCCTCAGGTAAACTCTTCAGACAAGGGGAAAAATGAGCCACATTATTCAATAAAATATTACAAGAACAATCACTTGGCCACACATTAAAATTCTTCTTTTAAACCACCAGAGCCAGGGTTCCATAATTCAAATCACCCTCAGCAACAGTCTTTCATATTCCTACTCTGATAGTCCATTACTCACCACTTAAACATTCTACTGATTTCCAAATCAAAAGTCCCCAAATCCACACACATTCTTCCAAACAAAAATATGGTTAAGCATATCACAGCAATATCATAGTCCCTGGTACCAACTTCTGTCTTTGGGTTTTACTGCTCTGAACAGACACCATGACCAAGGCAAGTCTTATAAATTACAACATTTAATTAGGACTAGCTTACAGGTTCAGAGAATCAGTCCATTATCAGCAAGGTGGGAACATGGCATCATCGAAGAAGATGGGCTGGAGTAGCTCAGAGTTTCATGTCTTGTGAAGGCAGCTAGGAGAAGACTGGCTTCCAGCCAATTAGAATGAGGGTCTCTAAAGCCTATGCTCACAGTGACACACTTCCTCCAACAAGGCAACATCTACTCCAACAAGGCCATATCTCCAAATGGTGCCACTCCCTGGGCCAAGCATATTAAAATTACCACAGATGCCTTGGATGGAGAATTAGCTGGTTTTTTAGCATGTTATATTTAATTCATGGAAAAAGTTCTGAGCTCAGAGATGTGACATGTTTACACTAACATACCATCAGTGCATTTTGAATGGAAAGTCAATATAAAAAATTCCAGGTACTTAAAATATTTCTTGAGTCAAATTCAAAAATGGAAAACAAGGCTGTGTATTGGTATAGTTCCAAAGCTGCATCTTCATTTCATAGAGAGAAATGCAACAATGCACTTTTTGTGGTATTCTGGCTGTTTCAGGCCACTTTGGAAGTCTTGTGCCCAATGGGCAGAGCATTGCTGTTTCTGCTATATCCTGCTGCCACCACTGATTCCTGTGTAGTGTTTGCTATTGAATTTGACTGCTGGTATCCTGACAATGAAGTACAGAATTTCCCCAAAAAACTACTTCTAAGTGTGTCCACAACCTACTTTTTATATTAACTTTGAATCGTCTCTATCTCTGGTCATTAGGCTCAGAGTGAGGTTGAAGCATTTAAGAACCCTATATAAAGTCAATTTTCAAAATTCCCTCTTTCATGTCCCCAAGGCCAGATCCCCAAGGTGCAAAGGGGAGAGGCAAGATCAGATCTTTATAGTGCCTCAGCCTGTGAAGAGTGGGGATTGCTCTATGTATCCTTCTGAAATTAGCTTGGCCACAGGTTGGTGACCCAGACCAGGGACATCCAGATGGACTTTAATGATAACATTAGTGATGCACATTTACACAGACCTTTGATGTTTCATGGCAATGGACCATAGGCCAAGACATAACCATGGTCTTAAGGGAGCAACACAGACTACATGCATCAGGCCTTCTCACCAGCCTTTGTATCCAGTTTTGCCTCTCTTCATCATGTAAGAAATATTTCTAGTTCTCTCTCTCTCTCTCTCTCTCTCTCTCTCTCTCTCTCTCTCTCTCTCTCTTTTCCATTTGTCTACCACATTCTTGATTGTCATAGTGTTTTATGTCTACCTGCACCATATGGCAGTGGACATGATCCAGGTCCAACATTTTTTAAGTGCTTTCATGTTGCACATAAACCTGGAATGCTATGTAACTCTACAGGAAAACTCATTGTAGAGGACAGCATGACACTCTCTTTACTAAAACAATAATGGTCACTGTGATAAACAAGGGGATTATCCACACAAAATTTTGAATTGTTACAAAGTAATGACCTTTTTTCAAAATAGAATTGCTAATCTCATAACTCAAAGAACCTGATGTCATTGCTAATGCCTATTTGATAATATGCTCTGAATTCTCAAGATTGGGCAAAAGGGTATGCTAAGGTACATGTTACACATTTTCTTTCTGTAATGAAAGAAGACATTTTCTAGCTGCCTTTGTACAAAATGAAAATCTATTATAATCTAGGCCTTAGGCTGTCCAGGAAGTCCACTGTTTGAAGTTGAGGAGAAAGGCAGATGCCATCATCTCAGCAGTCTGCAAAGGCAGAACTGTTTTCATCTTTCAAAGCTTAGATAGATGGTTTATAAGGACTGGGGCATGTCTTGCATTACAAACATACACTGGTCAGGAAGCATCATCATTAGTTGATCAAGATGCAAACACCTTGTTATCCAGGACCTAAATGGATTGCAGTAGTCTTCAGCAGGCAGCTTGACTTATTAAGTTTAATTTATTTGTTGGCTTTGACTAAAGGAGGTCACTTGGCAAGGCTTCTGTCTTGGGTAAATGTCCATAATTTTATTTCTTTTATTAAGCAATTGAATATGCACACTTGTTTTACTAGGTGACTGCCTCATTATGAAGTCCTTACTTTGTTGGGTGTGGATGGCACAGTTTTCTTGAATTTACGTGATCTACAATGTTATTTGTTAATTAGTGTCTTATACTGATCCAGGACATTTCCATAGAATTAAATTTTAAGCTGTGGGACCAAAATACTCCATCTGGCAATGACTATATATTAAAACCAAGAGGTAGCATCTACGACGTGACAATACATCAATAACCCTTGTAGATTTTCTTTCTTACTTTTAAAGATAACATTTATTCATTTATTTCATGCAATGAGTACACTGTAGGTCTCTTCACACACACAAGAAGAAGGCATTGGATCCTATTACAGATAGTTGTGAGCCACCATGTAGTTGCCGGAAATTGAACTCAGGACCTCTGAAAAATCAGTCAGTGCTCTAGTGCTCTTAACTGCTGAGCCATCTCTCCAGCCCTGCAGATTTTCTTAATTGGATAATACTAATGACTTGCTTGTCACCACTGGGAGTTCATATTTCATACTACTAATGAGCAATTCATTTCTACCTAGCCTATGCAAGCAGAGAAAAATATGGATATGGGGATCTTGGATGATTCTGTACTTTATTTATGCCTTGGCTCCATGTGAAGAGTCTCCACCACTCAGTAGAAACTAAGTTAGAAATAGGATTCAAGGTGGAGTATCTTTGATCTGACAGGTTCAGTATGTATGATGAATAATTTCAGTCTCTATTCTTTAAGGAATTGCATGGATATGGCTTAAGATTTTGGCCATATTTTTAGAAAAATCCTCTATGAGCCTTTAAAAAGGTCTCAGGAGTCCTCACAAAAGACTTGGAAAGAAGATGTGATCAATTAGTGGAAAAGATGGTAGGTTTACACATTTTTGTTTGAGAATATGTAGTCACAGCATTCTTTGAGGATCGTTGGAGTATAAGAAACTGATTTAGATGTGTCACCTACTTCCAACTGCACTACAGTGAAGGGGATGATGACCAACCTGAATCAACTTGTCACAAAGTCTGTCGAAGACTCTGTACTCTCAGCTATAAAAATGAGGTACAGGATAGTTTTCTTCCAATGTTATATAAATACTACCCATGAAACTATAGTACTAGAATGAGAATGACTAAAGAGATTTTTTCAAAATTGTTTCACATGAATTTCAGAAATTGTTCCATTTGGCCACTGTTGAAGGCCAACAACAAATCCAGAGCTTTTAAAAGGGACCAGAAATTCCTCTGGATTGTAGAAGGTAGCTGTGGAGTTGACTGGCTATACACAAATATATATGACTTGGAATGTGTAGTTTTTCTTGAGATTTATGAGCCATGACTGTCCCTTGGGATGTAGATTGGGTACAATGAAGTTCTAGGTATCGCTTGTACAGAGTTAGCAAAATCATGTTTTCAGTGCCTAGAAGGGATGCTGATTTTCTTTCCTGTTGATGCCCTGGTGACTCATGAAAATACTGACCAGGTTCCTTGCATTAACTGCTCTGGGCCTTCAGACATGGGGAGTAAGTTTCCTTAACTCTTGTCAGGAATGCTTTTGTTGATTGACAACTGCTCTTGAATTTAATGAGAGACATGACCCCAGTGACTTCTTTGCTAGAAACTTTGCTTCACATGTTACCTTTGATGCCTCTGCCAGTTGGTGGGTTGCCTTTACAGGAAATGTAGTATATGCCCACAGTGCACCTGGGTTTGTGAGCTCTGTGCTTTTTCAATAGGCCTCTTGTCCCCCTCTTACATGTTAATTTTTCCAGTCCCAGTTATCCTCTGCCTTATTTGAGAAGCAGTCCCTATAACTGAGACGTAAAAGTATTCTTTCACTTTTACCTAATTAGTACCTCAGTGTTTGAGTGTAATGACACATATGTTAGCCCTGATATTTAACTCCAGAACTGCTGTCCCCTTATATGAACCATAGAGTCAGCAATTAAAGTTAGCAATTAAAGTATTATGCCTGATCTGAATCTTAATACAGCTAATGTCACCAGTCCAGCAATATATCATAATGATAGAATTTAAAAAAGCAGTGCAAGCAGCTATGGAATTCTTTCCTCAGCCTAAAGATGGAACATGTTTTCTTTATTTTTTTTATTTGTCCTCAATTTTTGTTTTTTTTTTAATTTTTTTTAATTTATTCTCTTTTTTGAGTTCAGTCTTTATTTTTTTTTTTTGAAAAGGCATGAAGTTTTCTTTTTTTTTTTCCCAAATCGTAATTAATTCACACAGGGGTTATAAACACATAAAGGCAGGATGTGGGGAAGGGAATGACACTAGAGTGTGGGTGTTCAGGGGGAAGATATCTTCAGAACCAGGTATCGGCTAGGTGAACGTTCAGGGGACAATTCACTATGACTCTGCCTATGACTCACTTGTCCTTATCTAAGTTGGTATTGTCTGCCAAGGCTACCTATTTACAAGGTCTATGACTACTCAGGCTTATAAATTTCCACAAAAGCTGCCTGTTGACATTAGCTTATAGCCATCTGTTTCAATGTTTTTCCACTGAGACCCAAGACTTGGTGTTAGTATACATGCATGACAAGCCTATTGCTGATTTTAGGCCTATGGCTGATTTTAGGCCTACAATGTGTAAGCATGGCTGCCCCTGACATCTCCTCCCTTCTCAAAGTATAGAAGGGCTGTGGCAATTCTAAACTTGCGAAGGTGGAGATAGAGGCCTGACCTCCAGTATTTGAAGGGCACCTTGTAATGGTTCCAGTCCCCCTGTCGTTGTCCAGTGAGGCATGAGGGTCATACCCGTCTCGATGTCTTTTTCCTAGAGAGGGAATACTTTTGACATCAACCCCTATGCAGTCAGGCTTGTCCCTCAGGGAACCCAGATAGATATTTTTATCTTTTATTTAGATTCCCTTGCAGTGCTTAGCCTGGCAACCTAAGCAAGAATTCAGATCACCTGTCAGAGGGGGTTCTGGGTGGCCCCTCTCTGCTTGGTCTAGGGGCAGAAGTCCCTCCTTTTGAGTTGGGTAGAGATGGCTTTTGGAAGCACCCTGTATAAAGTAACAACCTCATCTTGAGTCTCGTGGTCCTCCATAGCTAACTTATGATAGTGTTACTGAATAGGTTTTGCTACCAAATTATTTATCTGTTGTTTCACAGAGTTAGTCAGCCTATTTGAGGCCCAGGGACCAGCAGAAAAAAGCAAAAAGAACCCAAATAATGGTCCCAAGATGGAAGGAAATAGGGTTGACAACCTTAGAGAGGCTGCAAACCAATTCTTGTACCACCATTCATCTGTCTCTTTCCCTCACTTGTTTTTCTTACGGCCTTCACTACCTATTTCATGCTCTCTTTAACCCTCCTTGTCTTGTCTATGTAAAGGCAACCTTCTTCTTTCAGGGTTGTACACAGTCAAGAGTTGTATACAGCCTTTTCTATTGTACTAGAGTAAATCAAGTCTAATAAGGATCTTTGCAATTTTAGGAGGTCTCTTCAGACGGCAAAACGAGGGATTTCTTCAGATTAGTGATGTCAATCTCTAGCTGTTTGATTTTCTGGTCAGTGGCCCTTCAAAAGTCTGAGTAGTATAAGTTCGGAGGCCAGCATCTGGATTAGAACTTCTAACAGCAGACATCACGGGTGATTCATTTTTACCTGGAAAGGAAAAGGAAGGGGCTTCTCAGGGAGATTTCTCTTCCCTGGATGTAAATTGTTATTCCTCGTATTTATGATTGGGCCTGGCTTTGTGGGGGTATCTATTTTTTTCATTAATCTTTTTGGTAGCCGGTTAGCTGTGCCTTCTGTGGTATCGGACAGGCATATCAGTCCTCGGCTCCATAAGAGAGCTGGGTATGGGCTCTTCCCTTTAAGGGTAAGGGGGTCCTTCCCCATATCTGTGGCAAAGTTTTGTTGGTCTTGGTGGTGCCAGAGGCAGTCAGCAACAGATTTGCCATGAGCTTTCAGCTTTAGAGAGATAAAAGTGAACAAGGCATGATGGAGAGTACTTCAGGGGGACTCCTTCTGAGGGGGTACCATTCCCCCTCTTTTGTTTTTTTTGTTTTGTTTTTTTTTAAACATTTTTTTATTAGATATTTTATTTATATTTCATATGTTATCCCCTTACCCCATCCCCCACCCACCTGGGAACCCCCCATCCCCTTACCCCTCCTCCTTCTTCTCCGTGGATGTAACCCCCACCTACCCCCCCACACTCCCACTTCCCCACCCTCAAAATTCCCACCCCCTGGGGCGTCCAGCCTTCATGAGGTCAAGGATCTCTTCTTCCACCTGTGCCCGGCAGGGCCCTCCACTCTTACATATTCAGCTGAAGCCCTGGATCCCTCCATAAGTGCACCCAGGCTGGTGGTTAGGACCCTGGGAGCTGTGGTTGGTTGGTATTGTTGCTCTCCTCATGGTGCCACAAACCCTTTCAGCTCCTTCAGTCCTCACTCTAACTCCTCCATTGAGAACCTCATGATCAGTTCAATGGCTAGTTGTGAGCATCTGCCTCTGAATATGTCAGACTCTCAAAGGCCTCTGAGGAGACATCCATATCAGGCCCTTATCGGCATGCACTTCCTGAATTCCACATCAGCATCTACCTTTGGTGACTGCACATGGGATGGATACTCAGCTGGAAAGGTCTTCAAATGGCCCCTCCTTCAGTTTCTGTCCCTCACTTTGTCTCCATATTTGCTCCCTTGAGTATTTTGTTGCTCCTTCTAAGAAGAACTGAGTCACCCCCACTTGGTCTTCCTTCTTTATGAGCTTCATGTGGCCTGTGAGTTGCATCTTGGGCATTTCAAGGTTCTGGGCTAATATCCAATAATCAGTGAGTGAATACCATGTGTGTTCTTTTGTGATTGGCTTACTTCACTCAGGATGATAACTTCTAGTTCCATCCATTTACCTAGGAACCTCTCAAATTCATTGTTTTTAATAGCTGAGTAATACTCCATTGTGTAAATATACCACATTTTTTGAATCCATTCCTCAATTGAAGGACATCTGGGTTCTTTCCAGCTCCTGGCTATTATAAATAAGGCTGCTATGAACATAGTTGAGCATATGTCCTTGTTATATGTTCAAGCATCTTCTGGGTATATGGCTAGGAGTGGTATAGCTGGATCCTCAGGTAATGCTATGTCCAATTTTCTGAGGAACCGCCAGACTGATTTCCAAAGTGGTTGCACCATCTTGCAGTCCCACCAACAATGGAGGAGTGTTCCTCTTTCTCCACACCCTCACCAGCATCTACTATCACCTGAGTTCTTAATCTTAGCCATTCTGACTGGTGTGAGATGGAATCTCAGAGTTGTTTTGATTTGCATTTCCCTGATGACTAAGGATGCTGAACATTTCTTTAGATGCTTCTCGGCCATTCGAGTTTCTTGCATTGAAAATTCTTTGTTAAGCTCTATACCCCATTTTTTAATAGGTAATTTGGTTGTCTGGAGTCTAATTTCTTGAGTTCTTTGTATATATTGGATATTAGCCCTCTATCAGATGTAGGATTGGTAAAGATCTTTTCCCAATTTGTTGGTTGTCATTTTGTCCTATTGACAGTGTCCTTTGCCTTACAGAATCTTTGCAATTTTATGAAGTCCCATTTGTCAATTCTCGATCTTAGAGCATATGCCATTGGTGTTCTGTTCAGGAACTTTTCCCTTGTGCCCAAGTATTCGAGGCTCTTCCCCACCTTCTCTTCTATTAGTTTCAGTGTATCTGGTTTTATGTGGAGGTCCTTTATCCACTTAGACTTGAGCTTTGTACATGGAGATAAGAATGGATCAATTTTCATTCTTCTACATGTTGTCTTCCAGTTGAACCAGCACCATTTGTTGAAAATGCTGTCCTTTTTCCACTGGACAGTTTTAGCTCCTTTGTCAAAGATCAAGTGACCATAGGAGTGTGGGTTCATTTCTGGGTCTTCAATTCTATTCCATTGATCTTCCTGCCTGTCTCTGTACCAATACCAGGTAGTTTTTATCACTATTGCTCTGTAGTACAGCTTGAGGTCAGGAATGGTGATTCCTCCAGAAGTTCTTTTATTGTTGAGAATAGTTTTCACTATCCTGGGTTTTTTGTTATTCCATATGAATTTGAGAATTTCCTTTTCTAACTCTGTGAAGAATTGAGTTGGGATTTTAATGAGGATTGCACTGAATCTGTAGATTGCTTTTGGCAAGATGGCCATTTTTATTATATTAATCCTGCCAATCCATGAGCATGGGAGATCTTTCCATCTTCTGAGATCTTCTTCGATTTCTTTCTTCAGGGACTTGAAGTTCTTGTCCTACAGGTCTTTCACTTGCTTGGTTAAATTCACACCAAGGTATTTCATATTATTTGCAACTATTGTGAAGGGTGTCATTTCCCTAATTTCTTTTTCAGTCTGTTTATCTTTCATGTAGAGGAAGGCTACTGATTTGTTTGAGTTGATTTTATAACCAGCCACTTTGCTGAAGTTGTTTATCAGGTTTAGGAGTTCTCTGGTGGAAGTTTGGGGGTCACTTAAGTATACTATCATATCATCTGCAAATAGCGATATTTTGACTTCTTCCTTTCCTATTTGTATCCCTTTGACTTCTTTTTGTTGTCTAATTGCTCTGGCTAGGACTTGCAGTACTATATTGAATAGGTAGGGGGAGAGTGGGCAGCCTTGTCTAGTCCCTGATCTTAGTGGGATTGCTTCAAGTTTCTCTCCATTTAGCTTGATGTTGGCTACTGGTTTGCTGTAAATTGCTTTTACTATGTTTAGTTAGGGGCCTTGAATTCCTGATCTTTCCAAGACTTTTATCATGAACGGATGTTGAATTTTATCAAATGCTTTCTCAGCATCTAGTGAGATGATCATGTGGTTTTTTTCTTTGAGTTTGTTTATATAGTGGATTACATTGATGGATTTCCGAATATTGAACCATCCCTGCATTCCTGGGATAAAACCTACTTGATCATGATGGATGATTGTTTTGATGTGTTCTTGGATTCGGTTTGCTAGAATTTTATTGAGTATTTTTGCATCGATGTTCATAAGGGAGATTGGTCTGAAGTTCTCTTTCTTTGTCGGGTCTTTGTGGGGTTTG
Source organism: Grammomys surdaster (assembly GCF_004785775.1). Taxonomy (NCBI): domain Eukaryota; kingdom Metazoa; phylum Chordata; class Mammalia; order Rodentia; family Muridae; genus Grammomys; species Grammomys surdaster. The sequence goes on along the minus strand of NW_021620768.1, from coordinate 4,119,574 downwards.
GGTATGAGTGTAATTGTAGCTTCATAGAACGAAATGGGTAGTGTTCCTTCTGTTTCTATTTTGTGGAATAGTTTGAAGAGAATTGGTATTAGGTCTTCCTTGAAGGTCTGATAAAATTCAGCACTAAAACCATCTGGTCCTGGGCTTTTTTTAGTGGGGAGACTTTTAATGACTGCTGCTATTTCTCTAGGGGTTATGGGACTATTTAGATGGTTTATCTGCTCCTGGTTTAACTTTGGGACCTGGTATCTGTCTAGGAAATTGTCCATTTCTTCCAGGTTTTCCAGTTTTGTTGAGTATAGGCCTTTGTAGTAAGATCTGATGATTTTTTGAATTTCTTCCGTTTCTGTTGTTATGTCTCCCTTTTCAGTTCTGATTTTATTAATTTGGATACTGTCTCTGTGCCCTCTGGTTAATCTGGCTAACGGTTTATCTATCTTATTGATTTTCTCAAAGAACCAACTCCTGGTTTTATTGATATTTTGTATTGTTCTTTCTGTTTCTATTTGGTTGATTTCAGCCCTGAGTTTGATTATTTCCTGCCTTCTACTCCTCTTGGGTGTATTTGCTTCTTTTTGTTCTAGAGCTTTTAGTTGTGCAGTCAACTTGTTAGTGTGTGCTCTTTCCAGTTTCTTTTTGTAGGCACTCAGAGCTATGAGTTTTCCTCTTAGCACTGCCTTCATGGAGTCCCACAAGTTTTGGTATGATGTGTCCTCATTTTCATTGAATTCTAAAAAGTCTTTAATTTCTTTCTTTATTTCTTCCTTGAGCAAGTCATCATTGAGTAGAGAGTTGTTCAGTTTCCATGTGCACGTGGGTTTTCCATTGGTTTTGTCATTATTAAAGACCAGTCTTATTCCGTGGTGATCTGATAAGATGCAAGGAATTATTTCAATCTTTTTGTATCTGTAGAGGCCTGCTTTGTGACCAGTTATATGGTCTATTTTGGAGAAGGTACCATGAGGTGCTGAGAAAAAGGTATATTCTTTTGTTTTAGGATGAAATGTTCTATAGATGTCTGTTAAGTCCATTTGGTTCATAACTTCTGTTAATGTCAAAGTGTCTCGGTTTAGTTTCTGTTTCCATGATCTGTCTGTCCATTGCTGAGAGTGGGGTGTTGAAATCCCCCACTATTATTGTATGAGGTGTAATGTGTGTTTTGAGCTTTAGTAAAGTTTCTTTTATGTATGTAGGTGCCCTTGCATTTGGAGCGTAGATGTTCAGAATTGAGAGTTCACCTTGGTAGATTTTTCCTTTGCTGAGTATGAAGTGTCCTTCCTTATCTTTTTTGATTAATTTTGGATGAAAGTCGATTTTATTTGATATTAGAATGGCTACTCCAGCTTGTTTCTTGGGACTATTGGCTTGGAAAATTGTTTTCCACCCTTTTATTCTGAGGTAGTGTCTGTCTTTGTCACTGAGGTGCGTTTCTTGTATGCAGCAAAATTCTGGGTCTTGTTTGTGTATCCAGTCTGATAGTCTGCATCTTTTTATTGGGGAATTGAGACCATTGATGTTAAGAGATATTAAGGAAAAATGATTGTGGCTTCCTGTTATTTTTGCTATTAGAGGTAAAGTTATGTTTGTATAGTTATCTTCTTTTGGGGTTGTTGGAAGATTACTTACTTGCTTTTTCTAGGTTGTAGTTTCCCTCCTTGTGTTGGCGTTTTCCATCAATTATCCTTTGAAGTGCTGGGTTTGTGGGAAGATATTGTGCAAATTTGGTTTTGTCATGGAATATCTTGGTTTCACCATCTATAGTGATTGAGAGTTTTGCTGGGTATAGTAATCTGGGCTGGCAATTGTGTTCTCTTAGGGTCTGTATGATGTCCATCCAGGCTCTTCTGGCTTTTATAGTCTCTGGTGAGAAGTCTGGTGTAATTCTTATAGGTCTGCCTTTGTATGTTACTTGACCTTTTTCCCTTACTGCTTTTAGTATTTTTTCTTTGTTTTGTGCATCTGATGTTTTGATTATGTGACAGGAGGTATTTCTTTTCTGGTCTAGTCTATTTGGTGTTCTGTAGGCTTCTTGTATGTTTATGGGCATCTTGTTCTTTAGGTTAGGGAAGTTCTTCTCAATAATTTTGTTGAAGATATTTACTGTCCCTTTAAGTTGGGAATCTTCATTCTCATCTATACCTATTATCCTTAGGCTTGGTCTTCTCATTGTGTCCTGGATTTCCTGGATGTTTTGAGTTAGAAGTTTTTTGCATTTTGCACTTTCTTTGACAACTGTGTCAATATTTTCTACCGTATCTTCTGCATTTGAGATTCTCTCTTCTATCTCTTGTATTCGGTTGGTGATGCTTGCGTCTATGACTCCTGATCTCTTTCTTAGGTTTTCTATTTCCATGGTTGTCTCCCTTTGAGCTTTCTTTATTGTTTCTATTTCCAGTTTCAGATCCTGAATGTTTTTGTTTAATTCCTTCTTTGTGTTTTCTTGCATTTCCTTAAGGGATTTCTGTGATTCCTCTTTAAGGGCTTCTATCTGTTTACTTGTACTCTCCTGTATTTCTTTAAGGGAGTTACTTAATTCCTTCTTATAATCCTCTATCATCATCATGAGAAGTGATTTTAATTCTGAATCCTGCTTTTCAGGTGTGATGGGGTGTTCAGGGCTTGCTATATTGGGAGAACTGGGTACTGATGATGCCAAGAAACTTTGGTTTATGTTGCTTATGTTCTTGTTCTTGCCTTTCACCATCTGGTTAACTCTAGTGTTGCCTGCCCTCACTGTGTAAGACTGGAGTCTGTATTTCCAGTTATCTTGCTTGATGCAGAGCTCCTCAGAGTCCAGATGTCTCTGTAGTCTTATGATCCTAATCTTGGTGTCTGCTGCTCTGAGTGCAGTGGCTCCTCAGCTGCTCTGAGTACAGTGGCTCCTCTAGGATGACTCAGGAGTCAGTATCTCCACAGGACAGAAGTAGATCAACTCAGTGTCAGCTGCTCTGAGTACAGTGGCTCCTCGGCTGCTCTGAGTGCAGTGGCTCCTCTAGGATGACTCAGGAGTCAGTATCTCCACAGGACAGGAGCAGACCAACTCTGTGTCTGCCCCAGCCCACAGGACCAGGCAGGGGAGGAAGGGAAGTGGAATTCCGGAGGGGCGGGTTTTGGGTAGCTGCTGTGTCCTGAATGTCCCTGGCTCCCAGATGTATCTCTGGGGCTTAGGGAGTGAGATGGAATTCTTACCGGCTGCTCTGAGTGCAGTGGCTCCTCTAGGATGACTCAGGAGTCATTATCTCCACAGGACAGGAGCCGACCAACTCTGTGTCTGCCCCAGCCCACAGGACCAGGCAGGGGAGAAAGGGAAGTGGAATTCCGGAGGGGCGGGGTTTGGGTAGCTGCTGTGCCCTGAATGTCCCTGGCTCCCAGATGTGTCTCTGGGGCTTAGGGAGTGAGATGAAGTTCTTACCAGCTGCTCTGAGTGCAGTGGCTCCTCTAGGATGACTCAGGAATCATTATCTCCATAGGACAGGAGCAGACCAACCTGGCCTGGAAACTCTTAAGAAATTCTCCTGTTGCCATTGCTCATCTTGCCACATAAGTAAAGAGAGTACAGGTAGAATTTACCATATCTTACATTTGTCAAGAATGAGATTCATACTCTGTCTCTTTGTTTCCTAGCCAAAGAAGAGGAAAAGAACTGGAGACTGCAAAGAGGCAGAATGTGAAACACGACTGTAGAGAGACTCTCTTCATCATCATCTGTCAATAAACAGCCTATGGCCAATAAGCTGAGGTAGGATTAGAAGGTGGAGCATCCTTCACAAAGAGAGAGGGGCTGAATTCTGAAATAGAGACAGGCACAGGAAAAGAGATTTGGCATAATCTCTGAGGAAGATGGTTACATAAAACCATGAATTCAATAATAATGGAGTACTACTTGGCTATTAAAAACAATGACTTCATGAAGCAACAAACCTTGTGATGAGACTTAGAGTAGAAAAAACAGGATAACAGATTTATGAGCTAGTCAGCAAATGAGCCAAATCTTTTGACCTATGCAATTATTAATAATAACTCAGACTCAGAGTCATTTCCTTGTGAACATACCTTCCCAGAGCAAGCATGAAACAGTAGCTCTAGCTCAGCCAGAATCAGCAAAAGTAGCCTGTTAGTCCAACTAGAGAAGGTAAGACCGGAAGGCAACAGCCAACACAACCTTACTAGCTGAGCGTTAAAGAGACTTGGCAGAGGCCAGCTAGAGATTCATGGAAGATATAGGAAATGCTGAGCAGTCAACAGACTTGGTAAGATACTTGGAAAGTCCTTAAGCAGAGAGTAAACAGAAATTAATTTTTCAATTATTTTATTTGTTTACAATACAAAATGTCATCTCTTTTCCCCTACCTAAGGACCCCCTATCCCATACCCCCTCCTCCTTTATATTTTTATAATATTTTAATTACAAGCATTAATAAGGTCAGTTATAGTTTTAGTGTCTAGCAATACAATAGATGCAAATAGTTAAGGAATAAGGAGCCTTATTTATAATATCCAGAAGCTGGAAAGAACCCAGATGCCCTTCAACAGGGGAATGGATACAGAAAATGTGGTACATTTACACAATGGAGTACTACTCAGCTATTAAAAACAATGAATTCATGAAATTCTTAGGCAAATAGATGGAACTAGAAAATATCATCCTGAGTGAGGTAACCCAAAAACAAAAGAACACACATGGTATCCACTCATTGACAAGTGGATATTAGCCCAAAATCTCACAATACCCAAGACATACCTCACAGACCACATGAAGCCCAAGAAAAGGAAAGACCAAAGTGTTGGTGCTTCAGTCCTTCTTAGAAGGAATAACAAAATACTCAGAGGAACAATATGAGACAATCTGTGAGGCAAAAACGTGAGGAGAGACCATCCAGAGATCCAGAGACTGCCCCACTTGGGGTTCCCTCCCAAATGCAATCACCATATGAAAACACTGTTGTAGAAGTCTGGAAGTGCATGCTGACAGGAGCCTTATATACCTTTCTCCTTAGAGGCACTACCAGAGACTGACTTATACAGAGGCAGATGCTCACAGCTAACCATCAGACTGATCACAGGGTTCCCAGTGAAGGAGTTAGAGAGAAGACTGAAGGAGTTGAAGAGGCTTCTGACCACCTGGAGAGAGTGACAATACCAACCACCCAGAGCTCCCAGGGTTTAAACAGCTAGCCTGGGAACACACATGGAGGGACCCATGTCTCTAGCAGTAGTTGTAGAGAAGGACGGACTTGTTGGGCATCAGTGGGAGAGGAGAGCCTTTGACCCTTGAAGGCTGGATGCACAGTGAGGGGGAAATCAAGAGAGGGGAGGTGGGAGTGGGTGCATGGGTGGGGCACACCCTCATAGAAATAGGAGGAGGGAGGATGGGTTAAGGGCTTTCTCGGGGTGAGGAATGGGAAAAGGGAATAACATCTGAAATGTAGATAAATAAATTTCTTAATAATAAAAAAAAAGAAAAGAAAGACAAGCAAACAAACAAAAAAACAAAACAGATAATGGAACTGGCTATGGCAGTCAAACATTTGAGACTTTTTAGCAAAATTTAACATTATCCATATTATGGGGATTCCTTATAATTATAAAGGACAAGAAACTGTGGAATGAGCCCATGAAACATTAAAACAATGTCTTCATGAAATAAAAAAAAGAGGGGGTACATATACCCCTTACATCACAAATTTATTTAAATCATGTTCTTTTATTTTTTATTTTAATTTTTAAAAAAATTTGGATGCCAAGGAACTTTCTTCTGACTGTCTATGGTGCTGTACAAATAGGCATACTTATACATAGGTGAAAGGGAAGGATCCACTTACTGGCATAAGGCATGATCCCAATCAGGTATTAAATATATGGAAGAGGACATGTTTGTGATTTTTCTTCAGGATGCTAAAGAAGCATGGTGGCCACCAGAGCAATGGGTGAGACATGCTGATGCCAGGACAAAGAATGATGCTGACCTGTGAGCTTGCTGAGAACCCTGACAATGGTGACTGGGAAGCTGTATTGGACATAATTCCCAACCCACCATTGCTTACCCCTGATGGGACAAGCTGTCTTGGCCCAAGTTCTTAGACCTTCTAGAACAGAGATTCAAAAAGAAAAGTTATAATGCCTCTTGTGCTGTTATTAAATGTGACCAGTTATTCAGACTCAATCATGGAGTGGTCTAGAAATCAACCCAATATTGGAAATAAAAGTCTTCATTTGGAAGTCTGCTTCTGGACATTTTCAGAGGCATATATAGAAATGAGACTATTAATGACCGACACTATTAACAACAATTTTATATTTTCAGACAGGATCCTAGTACAATTGTCCTCTGAGAAACTCCACCCAACAGCCAATGGAAAGAGATGGAAAGACCCACAGCCAAATATTATATGGAGCTCTAGAGTCCTGTGGAAAAATTGAGAGAACCAAAGAAAATGGGAACTCCACAAAAAGATCCACAGAGTCAAGTGGCCTGGATACTTTGGGCTCCCAGAGAGTGAACCACAAACCAAAGGGCATACATACTTCAGCTAGACCTAGGCCCCCTGCACATATGTTTCAGATGTGCAGTTTTGTCTTCATGCTGATCCCCCAATAACTGGAGCTGAGGCTGGCCATGAATCTGTGGTCTGTGTGTGGAATTGAATCCTCTTAGTGTCTGGCCTCACTGAGAGAGGCTGTACCTAGTCCTGAAGTAACTTGATGTGCTAAACTAGAGTGACACCCAGGAGAGCTCTACCTTCTCAAAGGAGAAGGGAAAGGAGGAATAGGAGCAGTAGTTGTGTGAAAAGGGATTGGGAGGAGGCAGACTAATAATGGAATGAATATTGAATAAACGCATTAGAGAAAATAAAACATAAAAATACTGGACTTCTTACAAGAAAGCTACAGGGTAGAAAGGAATTAGAAAATGGTACACAAGCTAAAACAATGTGTTAATGGGGTGTCCAATTGAGAGAAGTCCTTTAAAGAGAAGGATGTATGTCTTCTCTTGAGTTGGCCACCATCTAATTCACACATGAAAAGGAGACAATACTGATTGATACACAATTTCTGTGGCTAGCATTAGTATTATGAATGTAAATTCTATTTATGCAATCTCTACCTTGCAAGATTGTTCCAGGAAACCAGGGACAAGAAGTTAGTCCTAGTTGACCAAAATGGAGTCAAGTTCAAAGGCTTGATTCACTGGAAGCCAGTCAGTTGCTCAGTGAAGTCAATCAGGTTACAATATTCTGTGCCTCATAGATGAATTTATGGACCATGTTGATGAAAATTCCTGAAAGGGATCAGCCTCCATTATGTAGTCTCTTATTAATAGCCTTCCAAACACAGAGGTATGTGAACACCTCCTGTTTTGCCACAATTCTCCACACTCATATATGGATACCATATTGTTCATCTCTGATTCATTCATTTTTGGGATCATGGAAATATGTGTCAGCCATGAGTTGCCTTTAAATGCTGGGCCTCCTCTACTATGCCAAACACTGTGTGACTCCTCAGCTTTGGTAAGTGAGCACAGCTTTCCTAGTTAAGAGCCTGCCTTCTACTGCTTTCTTTCCCTTGTCTTCATGACTTTCCCAAACCATTCGACTGGTCCCTCCTTCCTGGCCCTTGCAACTTTGTAGTTTCCTTCAAATTTCTGAAAGTTTCTTACTGTAAAATCATTTTACTTTGGCATTCTCTAAATTGTCTAAATTTCATATCTTATATATATGTGACAGGATAGTTCCTAAGTGTCACCCTGTCCTTTCTTTTATTGTGAATCCCCCTCCCTTTCTAGTCTGATAGAGTCCAGAGACAAGAGCAGGTATGCTTTATACAACATTCCTTTATTACACATTTGCTTCTCCAGGATTGAAATAGAGTGAAGAAAAACAAGAAAGAAAAAAGAACAGCCTCAAAAGTCACAGATGGAACAATCCTTAGACACCATCATCAATGTCTACCACAGGTACTCTGTGATACAGGGAGAGCCTGACACCCTGAGTAAGGAAGAAGTCAAAGAGCTGGTGAATAAGGAGATGCCAAACTCTTTCAAGGTAAGGCTTGATTAATTTGAGAGGAGAATCTTGTCTACAATAGTTAGGGATGAAATTCTATAACTTTCCATAGAGTCAGACTAAAGTCACAGTCACTGGTGGTATGCCAGGTTAGATACTGTCAGTTAGGAGTTGAATATCTGTAATGTGTAATGTTATGTTCTGGGCAGATACATGTAGAGGCGAATCTGCAACTGACTATCCTGGTGTGGACACACAACACTAAGAACACAGATAAATCCAAATATGTGGGAGTGTAGGGGAAGATGAGATAGAATCCTGTGGATGATCTGTACTGGGTGCAGCAGAGATGAGCAGACTAGAGGGCCACCATTTTGAGGTAGTGACATTTGAGTTGAGACTTCATCCCTGGTAATGGATACACTTGAGAACAGCCCTTAACAAGACAATGAAAGACAAAATCTCATCTAAGGACTTAGAGTAGATTTGAGGGCCTAGGGTAGAAATGCAGAAACCAAGGTATAGAGAGCCAACTTCACAGAACTCACATGCAGAATCACTATCAAATACAATCAGGCTTGTTTACCTTCTTGAGTCCTGTGGATTTATCCTAGGTATTCTCTATATTTTTGGCTAATATCCACTTATTAGTGAGGGCATACCATGCCTGTAGTTTGGGAACTGAGTTATCTCACTCAGGATGATATTTTCTAGTTCTATCCATTTGCTTGCAAATCTCATGATGTCCTCATTCTTAGTATCTGAATCGTATTCCATTGTGTAAATGAACCACATTTTCTTTCCATTTTTGAGGTTGTCTTCGATTTCTTTCTTCAAGGACTTGAAGTTCTTGTCATAGAGAAATTTCAATTCCTTGTGTAGAGTCACACCAAGATATTTTATATTGTTTGTAGCTATTGTGAAGGGTACTGTTTCCCTAATTTTTTTCTCAACCCATTTATCCTTTGTATAGAAGAAGGATACTGATTTGAGCTAATTTTATATCCAGACACTTTGCTGAAGTTGTTATGCAGTTGGTGAAGATTTCTGGTAGAATTTTGGGATCGTTTACGTATACTATCATCCTATCATCTAAAAACAGTAATACCTTTATTTCTTCCTTTCCAATTTGTAACACTTGATGTCATTTGTTGTCTAATAACTCTAGCTAGAGCTTAAAGTAATGTATTGAATATATTGGGAGAGTGGACAACTATATTGTATCCAGGATTTTAGTGGGATTGCTTCAAGTTTCTGTCTATTTAATTTGATGATGGCTGTTGTTTGCTATCTATTGCTTCTATTATGTTTAGGTATGTACCATGAATTCCTGATCTCTCCAAAACTTTTAACCTGAAGGAGTGTTATTTTGTAAAAGACTCATTCAGCAACTAATGATACGATCATGTGGCCTGTTTTTTTTTTTTTGGTTCTGTTGGTTTATATACTGGATTAAGTTGAATAGATTTTTGTATATTGAAACATCCCTGCATCCCTTGGATGAAGCCTATTTGATCATGGTGAATTTTTGTTTTGATGTGTCCTTGGATTCTGTTTTTGAGAATTTTATTGAATGTATTTGTATTTACAATCATAAACAAAACTAGTCAGAAGTTTTCTCTTTTTTTCTTTTTTTTATTGGATGTTTTATTTACATTTCATATGTTGTCCCCTTACCCCATCCCCCACCCACCCAGGAACCCCCTATCCCCTCACCCCTCCTCCTTCTTCTCTGTGGATGTAACCCCTACCTAGCCCCCCTACTCCCACCTCCCCACCCTCAAAATTCCCACCCCCTGGGGCGTCCAGCCTTCATGAGGTCAAGGATCTCTTCTTCCACCTATGCCCAGCAGGGCCCTCCACTCTTATATATACAGCTGAAGCCCTGGATCCCTCCCTAAGTGCTCCCAGGCTGGTGGTTTAGACCCTGGGAGCTGTGGTTTGTTGGTATTTTTCTTTCCTCATGGGGCCACAAACCCTTTCAGCTCCAATGGACTTCACTCTAACTCCTCCATTGGGAACCCCATGATCAGTTCAATGGCTAGTTGTGAGCATCTGCCTCTGAATATGTCAGACTCTTGAAGACCTCTGAGAAGACATCTATATCAGGCTCTTATCAGCATGCACTTCCTGACTTCCACATCAGCATCTACCTTAGGTGACTGCACATGGGATGGATACTCAGGTGGAATGGTCTTCAGGCAGCCTCTCCTTGTTGGGTCTCTGTGCGGTTTAAGTTTCAGAGTGACTATGGCTTTGTAGAATGCATTAGGTAGTGCTCCTTCTGTTTCTGTTTTGTGGAATACTTTGAGGAGTATTGGTATTAGCTTGTCGTTGAAGGTATAGTAGAATTCTTCTCTAAAACCATCTTGCCCTGAACATTTTTAGGTAGACAGGTATCATGGTTTGATTATGCTTGTCCCAGAAAGTTGCACTATTTGAAGGTGTGGGCTTGTTACAGTAAGTGTGTCACTGTGGATGTGGGCTTTAAGTCCTTCATCCTAACTGCCTGGAAGTCAGTCTTCCACTAGCTGACTTCTGATTAAGGTCCTCTAAACTCTGCCTACACCATGCCTGCCTAGATGCTGCCATGCTCCCACCTTAATGATACTGGACTGAACCTCTGAACCTGTAAGCCAGTCCCAAATATATGTTGTCCTTTATAAGACTTGGCCATGGTGTCTGTTCACAGCAGTAAAATCCTAACTAAGATAGGAGGTTTGTAATGACTGCTTCTATTTTCTTAGGGGTTATGGGACTGCTTAGATAGTTTCCTTGATCCTGATTTAACTTTGGTACATGATGTATGTCTAGAAAATTAGCCATTTCATCTAGATTTACCAGTTTTCTTGAGTATAGACTCTTGTAGTAAGATCTGATGATTTCTTTGAATTTCCTCAGTTTCTGATACATCTTCCTTTTTATTTCTGATTTTATTTTTTAATTATTTTATTTATTTGCATTCCAGGAGTTGCCTATGTCACAATTCCTCATCCCATTTCTCTTCCCCTTTGCCTCTGAAAGTGTGCCCCTCATCAGAACTCCTCATTCCCTGGAGCCTCAGGATTAAGTGCAACTTCTCCCACTCAGGCCAGACCAGGCAGATCTCTGCTATTTATGTGGCAGAAGTCTCAGACTGCCCCATGTATGCTCATGAATTGCTTCATTCCCCCTTGTAAAATTTCCTTTTTCACTTCTGATTTTGTTAATTTGGATACTCTCTCTGTGTCCTTAAGTTAGTTTCACTAAGGGTTTATCTATCTTGCTGATTTTCACAAAGAACCAGCTCTTGGTTTTACTAATTCTTTCCATTCTTTTCTTTTTAATTGGTTGATTTAATTCTGCAGTTTGGGTATTTCCTGCCATCTCCTCCTCTTGGGTGTGTTTGCTTCTTTCTGTTATAGAGCTTTCAGGTGTGCTGTTAAGTTGCTTGAATGGGATCTCTCCAATTTCTTTATGAAGGAAATTAGTGCTATGAATTTTTCTCTTTATACTGCTTTCATTGTGTCCCATATTCAGATATGCTGTGCCTTCATTTTCATTGAATTCTTGAAAGTCTTTTTTTTTAATTATTCCTTGCCTCACCAAGTTATCACTGAGTGGAGTTGGTCAATTTCTATAAGTATATTGAGTTTGTGTTGGTTTTGTTGTTATTGAAGCCCATCCTTAGTTTGTGATGAACTCATAGAACGTATTGGATTATTTCAATATTCTTGTATCTTTTGAGGCATGTTTTGTGTCCTATTATAAGATCAGTTCTGGAAAAGTTTTATAATGTGCTGAGAAGAAGGTATATCCTTTTGTCTTAGGGTGAAACGTCCTGTAGATATCTGTTAAATACTTTTTTTTTTTTTTTGGTTTTTTGAGACAGGGTTTCTCTGTGTAGCCCTGGCTGTCCTGGAACTCACTCTGTAGACCAGGCTGGCCTCAAACTCAGAAATCCGCCTGCCTCTGCCTCACAACTGCTGGGATTAAAGGCATGCGCCAACACCGCCCAGCTATACTTTTGGTTCTTAACATCTATTAGTTTCACTGTGTTTCTGTTTATTTTATATTTCAATGAACTGTCCATTGGTGAGAGTGGGATATTGAAGTCACCCTGCTATTACTGTGTGAAGATGGAACTTTGGTAAAGTTCCTTTTACAAATGTGGTTTCCCTTGCTTTGGGGACATAGATATTCAGAATTGAAACTTCATCTTGGTGGATTTTTCCTTTGATAGGTATGAAGTGTCCTTCCTCATCTCTTTTGCTTACTTTTGGTTGAAAGTCTATTTTACCACATATTAGAATGACAAATTCAGCTTGACACTTGTGACTATTCGCTCATAAAAATTTTTCTAGCTGGTCCTTTACTCTGAGGTACTGTCTGTCTTTGTTGCTTAAGTGTGTTTCTTGGCTTCTGGTTTCTGTCTGTGCCTAGAGCTGATCCTGTGCCACTGTGCTCCATACACAACTACTGCTAGGAGAGAGCTGGTGTCCCAAGAGTGCTGGAACACCTGTGAGCACAGGAAAGACCACCACTTCTGCTCCGAGGGACCCACATAAAGAACTCAGGACACAGGAACTAAGAAGCAACCAGGGACAGAATCCATCAGGTCTCCATCTACACCCCAGAGCTGACCCTGTGTCAGAACTCTCCATAGTCAAATTCATCACATACAGAATGGGTCTCCCAAGAGTACTCATGCACAGCCTTACAGGAGGGACAGCCACAGTCAAAAAAAGCAAGACCATCTAACACCAGAGCTATCCAGATGTTGACAGGAAAGGGCAAGAACATAAGCAACAGAATCCATGGCTACTTGGCATCATCAGGGCCCAGTTCTTCAACCAAAGCAAACCATGGATACCGCCAATACACCAGAAAAGCAAGATTTGGATTTAAAATCACATCTCATGATGATGACAAAGGACTTTAAGAAGGAAACTCCTTAAAGAGTTGAGCACACGTAAACAGCTAGAAACCCTTAAAGAGGAAACACAAAAATCCCTTACAGAATTATAGGAAAACAAAATCAAACAGGTTAAGGAATTAAACAAAACCATCCAGGACATAAGAATGGAAATGGAATCAATAAAGAAATGACAAAGGGGGACAACCCTGGAGATAGAAAACCTAGGAAAGAGATCAGGAGTCATAGACACAAGCATCACCAACAGAATACAAGAGATGGAAGAGAGAATCTCAAGAGCAGAAGATATCATAGAAAACATTGACACAACAATCAAAGAAAATTCAAAATGCAAAAAGCTCTTAACCCAAAACATCCAAGAAATCCAGGGCACAATGAGAACACTAAAACTAAAGATAAGAGGTATAGAAGAGAATGAAGATTCCAAACTTAAAAGGCCAATAAATATCTTCAACAAAATTGTAGAAGAAAACTTCCCTAATCTAAAGAACAAGATGCCCATAAACATACAAGAAGCCTACAGAATTCCAAATAGACTAGACTGGAAAAGAAACTCCTCCCATCATATAAAAGTGAAAACACCAAGCGCACAAAACAAAGAAAGAATATTAAAAGCAGTAAGGGGAAAAGGTCAAGTAACATATAAAGGCAGACAGATGAGAATTATACGAGACTTCTCACCAAAGACTATGAAAGCAAGAAGATCCTGGAAGATGTCATGCAGAACCCAAAAAAATACAAATGCCAGCCCAGGCTACTATACCCAGCAAAACTCTCAATTAACATAGATGGAGAAACCAAGATATTCCATAACAAAAACAAATTTACACAATATCTTTCCACAAATTCATCCCTACAAAGAATAATAGACAGAAAAACCCAACACAAGGAGGGAAACTACAACCTAGAAAAAGCAAGAAAGTAATCTTTCAACAAACCTAAAAGAAAATAGCCACACAAACATAATTCCACCTGTAACAACAAAAATAGCAGGAAGCTGCAATCACTGTTCCTTAATATCTTTTAACATCAATGGACTCAGCTACCCAAATAAAGACATAGACTAACAGACTAGATATGTAAACAGGACCCAGCACTTTGCTGCATACATGAAACGGCTTCAGTGACAAAGACAGACATTACCTCAGAGTAAAGGACTGGAAAACAATTTTCCAAGCAAATGGTCCCAAGAAACAAGCTGGAGTAGCCATTCTAATATCAAATAAAATCTATTTTCAACCAAAAGTTACCAAAAAAAGATAAGGATGGAAATTGCATAAGAGAAATCACTCAACCCTTTACATGTACTGTGACCACCTCTCCCACATTACAATGATGAAATTGCTGCCTGCAATATAATAGCAGTATGGGAAGTTCATTGTCTATTATAGTTAATGGCCAATGTTCATATTGATAATTTATACTGATTATTGTAATGGCTATTCTTGGTTACCAACTTGACTACATCTTACAGTAACTAAATCCTAAATTACTGGGCACACTGAGGGAGATTTTTCTTAATTAAAGCATTTGAAGTAGGAAGATCAACTTCATATATATACATACATATATATATATATAATTTATTTTTTTTCAAATTGCAATTTATACTCATTCACACAGGGGTTATAAACACAAAAAGGCAGGACGTAAGGAAGGGGATGACACTGGAGCGTGGGTGTTCAGGAGGAATGGAGATACCTTTCAGAACAGGGTATGGGCTGGGTGAGGATTCAGAGAATAGGTCACTATGACTCTGCCTATGATTCACTTGTCTTTATCTAAGTTGGTATTATCTGCCAAGGCTACCTATTTACAAGGTCTATGACTACTCAGGCTGGTAAATTGTTGCAAAAACTGCCTGTTTACAATAGCCTATAGCCATCTGTTTCAGTGTTTATCCACAGAGACCCAAGACTTGGTGTTAGTATACATGTATGACAAGCCTATTGCTGATTTTAGGCCTATGGCTGATTTTAGGCCTTCAATGTATAAGCAGGGATGCCCCTGACATCTCCTCCCTTCTCTAAGTATAGACAGGCTGTGGTGAATCTAATCTTGTGAAGGCCGTGATAGAGGCCTGACCTCCAGTAATTGAGAAGACCAACTTCTAATCCAGATCTTTGCAGTGTGAAAGTAAACCTTTACTCCAGATCTATTGATGTGGGATGATTTACATTTAGCTGGATTACATCTTTTGCTGGCATCTTATATTAAAGACATAGATGAAACAAACTCTCCCTTTTTGTCTGCTTTCTCTCACCTTCACTAGCAAGTTCATTGATTCCTTCACTGGAATTAAAGCCTACTTCTTTATGTCTCTGGCATATACTGAAGACTATCTGAGGCATTCAGAATCATTGACCAAGCAACTACTCCATTCTTGAACCTTGTGTTCATAGGCAGCCATCACTGGAGTAGCTGGACCACAGCCTATATGATATCTATATAAATATCTATATCTATATCTATTTAATCTATATCTAATCTATAGATGATAGATAGATAGATAGATAGATAGATAGATAGATAGATAGATAGAT
>NW_021620768.1:4064809-4104100 GCF_004785775.1 Grammomys surdaster | reverse complement strand
GATAGATAGATAGATAGATAGATAGATAGATAGATAGATAGATAGATAGATATCTACAAACCTACCTATCTGTCTATTTCTATATCTCTATCTATTTAATCTAGACAGAAACAGAGAGACACAGAGAGAAAAGGAAAGGTTCATTATGTAAGTTCTGTTACTTTAGAGAACCAAGACTAATACAGATTTTCTTACCAGAAGTGGTTCTAAAGCAACAGAAATATAAGAAAGCATTTAACTTATTTTTAATTTTACAAGAATTCAGAGCTGAGAGACTGAATTTTTAAAGAGACTTTAAGTTTTAAACGATATTTTGAATTTTGATGGAGACTGAGTTTTGAAGTGTTTGAGTTTGTAAGGACTGTGGGACTTAAGTTTGTAAAATATTTTATTGATATCAACGTGCGTTCTTGAGGGTGAACAAAAAAAGAAAGGCTTATCAGTATATTTTTGTGTGCCAAGCTGACAGAGTCAATTGTGTTGGAAAGCTTTATATCAACTTGACACAAGCTAAAATACCATCTGAAAAGGGAGGACCTCAATTAAGAAAATGACTATATATAGGCAATAGACAAGTCAGTAGGGCCCTTTCTTAATTAGTGATGGAAGAGAGCAGAGTTGGTTGTGGGGAGGTCATATGTGGGCTCATAGTCCTGTGTTCTATAAGAAAGAAGGCTGAACAAGCCATGATGAGCAAGCCAGTAGGCAGTTTTCATCCATAGCCTCTGCATCAGTTCCAATCCCCAGGTTCCTGCCATACTTGTGTTCCTCTCCAGACTTCCTTTGATAAAGAACAGTAATATGGAAGTGTGAGACAAAGAAACTATTTACTCCCCAAGTTGCTTTTGTTTAGAGTTGGCCATGGTGTTTTATTACAGCAATATTAACTCTAACTAGGACAATATTCAAGTGGCTAAAGTTGCTTGTCAGTTGTTTTGTAGAAATTGAACTAGAAACTCGAATGCATGTAACACTATACATTTTTTTTAAAAATCCCTTCCCAGTTACTTTTGCAGAATTTTGTTTTCAAATAAAATTTTCAGTTTTAATTTCAAAAGCTTGCACAAGTTTCTTATCTTCATGTATCTATTAATTACACTTTTGTGATTGGTAAGCAGGGCATACCAGAAAAATGCTGTGTGATATTATTTATAACTGTGTTTTGTCACCTTTATGAATTTTCTGATGTATTCTAAGATTTGAGTACTTGGTAAAAATTTGTCACTGTTTTTACATGCATAAATGTTCTCTCCAGTATGAATGTTCTGATGTACACTAAGATATGTGCCCCTAGTAACGGATTTTTCACATTCCTTACAACTGTAAGGTCTCTCGACAATATCAACTTTCTGGTGTATTCTAAAATGTATTACTACTAAATGATTTCTGTCACTCCACATGTTTGCAAGTTTTCTCTCCAATATGAATTTTCTGATGTGCTGTAAAAATTGAGCCCCTAGTAAAAGACTTGGCAAACTGAAAAAAATTAACTGAAACAATTATCCACACTGAAATGTGGAATATGGACAGGGCTTGGAGCCAAAGGTTGTGCTATGCTCCCAGATTTAAAGCAAGCTTCAACAAGGTTCTAAGGTATCCTTTTTTAAATAAGTGAATTCATATCCCAGTTTTCTATGTGCCTCCATGCCTAAAAACCATTTTACTGTGTTGTATTTACCCTTTCCACATGGAAAAAGTTGAGAAAACAAAAAAACTTAGTAATGTAAAAAAAAAAAAAAGTTTGTTGTATGCAGCAAAATGGTGGATCCTGTTGGCATATTCAGTCTGATAGTGTGTGTCTTTTCAATGGGGAATAGAGTCTGTTGATGTTCAGAGATATTAAAGACCAATGGTTGCTAGGTCCTTTTATTTTTGTTGTTGGGGGTGATATTATGTATGTGTTGTTGTCTTCTTTTGGGATTGTTGTTAGATGATTAATTTCTTGTTTTACCTTGGGTGTAGTTAGTTACCCTCCTAGTACTGGAGTTTTGCTTCTACTGTCCTCTATAGGACTGGATTAGTAGAAAGATACTGCTTAAATTGGTATTTGTTATGAAATATCCTGGTTTCTTTGACTATGGTGATTAGGAGTTTTGCTGGATATAATAGCCAGGGCTGTCATCTGTGGTTGCTTAGGGTTGGACATCTGTCCAAGATCTTCTAGCTTTGAGCATCACTTTTGAGAAGTCAGGTGCAATTCTGATAGGTCTGCATTTATATCTTACTTGGTCTTTTGGCCTTTCAGCTCTTAATATTCATTCTTTATCCTGTACATTTAGTACTTTTTTTTTTTTACTCTTTAACATGTTTGTTTAATTTTTTCTTGGCATGTATGAAGCACGTGTGAATATGTATGTACATAGCACATATCTGGAGGCTAGAGGATAATCTCTTTTTTTAATAATTTATTTTTTCTCAAATCGTAATTCATTCACACAGGGGTTATAAACACAGAAAGGCAGGATGTGGGGAAGGGAATGACAATGGAGTGTGGGTGTTCAGGGGGAATACAGATATCTTCAGAACCGGGTATCGGCTGGGTGAAGGTTCAGGGGAAAAGTCACTATGACTCTGCCTATGACTCGCTTGTCCTTATCTAAGTTGGTATTGTCTGCCAAGGCTACCTATTTACAAGGTCTATGACTACTCAGGTTTGTAAATTTCCACAAAAGCTGCCTGATTACATTAGCTTATAGCCATCTGTTTCAATGTTTTTCCACTGAGACCCAAGACTTGGTGTTAGTATACATGTATGACAGTCCTATTGCTAATTTTAGGCCTATGGCTGATTTTAGGCTAGTACTTTTTTATTATATGGCAAGAAAATGTCCTTTTCTGGTTCAATCTATTTGTTGTTTTGTAGGCTCCTTTTCTGTATATGGCCATCTCTTTCTTTGGGTTAGGGAAGTTTTTTCTATCATTTGGCTGAAGATCTCTTCTGGCACTTTGACCTTGGAATCGTCATCCTCTTCTATTCTTATTATTCTTAGTTTGGACTTTCCATTGTATACCAAATTTCCAAGATGTTTTGGGATAGGAACTTTTTACCCTTTGTACTTTGTTTGACCAATGTGTCAGTATCTTCTATGGTATCTTCTATGCCTTAAAATCTCTCTTCCACCTCTTGTGTTGTTGGTGATGATTGCATCTCTTTTCCAGGTTTTTCATGTCCAAAGTTATTTTCATTTGTAATTTTTTTATTGTTTCTATTTCTATTTTTAGGTCTGGGCTACTTTGTACAATTTTTTCACCTGTTTGATTATGGTTTTCTGCATTTCTTTAAGGGATTTATTTGTTTCCTCTTTAAGGGCTTCTACCTGTTTGCCTGTGTTATTTTGTATTTCATGAAAGGAGTTATTTACATCATCCTTAAAGGCCTACATCATCTTTATGAGATGGGATTTTAAGTTTGAACCTTGTTCTTCCAGTGTGTTAGAGGATCCAGGGTGTGCTGTGGTAGGAGAACCGGGTTCTAATGGTACCAAATTACATTTTTTTCTGTTGCTAGGTTTCTTGGGCTTGTCTTTTACCATCTGCTTCTCTCTGGTGTCAACTTGCCTGAATGACTCAAACTGAAACAGGCCTCCTTGGAGGCAGGTATAGCTGTGTGATCTGGGATACAGTAAACCTCATGTGAGGCAGGCTGTTCTGTCTCTGGTTAGGGCAGACCTCCAGTGTCCTTGGTTAGAGCAGACTTCCTATGTTCCTGTATCCTTGTGTCCTTGGTTAGTGCAGACCTCCTGGAAGACAGCTTGCTTGGTTTGGGGTCGAAGGACAGTCACAGCAATGTGTGTTCCTGGTTATAGCAGACCTCCTGGGGATCCAGGCAAGCTGTTTTCCTGGTCATGGCAGGCATCCTGGGAGACAGATAGTCTCTGGTGTTCTGGAAAGGGAGCGAGCTTGCTGAACTGCCATAGGTTCAGGTGGAGGTGCAGACAAGAAGTGGGATGATGTTCAGTCAGAGAAAGATAGATCCCACTTCTGCTGGATTCTGTAAGGAGCAGGGATCTCCCCTATGTTCCTGGTTATGGCACACATCCAAGGCAACAAGTGGGCTGTGGGATCCAGGAGGGGTGAAGACTATAGATAAGCCATGGTTTCAGGTGGAGCTGCAGACCACAAGGGCAATCCTCCCACTCTAATGAGTATCCCCCACATTTTATCATACCCTGTGAGGGCACCAATGTTCTAATCACATTTTAATCCTGCAACTTCTCATTCTGTCTAGTTTGCTGAGAGTCTAATCACTAAGTCTGGAGAGCTGCAGATTCCACCAAGTCTGATCTGAATTTGTATGACTTCTACAACTTTTACAAGCCAGACACATTTCAGAAGACAAGAATCCTAAGATATTCACAGATATCATTTTTACTTGTTCTGGAAACAAACACAGAATGTTTGTACACATACATATAATTCTCTGACCTTCTCTTGACAACAGTCCAAGTGATCAAGATAGAGTTGTCTCAGCAACAAATCGGAAAGTTTTTAGCTCAACTACATCATCTACTCCACCATGAGTACTCAATCCACCATTAATAATTTTGGACTGCTCCCCAGGATTTGCCATATAACAGCTCAAAATGTTCCCTACTTCTCTTCTTTGCCAATGGTAGGCATTAACAGCTGTCTCTCTTTCATCCACAGAAAGAAGAAAAGGATGAGAAAGCCATGAATGACATGATAAAGAACCTTGACACAAAGGAAGACAATGTGCTGGACTTCTCTGAATATGTAGATCTGATAGGAAATATATTGAAAACACTGCATGAGAAGAGCCACAAAAATGCATCCTCAAGTGTCCATGGCCAGGGTTCCAGCAATGGACCAAACCTCTGAGGGGATGACCATGGCAGCTATCTCAGCAGCTAATCAAAAGACCAAGTTACTTCTACCTGGCCAGCATATGGGAAATACTGTGTAAAGCCTCATTGTTTGTAAAAAACAAACAATTGTTCTCTAGCAGTGAGAACAATGGACTGTGAGTAAGCCTGCCAGATGAGGAACAATAAAGTGTGTCTCCATTCCAGTGCCTTCAAGGTGTGTCGGCTTCCTAGACTTGTCCTTCACAGTGGCATGAGCAGTAAATACAGCTGCTCTTCCTTGCATCTTAAGATCCCAATTAATCATAGTGATATGATCATCAGCAACTTATATGTCTGCTTTGACAGACAAGATTCACATGTTCCCATAGCCCCATTTTGTACATGTGCCTACAGTTTGAGTGGGAATACTCATGTTTAGCCTATCAATTTGACCCTTGTCACTGAAAAACCAACAGCAGCTGGTCCCATCAACATGACAGCCATTTCCAACCTAGACCCAACCCCTCGTCATTGATCACTGCCCACAAATTCTCCTAAAATAATACTATTTCTCTAAAGTTTTGCTGAAATGGTCCAAGTTCATGCTCTATATGGAAAAGAATATTTGAACTCTAGCAGTGAGAACAATGGACTGTGAGTGACTACAAACGTGTATGAATAATATTGCCTTTCTGTGTGATCTTACAATAAGTCACTACACTAGAATATGTACTCTAAGCCAATGCTAACTGGCCTAGGAACTCTAGAGATAGTCTTCTCTCTCCACTTCCCATAATGCCTAATAATTAAGGAGAGTACAGGTAAAAGTCACCATATTTTCCTCTGTGTATTTTACTCTGAGAAAAGAACACTATTCACTAGACTTTGAGGGCAAACACTTCACCCACCTGGCTATCTTGCACACTCACAATCTTAATTGTCTACTTTTAAAAGAACATCACAGAACAGAAAGAAACTAATCCAAAACACACTCTAACTAGACAATGGAGAACATGAGAAAGGTCAATATCAGTTCTGAAGCAATAGAAAAATGGAAAAAGCACAAGTGGGAAAAGATTTCTAGAAAAATAGTGATGACCATAAGTCCAAAGGAAAAGAGAATTCCTAGAAAACTGAGAGAAACAGAGACAAGGACTGCAGATGTGAACACAATGAAAATGGTTTTACTGACTAAAACGGTGCAGGTTATGGTGTCTAAAATGGCAATATTAGGCTGTGGTATATTACTATGATTTTTAAGAAGAGATACAGAAATTTGAACAGAGGGATATAGATATAACATAAGAAAAGGAGATTGAAAGACTAAGAATTTACTCCCTAAGAGGAAAAAAAACTGAGCAATATAAAGAATGGCCAAATAATAATTCAAAGAAGAGTTATGAAGTAAAAGTATGTGCATATTGCAAAATGGTTGTTGTTTTTCCCCAGGACCTTGGACTAGGACAGGAAAGAATGATGTATTCTTACGATTATAACATAAATTTTTAATAAGCCAGATTGAAGAAAAGTGAAGTCTCTTAAAGCAGAAAATTCATAGCCTCAACATAGTGGGAGATGATCTACAAAACATGTATGACAGTCTAAGACAGTGGGGGGAGAGAGAGAGAGACAGAGAAAGAGAGAGAGAGAGAGACAGAGAGAGACAGAGACAGAGAGAGACAGGGAGAAACAGAGCAAGAGAGAGACAGGGAGAGAGAGACAGAGAGAGAGACAGAGATAGAGAGACAGAGAGAGACAGAGACAGAGAGAGACAGGGAGAGACAGGGAGAGACAGAGAGAGACAGGGAGAGACAGGGAGAGACAGAGACAGAGAGAGAGAGAGAGAGAGAGAGAGAGATCAATAAAATGAAGGAAAGAATCTCAGACTACAGTACATATGCTGTGCCTACAAAGCCACAGCACAAATAACTTAAGAATATAGTCATGTAGGCAACAAAGGTAAGGAACCTATTGGCAGCCTACATATATTCACTATACCCGGGTCAAAACACAGCCACTTATGGCCAGACTGTAATGCAGTTATTTATGGAAAGCCCCCAGCTACTCAACTTGACCAATTCAGTATGTTCCAGGATATGAAACTCAATATTTAGAATTCCACATTGTAACTTCAATCTTTTAAAACTTCATTTTTTATGTGATTTCACCTTCTGCCTACATGTGTATCTGTATGAGGGTGTCAAATCCCCTGTAACTGGAGTTACAGACAGTTGTGAACTACCATGTGGGAGCTGAGAATTGAACTCAGGACCTTTGAAAGAGCAGCCATTGCCCTTAACAGCTGAGCAATCTGTCTAGATCCTTAAACCTTATTTTTAGTGATGGTTCTTAAACATTTCAACCTCCCTGGTCACTAGGAAGAGAAAACAAAGAGGATTATTGACATCCAATGCACATGACCACTTATTCAGGGGCCTGACATGAAGTTGTCTTGGCAAGGTGACCACTTTGCCAAAGGAAGAAATAGTGCAATCACTTAATTTTGCAAGAACAGAATACAAAATCACAGGGGAAAAGAGTTTTCTCAAGGCAAAAGAACTGATTTTCAAAGGGCTACTAGGCTGCAATCTGTACCCATAGTGAAGAGGTACATTAGGTCATGAGTATCTAATCCTTTGGAGATAGAAATAGAAAGTGGAGCAAGAAGTCTGAAATATAATTGCATCCTACCATGTACTATGGCTAAACCAGTTTTCAAAGGCAACTAATTATTAGCTATACAGAGAATAAATCTCAGGGATATCTTCATTATGTAGACATAGAAAAAGAAAAGTCCACATCTGTCCTGGGATTAGGAAATGAAGACTGCTTTGTTTCCATATGTATTCTGTTTCACTTTCTTATTGATTGATTGATTGATTGATTGACTGATCGATTGATTGATCAATCGATCAATCAAATCATACTCTTAAAGAAATATTTTAGTCATTTTCATCCCAAATATTGAAGCTCCCTCCCAATTGCCCCTTCCACAGTAACTCACCCCATCACCCCTTGCCTTTGCCTCTGAGAATGTGGCCCATAGTGGGCATCCTACTTCTCTGGGGCATCAAGTCTCTATTACTGGAGTCATACAAAGCAGTCAGTCCTCTGCTACATATGTGTCAGAGCCTTGGAGCAGCTAAGGCATTCTCTTTTGTTGGTGGCTGAATCACTGGGAGCTTCCTGTGATCCAGGTTACTTGGCACTAATGGTCCTTCATTGGGGATGACATCCCTTTCAGTTCTTTCCCTCTTTACTGTAACTCTTCCATAGTAGGCCGTGACCTCACTCCAAAGACTGCCTCTAAATAGCTGATTCTGCCTCAGTAAGCTGCTGGCATTGCCACTCAGAGGATAGCCATGCTAGGCTTCTGTCCTAAATGTCCTTTTGGGTCTTGGTTACCTCACCTAGGATGAGGGAAAAATACTACCAAATTACTACATGGCTATGGCAATATTTCAATTAAACTCATTAATTTACATAAGTATATAATTATTTTTGTACAAAATATATAATATCTATATTTATATACTAAGTAAAGTATATAAAGTATGCATTTTTAAGTAAATATATAATATATAATATTTAAATAATATATAAATATATGTAATATAAAATTTCAAATAAGACTTATGTATTTCCTCTGTATTCTGGGTCTTTTCATTTTAAAAAGCACAAGCCCCAGTAGGGAGTGGAAATTTTTATATTACACTGTGTATGCGTGTGTGTGTGTGTGTGTGTGTGTGTGTCTGTGTGTCTGTGTGTCTGTGTGTCTGTGTCTGTGTTTTTGTGTGTTTCTGGTGATAGTGGTGTATATACCACCTCAAACATGTAAGATTCAGAGTATAATTAACAGGAGTACATTATACCACTTGGGTACTAGAGACCAATTTCAAGTTACCAGGCTTAATCATAAGACATCTGCTTGTCCTTTTAGAAGAATTTTAAAGTGCGATGATTACAGGTGCTGGAAACATGTCTCTCATTTAGGTGCAAGAAATGTATTTGTTGGGAAATGCTCTTAGAAAAGAATAAGAGTATCAGAATGACATTCCTCGATCATTCTACAGCTATGTAAACTTGCCACTGTCTCCTGATCATCAGATTGTTCAGCTACAAGGAAAGACAATGATCATCTAGGAAGACCCAAAACCAAACCACAGCCCATTGTAAAGTCACATGCCAATCTCCCACAAGCTTAACAACATGAATCAGAACCAGAAAACACAGAACTATAAGGGATAGAGTGAGGAAAGCAAAGTAAGTTTGGTACCCATGCACATTTTCCATGGCCTCAAGTGTAAATCTTTATAAGTAAAACTAGAGTCCTTAATACTTTAGAAACAATTATTGAAATAAATTTCAGTGACAGTGGACTGTCTTGAAATCAGACCTCTAGCTACAAAAAAAAAAAAAAAAAAAAAAAAACAGGAAGTTAACCTCAACAGTACCAAACATAATAGCCTGAAGCTGGAAACAACCCACATGTCCCTCAGGGGAACAATGGATACAGAAAATGTGGTACATTTACACAATGGAGTACTATTCAGCTACTAAAAACAATGACTTCTAAATGAATAACAAAAGTAGCTGTCTTAACTTCTTGTGTCAAAGCAATTGCAGAAGCAGTGGTGCTAGAAATTAATGTAATTAAAGCTATTATACCAGCAATAATCAAGCCCAATACCCTCTTGCTTCTGCTTAAAGGCTGATTCATTTCCTCAAGTACTTGCAAGCTATTTTTAGAATACCAAGGTTCTGTTGATAAACATCCTTAACTGACATGCTGGATTTCAAAACACAAGCACAATTAGGTGTACAATCAATGCAACTTGCATTAAATACTATAGAAGTAACAAAAGTGTTTTTAACTTGACAATTAATCGAGCCTTAACACATATGTTAACACCTGTTTGAAATCCAGATCCTGCCCCAACTTTATCTCTTGCTAACATAACACCATAGAGAACTGCAGCAAATTCTACAAATGTGCTGGATATACAGGAGGATTTAGATAGGCATTTGGAATAATGGATTGATGCTCTTTGTCCTATTCAATTTATTGGAAGCAGGTTAAGAATTTAAGGGTAAGGAGCCATCTTGAGAGTTATGCCAAATACCGTTGGATTCATGTTAGTTCTAAAATTTACAGTGTTTGTCATTATAATTAGGAAAAAGTTTGAAGACATTTGCAGTGTATTCAGCATAACTCTAACACTTCTCTGGATGTTTTAACTTTACATAGTGAGCTTATGAATTTCAAAAATACTGCTCTGCTGAGCGTTGATGCTGTAGATACTGCAGATAAAATTACCCATGGCCTGAGGTCAGTATTTCCATTTTGGTCAAGTTTCAAGAATGGCATATGTAGTTTGATCATGATAGCCCTTTTCGTTGGGGGAATACTTTCATTCCTGCCCATCATGTTAAAGCTTGTCTTTAACAACATCAACTCAGGGTCAGTTGATCAAATAACATTCATTTTCAGCAGATGGGGTTAGAGGGTAGTAGGCTACAATATTATGATGTCAAATTGCAGCTTTCTTGTGTTAAGTACTTGGGACTCCTGGACCATGCTTATGACAATTCTGTATGGAAATCAGCTTCATTTTGTAATCTCACTTTAATATTCACAGAACATTTGTCCTGACAGAGCACAAATTCAATCTTTTAAATTA
This sequence comes from Grammomys surdaster, assembly GCF_004785775.1. Lineage (NCBI taxonomy): Eukaryota > Metazoa > Chordata > Mammalia > Rodentia > Muridae > Grammomys > Grammomys surdaster. Next base: position 4,093,614 of record NW_021620768.1, on the reverse strand, counting down.
GTTAGAGGTTCCTTCTTGTAATTTTTTTCAGGTAAACTGTGTGATATGCTGGTTTTTATTACCATTTGATGCACTGACAAGAGTCCCAACTATTTTCATAAAGTAAAAAATTTCACAAAAGTCGTTTGCATAAAATACCCAAGTGTCCTCTGTTAAGGAATTTACAGAAATTAAAACTTCCACAGGCAGGGTTTGAAATCTTTGTCAGAGCATTTTCTTGAGATGGAGCTGTTGAACTCTAAAACATAACTAGCTTGACAAGTAGGCTTAAATTCAGAACCAATTAAGCATAAGAGGTGAGTACATTACTCAGTTTTTTCCACAGAGAGAAGTACACAGCATAGCCACAAACAGACCCTGAATTTTTTTTGTTGTTTTTTCCAAGACAGGGTTTCTCTGTGTAGCCCTGGCTGTCTTGGAACTCACTCTGTAGACCAGTCTGGCCTTGAACTCAGAAATCCACCTGCCTCTGCCTCCCAAGTGCTGGGATTAAAGGTGTGAGCCACCACCGCCTGGCCAGACCCTGGATTTTAATCTGAACAATTTTACTCATTTTTTGATCCTCGATACTCAAAATTAATGACACTTAGGCATATAAGACATCTCTATGAGTGATTAATCAGAAATACTACCCTGCCCTCAAAGCAAAAACCCAGACCTTGTAATAGCATGTTGCATTTATATACATTGATCATGTCGGCTGGTCATAGCTAGGTGAAAAGACCCTATTGCTTAAGACATACACATTTTATTTGTAGTACAAAACAAAACACGAACCTTCCTCCTAAATGGCTAGCTTCACAGTGACTAAAGTGCTATGCACCGCAGTGTTGGAAAAAACATTACACAGTTAGAATTCTCTGATTTCACAAATTGTTTTATGTTTGTGGTATGGATGTCAATTTGGAACAGTCATTCTTTGGCCATTCCTTCCATCTCTGTCTCATTTTTACTCCAGAATATCTGGCAGGCAGGTCACATATGGGGTCAAAGGGTTTGTGGGTAGGTTGTTGTCCTTGTCCTTTCACAGTGGGTCCTGGTTGGCTACTTCAGGTTCCTTATCCTACACTGCTAAGAGACTCAGCGATAGTCACCCCCACAGACGCCTCAGACCTTCCCCCATCCCAGGACTCTGGCACATCCTAGAGATGCCTGACCCCTACCAGCTGCCAATCTACAGACACTCTCTCATAACTCTCCCCTGGACCTACATGTGATGCTGATCCCTGGCCCAGTTCCCATCCTCATCCCCTTTACCACCCTGTTCACTCCCTCCATCTGCCTCACATGGCTATTTTACTTCCCTTTCTGAGTGAGATTCAAGCATCCTCTCTGGGCCTTCCTTGTTTTCTAGCTTCTTTGGGTCTGCATTGTAGAACACATATCCTGTATTTTATGGCAAACATCCACCTATAAGTAGATACAGAACATGCATGTCCTTTTGGTCATAGATAGCTTACCTCACTTAGGATAATGTTTTCTAGTTCCATTTGTTTGCCTACAAAATTCATGATATTCTTATTTTAATTGCTGTGTAGTATTCCATTGTGTAAATGAAACATATTTTCTTTATCCATTGTTTGGTTGAGGGATATCTGGGTTGTTTTCAATTTCTGGCTAGGATGAAAAACGTATTCTCCTACCAGCTATCTCTAGTCCTTGATGACCCCCAACTCATGTCAATGCTGAACCCCAGCAGCTAGTTTTTGAGGTAAAACTATTCCCAATTATTTGAGATAACTACCAAATTGAATTTCCAGAGTGATAATAAAAGTTTGGACTCCCATCAGCAATGGAAAAGAATTCTCTGTATTCTACATCCTTACAGCATGTGCTGTTCTTTGAGATTTGATCTTAGCCAGCCTGACTGGTGTAATGTCCTGTTACTTGGAGTGGCATTCCCCTGATGACATAAGAGGTTGAACATTTCTTTCAGTATTTTTCATTCATTAGAAATTGATTTGTTGAGAATTCTCTGTTTAGCTCTGTAACCTGTGTTTTGATTGTTTGTTTTTCTTAAGATCTGAATAATATGTTTGTGGAAATATACTATTATTCATTCTTCATCTGATACATATCTAGGCTGTTTCCATTTCCTGGTTATTGTGAATACAGTAGCAATGAATGTGGCCAAGCAAGTATCTCTTTAGTAGAATATGTATGCCCAAGAGTGTAATAGCTGAATCAAGTGGCACATCTGTATCTAACACATACAGAACCTCAGCTCTGGTTCCCAGAGTGCCTGCACCTGTTTGTACTCCAACAAGCAATGAGTGTTCCCATCTCATCCCCACTTCCATATTTTCATTGGTTCTCGTTTCTTTGCAGGCTTTTTATTGGTTTTATTTTTTTTTGAAGTGCATTGTTTTCTATCTTAGGCATCCTACACTGGATAAGATAAAAATCTCAAAGCAATTTTAATTTTAATTTCTCTGCTGGATAATGATTCTGGACACTTTTGAACATTTCTCAGCCATTTGCAATACATTTTCTCTAAACTTTCTGTTTAGCTCATGACCCATTTTCAGTTCAGTTGTTTGTTTTCCTTGTGTATAGTTTTGTTTATTTCTTCATATGGTCATGATGCAAACACTTGATCACATATATAACTGTAAGGATTTTCCCCATTCTGTAGATTGCTCTTCCCTCAGATGACAGTTTCCTTTGCAGTACATAAGCTTTGTCATTTCAAGAGGTCCCATTTACCAATTGTCAGTTTTAACGCCTATACCATCAGGCTTACATTCAAGGACCAAATAAATGTAAGAGGTGAATTCATGACTCAAGTTTTTCCAGAAAAAGAAGCACACAGGGAAGTCATGAACAGAAATGGATTTTAATCTGAACAATTTTCCCATTTATTTTTCTTTTATACTCAAAATTCATAACACTTACACAGTGACAGATATGAGTGTTTAGTCAGAAATCCCACCCTGCCCTCAAATTAAAACCCAAGGCAAGCTATTGCCATTGCTCATGGAGGCCTGTCATCACTAGGCGGAAAGACACTATTGCTGAAGACGTGATTCACTTTATTTGTAGGACAAAGAAAATAATAACCCTTCCTCCTAAATGGCAAGGTCTCCTGCACATATGTAACATATGTGCACCTTGGTTTTCATGTGGGTCTCCCTTCAAGTGGAGCACGAGACATCCATAAAACTTTTGCTTGGGGGCTCCGGGCTCCCGGAAGCGACAGCCGCAGTGTGGAGCCCAGCGACAATGCGCGGCAGCCGGGGCCTGTGAGCTAAGCGCTGCGGTGTGACCGGGAGCCCCTGAATGGCGGCTCGCTGAGGCGGTGGCGCGGCGCGGGCTCCTCCCGGCGTGGGGTGGTGGGGCCAGGGTGATGCTGCTTAAGCTCCTGCAGAGACAGACCTATACCTGCCTATCCCACAGGTATGGGCTCTATGTCTGCTTCGTGGGCATCGTTGTCACCATCGTCTCGGCTTTCCAGTTCGGAGAGGCCTTGACCCCTGCTCCTCAGAAAATATAGGCAAACCCTGAAGACACCACGCTAAGAGAAAGAAGCCAGGCATCAAAGGTCACATATTTTGATCCTGTTTGCATGAAATCTCCAAAAGAAGCAAATCCAGCCAGCCAGGGGAGATTAGCCTTTGCCAGGAGCGAAGGGAGAGAATCGAGCAAAACACGTTCTAATACACCAGGCTTCTCTGGAGGTGGTGAGACTTCCTGGAATTGGAACATGGTGAAGACTGATCTCATGAAACCTCCACTAAGCTGTTCACATAGGAGGGAGAGCTGCATGGTGGGCACTACCTGTTTTTTAAGGACTTTAATCCTAAAGGAAGGCAAGCAGAAAAGGAGAAATACAGGATGCAGTGCCAATTCTGGGTGGGGCTGAGGGTGTGTATGTAGGCATTCAGGGCTCTTTTGATGTGTGTAGCTCTTCTGAACGTGCACAGTTATCAATCAGCAAGTAACTTTCTTAAGCATTAAAAAGTGGAAAACTCATCCTGAAACCAAAACTTCCAAATGACTTACTATAACTGTGTTCTGTTTCAATCTGGCATTTAACTAATGTCATAAAATTAAAGAATTACTTTTAGGAAATCATTAATGATACAATTAGCAAAAGAAAATGGTCAATTAAAAGCCAGGCCTAACATCTGCATCATATTAAAGTGTAAGATAATGCCCCTTTTCTAAATGAAACATGTTTAGTGGATCCTGGTTAGAATACTATTTTGTATTAAAACATCTATACATTGTATTGTGGTAAATTGTGTACTGACCAACAAAGATCCCTTAAAAGTGTTAGTGTTACCAGATATGATAAAGTCAAGGTTTTGTCATGAGAAGGCTGCGTGGGTGACTTGAGTGTGTGATCACTGGCATCCTTGTAAGAGAGAACCAGGGCAAGACACAGCTACAAGGGAAAGGGCGATGTGGACAGAAGCAGACTCTACAGACAATGAGCACCAGCAGCTGCCAGGAGGAAAGGGCAGGGGATAGGCTCTCCCTGAGCTTCTGGAGGCAGAAAGGGCAGAGGACAGGCTCTCCTCGAGCTTCTGGAGGCAGCTGGCACTGCCAACACCTTGGTATCTGTCCTCCCTGAGTCCTTTTGGATGTCTAACCTCTAAAACTAAGAAAAGGCATTATCTTAAGCCAACAGGTTTTTGCCAGTGTGGCAAATTGTTCCACATCTGGAAACCAGAACACATGAAGTGCTGGGTTTTCATACTCCCAGAGCTCACACGTGCAGCTCTTATCCTGTGCTGAAATAAACTATGGGAAAGTAGAGACTCACCAAGCCAAAGTTGTGCAAATTACTGATTCCACTGAACTGCCAATGACAACCACCCTTGTGTGGTCCACCAAACAGATGGAAGGGGTACAAGTTCCGTAAACACACCTAAAACTGGGGCAATGTGTCCTCAGTCCTATTTAACTTGATGTCAAAACTTGTGTCCAGTTTTAATGACTTACTGTCAGAGTTCTCAGATGTGTGATAATTTTTTAAAGTCATATTTTGGTCCTAATTTTAGGGTTAGACAACCAATTCCATGTGTGATTACTGCTTCTACGGGGTAAGATCCTGAGTCTTTACATCCTCACTTCCAGAGTCCCATCTAGGTGAGGCTCCTCTCATCTCCATGCTGGGGCAATCTCAGGCTTCACATAGACCACACACATCACAATGTTCAGTCCTGGTTCTCCATCCTTCTTTAGATTTTCAGAGTTTACAAAAACAGTTTGGCCTCAGAAACCCTTAAGATTAAGGAACCAAGATCCCAGAAGGAGAAACAGAGGCAGGAGAGCAAAGCAGAGAAAACTAAGAGGGTGTGGAAGAGAAAGGAATCTCTTACCTCTAAGTCTGGTTAAGATTTTTCCAGCTCAGAGTCAGGAATTCCAGCACAATAACTATTTCAGCACTTGACTTCCCTTTCTGTGAAGACTGGATGCACAGAGACAATATCCCTTTTTACAGAGATGCTGCAAACATGATGATGAAATAGCCGTGACCCATGCTAAGGACAAAGTGCATGTCATGACCTGAGAGTCAAACCCCACTCCTGTCCCAGACATAGACTGAGAACCTCACACACACCATCATCAATGTCCTTCAGTTATAACTTACCCATCTACTCCCTTGGTGCCTGGTACAGTAGGGATGTCCACCACCCTTGTGGCCTGTGGCTTTACCTTATCAGCCTGTACTCCTCTCCCATACACCTCAGGATTGTACCTCACCTTAGGTCCCATTCACTGAAAGAACATGGAGTTCCTCAGAAACTCTTTCAACTCTAGAAGTCAAACTCCTACATGAGGCCACTGCTAAAGACACCTGAACACAGCTCTCAGCCCACACCAGTGTCTTAGGTGGATATTGCCCTTCTCCTCCATGATTTCTCTCCCCTGATGCCAAAGCATAAATCTACATGAAAATGTTTCCTTGAGAAGCTCCAGCTCTGCTTTAGAAAGAAATCAAACGAGAAACAAGAAAACGGGAACAGCAGCAACCACTGTCTTGTTGTTCCAGTTGCTGGCTCAGTGATGGATTCTGATAGCTTCCGAGATTACTGTATGGGTAACAAGTGCCCTATAAATGGACACAAGCCTTTACACTTCCCCAGCAAACCACACCTTATTTCTATGTACCAGAGCTCACACTACAACAGCTCCTTTCTCTCTCCACCTGAACTAGACCTGGAATCCAGTTCCTGCTGTTTCTACTTTTCTGGAGTGATGCTACTCTCCAGAGCTCTTTACTGAGGCCAGACACCCTACACAGTTCCTCTAATCACAGGTCCTCCTGTGAAGGGTGCTTTGCTACAGCCAATCATATCACTGGACAGTCACCATGCCAAAATCCTTAGCAAGCACTCAAATTCTAACCATATGAACTAAATCATGTTCAAAATGAATAATGTACTTTGTAAAACAGTATTTATTCAACATCTAATATGTATATGACACCAAAGAGACTACAAAGAAATTAAAATTAAAAATTTTTAAAGCCAAAAAAAAAAAAACCTTTTTGCTTGCCTGTGGTCCAATTCCCAAAATGGGCTGCCTTGTCTGGCTTCAGTGGGAGAAAATGAGCCTAGTCCTATAGTGACTCATTGTGTCATGGTGGGGTGATACCTGGTAGGGGGCTTCTGTTTCCACAGGATGGGGAGGAAATGAGGGCAGGCTGTGTGAGAGGGTAATTGGGAGAAAAGGGCTGCAATAGTGATATAAAGTGAATCAATAAAGACATTAATGAAAAGAAAAGAAAAAAGAGATTAGACTTAAATCAATTCCAGAAGTTTAAACTCCATACCTGGCACTGTTATTGGGACCGAGAACTCTTGGCTAGACATGTCATATAGCATAGGGGAGAAACTACTACTTTTAGCAGAAAATGAACACAATAGTAAAATGATTCTTAATGATTTACTATGTCCATAGTTTACTGTATTTTGAAATCCTTACCATAAAATTATATTTGTAGTAGAGGATTACCAGCAGAGAATTCCACAACTGGTAAAAGAGCAGACAATACTAAACTATGTAATATTTTCTCCAACACTGCTATGTATACCACTTCTGTCACTGTGAATCTAGCCATTTAGGAAGAAAGGTTTTTGTTTTGTTTTGTTTTAGCCTAAAAATATAATGTGTCATGTCTTCAGCAATAGTGTCTTTTCACCTAGTCATGACAGGCCTTCATGAGCAATGTCAATAGCCTGTCTTGGGTTTTAATTTGAGGGCAGGGTAGGATTTCTGACTAGTCACTCATATCTGTCATGCCTAAGTGCTATGAATTTTGAGTATCAAAGAATATAAAACAGGAAAATTGTTCAGATTAAAATTCATTGTCTATTCATGACTGCCCTGTGTGCGTCTTTTTCTGGAAAAAATTGAATCATGTATTCACCTCTTACATTTATTTGGTCCTTGAATGTAAGCCTATTTGTCAAGTGAGTTATCTTCTAGAGCTCAACAACACTATCTCAAAAAAACACTCTAACAAAGCTTGCAACCCTGTCTGTGGAAGTTTCAGTTTCTGTATATTCCTTAACAGAGGACACTTGGATATTTTATGAAAACTACTTCTATGAAATTTTCTTACTTTATGGAAATAGTTGGAATGCTTGTCAGAGTATCAACTGGTAATAAAAACCAGCATATCACACAGTTTACCTGAAAATAATTACAAGAAGAAACCTCTAACCAATTTTAAAAGATTGAATTTGTGCTCTGTCGGGAAAAATATTCTGTGGACATAAGGTTACATTATAAAATAAATGTGAGTGCCAATCAGAATTGTCATAAGCATGGTCCAAGAGTCCGAAGTAGTTAACAAAAAATTGTTGTAACTTGACATCACAATACTTTGGCCTACCACCCTCTAACCCAAGCTGCTGAAAATGAATGTTTTTTGACCAACTGAGCCTGTCCTTGTTTACGTGACTGTTACTTGCATGCCTTTAATTTGCATAGGTGTCATTTAAAGTATAGAAGATCTTGGATAAAGGTCATGTGAAAAGTTAGCAAAGAAATCAGAAATTGCACTTGGTGACTATAGCAGGTATCTTCTAATGCTTTCCTTAAACACATGACTACGTACTTATGACTTAAATGTATTTGTAATTAGGTATTCGGTCACGATAACTAACATTTAAAACTTAAAAAGGGGAATGTTTCGTTGAGATAGGGAATACTGAAAGACACAAGTTTATCATCTCACTTTGAAGCCCAGATTGGAAGAAAAGAATTCAAAAGACAAAGGTATGATGGCAACCCAATCAGTGAATAAAAATAAGTACTACTCTAATACATTGTCCCCAGTATAACCTAAAATCACCCCATCTTCAGCAACATATTCCCTCCTACTAGGCCATAAATATTATTACAGCAGGGTACCAAGTGTTCATACATTGAAGTTTATGAGAAATATTCTCACTAAAATAATTATACAGAGGGCCAGGAAAAGAGAAACATGAAGCTTCTGGGTGCTAAAAGTTGCCAGTGTAATGGCCCCAAAGGAATGAATTCAAGAAACTGGAGGAGTATGACATGAGCTTCTTCCCTAGTTAACCCTGTAATAAGCAAAGCAGCCTTGCCAACATTAACTGTTCTTTGGCCTGATGTCAGCAAATGATATACTTTAGCAAAGGCCCAAATTTGTGACCAAAAGAAAACATGAAATAAACACATATTCATTTCTTGACTTCTAGATCTTGGGCAGTTTATATGCAGACAATAGAAAATGAACATGGCAACTAAGATTATGAATGCAACTTAGAATAAAAATATTCTACTTAAATATTCACCATATTTATACAAACATGAATATGAACAAATGTATTTTAGAACTTTACATACATCTTGATTTCTCTATACACATTTGCAATCCTAGCTTTGGTCAGACTGAGGCAGTAACATCAGGAGTTGAAAGCCAATCTGGGTCACACTGCAAATTTTTGTGCCAAAAAACGTAACTGCAAGGCTGAGGATGAAACCCTGCTGTTTGTGTGTCTACCTAGTGGGCCTAAAGCTCTGAATTTAGTCCCCAGACTTCCTGAATCTGAAACCTGAAGGCATAACTCTATTATCCCAGCGTCTCAGAGATAAGGGCCTGAATGGAAGTTGAAGCTCATCCTTAGCTTGAACCTGAGACTTTTTCCATATATGAGACTTTGCCTCAAAAAACAAAACAGTGATGTTTAGTAAAAATTGACAAGACAAAAGAAAGCAAGTTTCTTTGTTTAAAACATATGTTGTTGGGTTTTTTTAATATTAGTGCTGCAGTGGACAGGTGAAGATCAGAAAAGAGCTTACAGAAAGTTGTTCCTTCCTTACACATTGTTAAGGAAAGGTTTCTCCTTGTTTTTCTCACTCTACAACATATTCTCAGCCAATGCTAATTGGCCTGGAAACTCTTAAGAAATTCTCCTGTTGCCACTGCTCATCTTGCCACATAAGTAAAGAGAGTACATTTGTCAAGAATGAGATTCATACTCTGTTTCTTTGTTTCCTAGCCAAAGAAGAGGAAAAGAACTGGAGACTGCAAAGAGGCAGAATGTGAAACATGACTGTAGAGAGACTCTCTTCATCATCACCTGTCAATTAACACCCAATGGCCAATAAGCTGAGGTAGGATTAGAAGGTGGAGTATCCTTCACAAAGAGAGAGGGGCTGAATTCTGGAATAGAGACAGGCACAGGAAAAGAGATTTGGCATAATCTCTGAGGAAGATGGTGACATAAAACCATGAATTCAAAAATAATGGAGTACTACTCGGCTATTAAAAACAATGAATTCATAAAGTAACAAACCATGTGATGAGACTTAGAGTAGAAAAAACAGGATAACAGATTTATGAGCTACTCAGCGAATGAGCCAATGCTTTTGACCTAGGCAATTATTCATAATAATTCAGACTCAGAGTCATTTCCTTGTGAACACACCTTCCCAGAGCAAGCATCTAACACCAGCACCAGCCCAACCAGAATCAGCAAAAGTAGCCTGCTAGTCCAACTAGAGAAGGTAGGACCAGAAGGCAACAGCCAACACAACCATATTAGCTGAGCATTAAAGAGACTTGACAGTTGCCAGCTACAGAGCCATGGAAGACACAGGAAATGATGAGCAGTCAACTGACTTGGTAAGATACTTGGAAAGTCCTTAAGCAGAGAGTAAACAGAAAATAATTTTTTTTCAAATTTTTATTGGATATTTTATTTATTTACAATACAAATGTCATCCGTTCTCCCTATTTCCCCTCCCTAGAAACTGCTATCCCATTTCTTCTCCTCCTTTATGCTTTTATACCATTTTAATTACATGCATTATTAAGGTGACTTATAGGTTTAGTGTCTAGCAATACAATAGATGCAAATAGTCAAGGAACAAGCAGCCTTATTTACAATATCCAGAAGCTGGAGAGAACCCAGATGTCCTTCAACAGAGGAATGGATACAGAAAATGTGGTACATTTACACGATGGAGCACTACTCAGCTATTAAAAACAATGAATTCATGAAATTCTTAGGCAAATGGATGGAACTAGAAAATTTCATCCTGAGTAAGGTAATCCACACAAAAGAACACACATGGTATCCACTCATTGATAAGTGAATATTAGCCCAAAATCTCACAATACCCAAGACATAACTCACAGACCACATGAAGCCCAAGGAAAAGAAAGACCAAAGTGTTGGTGCTTCGATCCTTCATAGAAGAAGTAACAAAATACTCACAGGAGCAAATATGATACAATGTGTGGGGCAGAAACTGGAGGAGAGACCATCCAGAGACTGCCCTGAAGGGAAAAAACACATGCAGGGGCTGCATCTCGGGCCTGCCCATGTACCGTGGCAGTGGCAGAGTCCCGGAGCAGGATCGGAGGTGGCCTGCAGGGACACGGCAGTTCAGCAGGCCTGCGGACCACAGAGTCCAGGGACCGGGAGGCTTTTCCCACCTTTGGAGGTTCCCACATACACAAGAAAGTCCAAGGTTCCAGGAGACATGTGGAATCCATACCTCCATGATGAAAGTTTTGTTGTCCATGATGGTGGTTGGATTTGGATGTGCACCACCCCCCAAGAGTCTGGGGAGAGCTGGCTTATATAGAGGGTAGGAAGGAGGTGGGACCAGGGAGGAATAACTTAATTATCTAGGCCCCCTGGCATTATTATGTAAATCTCTCAAGGCAGAGGCCTGTTAATCACACCCTTTACCTGTGTCTTACATGATTGACAGTATAGGTTAAATGGAGATGAGACCTTATGTCAGGGCCGTGGGTTCTGGGAGCATGGCCAAACATCTGCAGTCTTGGGGTTCCAGGCGCATGTCAACCCAAGATGTCCTTCTACAGTCCAACATCCCACACTCTCTTCTCTTTCATAAAAGAAGGGGCATCTCTGAAGGTGTAGGTTATTAGAGATATATGTAGGCCACATGTGGGGGTGTTACTCCTATGTGACTGATGACCATGGGCCTCTCTGTGGGAGGGACTGTGGAGGGCTGAAGCTGAGAGAGCCAGAGGCCTAGGAACAGAGCTTGAACGCCTTCCATCCCAGCGAGTATCTCAGGGGTTCTGAGGTTCTAAAGCTCATTCAACCAGGCCTCTGGCTTTTTCTCATAGTTCACCACCCACAGTTCCCTTCTTTTAGGAGAGGTGTCATTTCTAGTGAAAATTTTGGATGAGTAAGTCAAAAGGAAACACTACGCAGGCTGGGGGGTGTAGCATAACCAAGCCAAGGGTAATGGTAATTGAGGGTTGGATTGGGAAAGCAAGGAATCATTGAATCAATTAAATACATGTTGTACAGTTTGAGGGTAATGACATTTGATTAAATAGACATTATGTTTTCCTCAGTAACATGTTACTTTAGATATGTAACTTTGGCAAAAGAGTCCATCTGTAGCTGGAAGGTCTGGATCTGTCTTCCATCTCAGCATGTGTTTCTGTGTCTTAGCGAGAGTCTCTGGGTCTTCAGTCAGAAGAGATGGCTGGGAGAAGGCAACTTGGCAGGTTCCAGGAGGTGGCACATCTCTGGATCTCAGTGTCAGCATGTCTCTGGAGTCTGGAGTCTGCAGTCTGATAAGATGGCTGGGGAGGAGGCAGCTTGGGATCTCAGGCAGGTTCCAGAAGGTGGCATTCTCTCTGGATCTCAGCGTGTCTCTGGAGTCTGCAGTCTGACAAGATGGCTGGGGAGAAGGCAGGTTGGCATTTCAGGCAGGTTCCAGAAGATGGCATTGTCACTGCTGGATCTGTGGGTATAATCACAGGGAAACAGCATCTCAGGCTGGGAGATGCCTGGAAAGCCTGGATATTGAGCATTAAATTACTTGGTAGCATGTACATCATGGTCTGTCATTAAGATCCTGGAAAGGCAAAGGTTTTTGAGGAAATTTCAGTCCTGAAAGGTATCTTTGAGTCTGTTTTTGGATGGCTGAAGGAGAAAAACATCATGTTAATTACGTATCTGGGATAGGTAGCAATAGTTTGTCTGTGAAAGGAAATTAATTGTTAATTAACAGCTGAAAGATGGTGATCAGCATGTTGATTTAACCTGTGGAAGTAAATTAGATAGCTTTTGAACCTTGAAGAAATTTTAAAAAGTTGAAGAAAGTGTTGAACACATATCACGAGTATTAGAGAGAAAGGGAAATATTAAAACCAAAAGCAAAAAATTTTGGGCTGAAAATCACAAACATTGTTGTTTTAGAAGTTCCTGTAAGGGAAAAAAGGAAACATTTAAATAAAAGCAAGAAAATTTTGGGTTGAGAAGCATGAACATTGTTGTAGGTATTCCTGTTTGGGAGAAAAGCATTGATGGTGGATTTAAGAGCAGTGCGGTGTTTCAGCAGAGAGGTTCCTGTATTCCCCTTTCTTTTTTTCTCAAGTGGCTTAACTAACTTGTTCATGATGGAGGGGGAGGGGAAAAGCCTACACTGGCAAGCAGAGCAGGAAAATGATTCTTGGGAGAGGGGTAAAGAGTGGAGATTACAGAGTCTTCACCATCTTGTCCTTGAGCTGGAGAACACGTGGAGAGAGAGAGAGACCTAGTCTTTTTGGACTAGGCAGGAGTTAGACTGTAGCTAACAATCAGAGAAAAGACATTAGCTAGGAATATGAGAGAGGAAGGGGGGTGGACAGAGAGATGTTACTCACGGTTTTTGCAGGCACAAACAGGGAGCACTCTTGGAGCTGGCTCTGAACACATTATCCACCACTAGCAGGTGGGAAAATGATGGCCCCAGCACCGGAGGTGCAAAGGCATGGAGTTGTCCATGTCTCCTCTTTGGGGCAGATGTCTCAGGGAGGCAGGGACCACTGCAGTGAAGCAGAAGCGAGCACAGAAAGTTTGTCTCACACCACACCAAGCCAATGTAGTGGGGCTCATACATGGGCAGGGAATGAACTCAGTCAGATTTCAGCAGGGGCAGGCGCAGGGCTCTCAGGTGAGAATCTCTATTCTGGGCCCCAGATGCCACAGGGGGTTGGCACGCAGCAGGACGGTGATTGTGGGGGGCGTGTGGCATTGTGCTATAAGTAAGCAGCACACCGATATTGGCCTGCATTCTGGGGGTCTCAGGATGCCCAGCACAATGGAGGCAGGGAACACATGGCATGCATTTAGAGGGGACAGGGAGAGTTCAGATGCCACACCCTGTTGGAAGTATACTTGCTTGGCATAGCATCCAGAGAGTGGAAGTTTTGGTGGCCCATTCGTGAAGTCCATGGGTATCTGTGCCTCGCGTGGGTGCCAGCTAAAGGTTTGAACACGCGCGTTGGCAGTGGCTCAGGCCCGCGCACGCACTGTGGCAGCGGCAGAGTCCCAGAGCAGCATCGAAGGTGGCCGGTGGGGTTGCAGCATTGCAGGCGGCCCACAGACCACTGAGTCCAGGGTTCAGGAGGCTTTTCCTGTGGCGGAGGTTCCCATTTACACAAGAAAGTCCAAGGTTCCAGGAGACACGTAGAATCCAAGATGAAAGTTTTATTGTCCATGATGGTGGTTGGATCTGGATGTGTGCCCCCCTCCAAGAGTCTGGGGAGAGCTGGCTTATATAGAGGGTGAGAAGGAGGAGGGACCAGGGAGGAATAACTTAATTGTCTAGGCCCCAGGCTTTATTAATATGTAAATCTCTCAAGCCAGAGGCCTGTTAGTCACGCCCTCTACCTGTGTCTTACAGTGACTGACAGTATAGGTCAAATGGAGATGAGACCACATGTCAGGGCCCTGGGTTCTGAGGGAGTGGCCAAACACCTGCAGCCTTGGAGTCCCAGGCCCATGTCAACACAAGATGTCCTTCTAAAGTCCGACACTACCCCACCTGGAGAATCCCTCCCAAATGCAATCACCATATGCAAACACTGTTGTAGATGTCTGGAAGTGCATGCTGTCAGGAGCCTGATATACCTGTCTCCTGAGAGGCATTGCCAGAGCCTGACTTATACAGAGGCAGATACTCACAGCTAACCATCAAACTGATCACAGGGTTCCCAGTGGAGGAATTAGAGAGAAGACTGAAGGAGTTTAAGGGGCTTCTGGCACCATGGGGAGAGCAACAATACCAACCAACTAGAGTTCCCTAGGTCTAAACAGCTAGCCTGGAAACACACATGGAGGGACCCATGTCTCTAGCTGTATTTGTAGAGGAGGATGGACTTGTCAGGCATCAGTGGGAGAGGAGGGCCTTGGTCCCTTGAAGGCTGGATACCCAGTGAGGGGGAATTCAAGGGAGAGAAGGTGGGAGTTGGTGGATGAGTGGGGGCACACTCTCATAGGGAGGATGGATTAAGACATTTCTGGGGCTGGGGAATGGGGAAAGGGAAAAACATCTGAAATGTAGATAAATATAAAGTACCCAATACTTAAAAAAAAAGAAAAGAAAAGAAAACAAACAAAAAAACAAAACAGATAATGGAACTAACTATGGCAGACGAACATCTGAGACATTTTAGCAGCAATTTAACATTACTCAGATTATGGGGATTCCTTATAATTGTCAAGGACGAGAGAATGTGGAACAGGCCCATGGAACATTAAAACAATGTCTTCATAAACTTAACAAAAAAGGGGAGATATATCCCTGTACACCACAAATTTATTTAAATCATGTTCTTTTTATTTTTTTATTTTAAATTTTTAAAAAATATTTGGATGCCAAGGAACTTTCTGCTGAGTGTCTATGGCACTCTACAACTAGGCATACTTATGCATAGGTGAAAGGAAAGGATCCACTTACTGGCATACGGCATGATCCCAATCAGGTATTAAATATGGGGAAGAGGGCATGTTTGTGTTTTTTCTGAAGGATGCTAAAGGAGCATGGTGGCCACCAGGGCGATGGGTGAGACATGCTGATGCCAGGACAAAGAATGATGCTGACCTGTGAGCTTGCTGAGAACCCTGACAATGGTGACTGGGAAGCTGTATTGGACATAATTCCCAACCCACCATTGCTTACCCCTGATGGGACAAGCTGCCTTGCCCCAAGTTCTTAGACCTTGTGGAACAGAGAATCAAAAAGAGAAGTTATAATGCCACTTATACTGTTATTAAATGTGACCAGTTATTCAGACTCAATCATGGACTGGTCTAGAAATCAATCCAATATTGGAAATAAAAGTCTTCATTTGGAAGTCTGCTTCTGAACATTTCCAGAGACATATATGGAAATTACCTGCAGTTCTCTATGATGTTATGTTAGCAAGAGACAAAGTTGGAGCAGAATCTGGATTTCAAACAGGTGTTAGCATGTGTGTTAAGGCTCCTTTTAAAACTACTTTTGTTTATTCTACAGTATTTAATGTACATTGCATTGATTGTACAACATCTAATTGTGCTTGTGTTTTGAAATTCAGCATGTCAGTTATGGAAGTCTATCAACCAGCTTTAGTTTTAGTGTCCTGAGTATCACAGAACCTTAGTATTCTAAAAATAGCTTGCAAGTACTAGAAGAAATGAGTCAGGCTTTAAGTAGAAATGGCCTTAATACTTACATGTAATTAAAATGGTATAAAAGCAAAAAGGAGGAGGAGGGATGGGATAGGGGGTTTATGGAGGGGAAATGGCGAAAGAGGATAACACCTGAATGAAAATAAATAAAATATGCAATAAAAAGAAATAAATCTCTTAAACTAAAGAAAGAGATGTATATAAATATTCATAAAGCTTATGCAATACCAAAAATATTACACTAGGAAAGAAAATCTTCTCTTCACATAATAATTAAAACATTAAATACACAGAACAAAGAAAGAATTTTTTTTAGTTTCTTTAGTAGACAATTTATTTTGATAAACTTGCTCAATAACAAAAATACAAGTGAAGAAAATTATGTTCACTTTATACAGTTGTATTAACAATTTGTTTTGAAACTATTAATTGAAAAAATGTTATAACCAATTAGAAAACAATTCTTAATAAAGTTTTGGATAATATACAGACCTTGACCACAAACTAAAATCTCTCAAGGCAATACAACTAAAATTCTGTGTAGACAATTCTACCTACACAGAGGACCTTTTTCCTTCATATATTTTTATCCTTCAAAAATTTTCTAAAAGACAGCTTACTGTTTTGATTTGTGAATGTAAATTTAATTTTAAAAAGAAGATCAAAGTGGGTTGATAAAACAGTTACTATAACCAGAGTAATGGGTGAGAAAGAATTTTAAAAGCTGTTAGAGAAAAAGGCATATATATATATATATATATATATATATATATAATTACCTATCATAATTACACCTGATTTCTCAGCTGAGACTCTTAAAGCTAGAAGGGCCTGGGAAGATGTCTTTGAGACCCTAAGAGACCACAAATGTCAGCCCAGACTGCTATAACTAGCAGATCTTTCAATTACCATGGATGGAGAAACCAAGATATACCTTAACAAAACCAAGTTTAAACAATACCTTTCTTCTAATCCAGCCTTACAGAGGATGCTAGAAGGAAACCTTCAACCCAATGAGGCTAACTTTACTCAAGGAAACACAAGAAATAAATAATTTGACACCATTATAACGAATAGAAGAGAAACTCACTACCACCACCATCAAAATAACAGGAAATAACAGTCATTGTGCATTAATATCTCCCAATGTCAAAGGACTCAATTTCCTAGTAACAAGACACAGGCTAACAGAATGAACATGTAAACAGAATTCATCATTTTTCTGTCTATAGAAAACACATCTCAACAACAAAGATAAACATTATCTCAGAATAAAGGGATGAAAGAAGGTTGTCAAAGCAAACAGACCTCAGAAACAAGCTGGAGTAGCCATTCTGATATCTAATAAAATAGACTTGAAATTCAAAGTAATCAAAAGATACAATAAAGGACACTTCATACTCATCAAATGAAGCATCTACCAAGAAAACATCTCAATTCTGAATGCTCCAAATGCAAGAGCATTCACATTAGTTAAAAAAAATTACTGAAACGTCAATAGCACACCAAACTCCACACATTAATAGAATGAGAGTTCAATGTTCCACCCACCCTCATCAGTGGACAGATCATTGAGACAGAAACTAAAATTCAAAAAAATTATTTTGAATTAAAACAAGGTACATGTTGCAAGGATATTCTTTTCTCCAAGAATTTGGAGTGGGGGAGGAAAGATTGTGATGCATTATGAGATCAATGTTTAGGTTTTATAACCAACCAGAATAAAATGAAGCCAAGTCACATATCAGAAAATTGACAGCCATGTTTGACTTTTCAACACTCACAGCATGATTACAATTTTAAATATTATATAAAACATGCATGTCAGTGCAGGACCTTGTGGAATGAGAAAGAAATAGTTTTCAAGGAAATGAAGAAAAAAACTGGCAACCAATGATTAGAGTATCTTAGCTGTGCATATAGACCTTGATCATAAACAACTCAAGAATATGCATACATCATCCAAGTATGTAGATATACTTGGTATGGATGTTATGAACCTATTGTCATCCTAAACCTATACCCATGTCATTCCACTGCACTTGTGGATAGAGTGCATTTCAGTTTCTTGTGGACAGCCTCTACTTACTCAGCTGCACAGAGCCATCCTGCTCAAGGGTAGAATACTGAGAATTGTACATCCCACATTGCTATAGTCACAACCACCCAATTCCCCTATATGTCTGCCTACAATACACAGCCTGTTTATCCAGCCTACAGAGAGCAGCCAGCATGCACTGCACATTCACCACCACAGATGAGACCAAGCCTGCTGAGACTAGTCAACCTCTCTGTGGATTAGTCAGAAGAGAATTCAAATTAACAATGTCTATTATCCTCACAAGGTTTAAGGCTGGGTAAGGCTGGTGTGTTTTGTCTCCTCTGGTAGCATGCACAGTGCCTTCAAGAACTATTAAAGCTTGCCAATAGGGAGAAGTATCCTGGTCAGCACCAGCTTGGATTCTCCATGTCCTATGACTCAAGTATGTGCTGTTTCTAGCAATAATGTTTTAACTTCAATTTTCAGAGCATAGCCAATGATATTGGCACATGACTTTAATACCAGTATTTGGGAGGAAGACAGGTAGATCTATAAATTCAAGTCCATACTAGTCTACTAGACTAGAATGAGTTCCAGGATATCCAGTGCTACACAGAAAAATAGTTTGAAAAAACAAACAAAAAAATGTTCTAGAACATAAATATCATCATTGCAGTAGCCTATAATATTTGGGTATCTATGGACCTTCACTCCAAAGAAGTATTCTAATCACACAAATGGGATTTTTATTTCTTTGCCTGTGGTATTTAATAGAAGTATTGTTGCCTCATCATAACTCCATAGATAGATACAGAGAGAGAGAAAGAGAGACAGACAGACAGGCATGTATACATTTGTATTTCAAAAATTATATAAAATGTAAATAAAATATCCAATAAAGAAGAAAAATTACATGTATATTTTTCCCAGAAATCTTCTAAAGGGTTTCCATATAACTTTTTCCTTTTTTATAAATGTATTTAGTAGTAGTTTTCATTCTTTATATTTCCTCTTCTAAATTGCCTCTTCCATTACTCCTCATATGTCTCATTTTTTTAAAGATTTATTTATTTATTATATATGAATACACTGTAGCTGTCTTCAGACACACCAGAAGAGGGCATCAGATCTCATTACAGATGGTTGTGAGCCACCATGTGGTTGCTGGGGTTTGAACTCAGGACCTCTGGAAGTGCAGTCAGTGCTCTTAACCACTGAGCCATCTCTCCAGCCCATGTCTCTATTTTTAACAACTTCTTTCTACCTCCAATAAAAAGCAAGCACACACACACACAACACAGAGAACATATGTGTTTACTTAACATGCAGACTGATTTAAGTCAAACTTGGTGGGCACACATTATAATGTAATCTATCACATATAATACCTACTTAAATGTGTCAAATAGAAGCATATATAAAATATCACATCAGAAATATAAGCTAACACCTCTCACAATGACATATATAAATGATTATAAGAAATTAACAATTACAAACACTCAACAAAATTTCAAGGAACATATAATATAGAAAGAGAGAAGAAGCTTATATAAAAAAAATATGAAGCCTAATCTCTGATAGTGATCTAGGAAAGGCTTTATGTCACAAAATGAAGCTTCTTGAGCTTAGGTAAATGAAAGAAAAGAAATCAGTTTGTGTCAGTAGGAAAAGTTCCGGCAAGAACTTGAACTGGTACCTAATCATAAGGTAGAAACATTCGGTGAGATTTTTTAAGGAAAACAACAAATTTTCCCTTCACAGTCTGAGAGCAGAATGTATCCCAATTCATTAGAATAAAATTGAGGGATATTTCTAGAAGGAAAAAAAGAGGATATTTCTTGAGAAAGAGGCAAAAATCCTAATTCCTAAGGATACTACCCTCAGAAAGAAAAGACCTCTTTTCAAAAATTAGTCTCCTGTGCCAATGAGTTCAAGGAAGTCCCTATCTTGTCTTCTATTAAATTTAGTGGATATTATCCCTCTGTCAGATGTAGGATTGGTGAAGATCCTTTCCCATTCTGGAGGCTGCTGGTTTGTCCTATTGATGGTGTCATTAGCCTTGCAAAGATTTTCAGTTTGATGAGGTCCCATTTATTAATATAAAAAATGCACCTCAACAACAAAGATAGAGACTACCTCAGAGTAAAGGGCTAGAAAAAGGTTTTCCAAGCAAATGGAACTAAGAAGCAAGATGAAGTAGCCATCCTAATATCTAATAAAATAGACTTTCAACCAAAAGTAATCAAAAGAGATGTGGAAGATCATTTCATACACATCAAAGAAATAAATATTCACCAAGATGATGTGTCAATCCTGACCATCTATCCCTGAAATGATAAACATACCTACATTCATTAAAGAAACATTATTGAAACTTAAATTACTCATGAAACCTCACATATTGATAGTGGTAGACGTCAACACCTCACTCTCAACAATTGACAGGTTATCAAGACAGAAACTAAACAGAGAAATAATGAGTCTAACCAAAATTATGAATCAAAGGGGCCTAACAGATATCTATGGAACATTTCACCCAAACAAAAACGATTAAATCTTCTTCTCGGCACCTCAGGGAACATTCTTCAAAACTGACCATATACTTGGTCACAAAGCAAGCCTCAACAGATACAAAAAAAAAATTGAAATAACTCCTTGTTTCTTATCAGACAACCATGGATTAAAGCTGGACTTCAACAACAACAGAAACAGCAGAAAGCCAACATATTCATGGAAACAAAACAATTCTCTACTCAATAATCACTGAGTCAGAGAAGAAGAAAAAAATTAAACATTTTCATGAATTCAATGAAAATGAAGGCACAATATACCCAAATGTAATAAAACACAATGGAAGCAATACTAAGAGGAAAGTTCATAACACTAAATGCTTCCACAAAGAAATTAGAGAATTCTAACACTAACCATTTAAAAGTATTTCTGAAAGCTCAAAGAACAGTATCAACCAACCAGACCCTCCAGAGCTCCCAGGAACTAAACCACAACCAAGGAGTACATATGGAGAAACCCATGGCTCTGGCAGCGTATGTAGCAGAGGATAGCCTTGTTGGGCATCAATGGGAAGAGGCCTTCAAGAGTCTGACATATTCAGAGGCAGATGCTCACAACTAGCCATTGAACTGATCTTGAGGTTCTCAATGGAGGAGTTAGAGTGAGGACTGAAGGAGCTGAAAGGGTTTGTGGCACCATGAGGAGAGCAACAATACCAACCAACCACAGCTCCCAGGGTCCTAACCACCAGCCTGGGAGCACTTATGGAGGGATCCAGGGCTTCAGCTGAATATGTAAGAGTGGAGGGCCCTGCCGGGCACAGGTGGAAGAAAAGATCCATGACCTCATGAAGGCTGGACGCCCCAGGGGGTGGGAATTTTGAGGGTGGGGAAGTGGGAGTGGGGGGGTAGGTAGGGGTTACATCCACGGAGAAGAAGGAGGAGAGGTCAGGGGATGGGGGGTTCCCGGGTGGGTGGGGGATGGGGTAAGGGGATAACATATGAAATGTAAATAAAATATCCAATAAAAATAAATAAAAATTAAAAAAATAAAAAAATAAAAAAATAAGAACTATAGAGGCTTGCACAAACTGAATGATAGAATGGTTTGAGGGCTCAGTTTGTTGTTTTTAAACAAACAATAACTCTGAAATTAATAGCAAGAAAGCTAAACAGGACAAATGAGCCATGAACATTTCTGTCTGACAAAGGGATCAGGTTTCTCTTATTATCATCCTCTCAAAGTATTGGTTTCATCCTTCAGCTTGTGTGAGAGCTATGGAGGCGAACAAGTAAATTGCTTTGCTGTTATAAAAATAAAAGGAACTGTGCAGCAGAAAAAAAAAAAGAAATTCAAGTCTCTGAAAAAAAGAAACCAAAGATGATATCAGAAGATGGAAAGATCTCCCATGTCTATGGATCAATACAATCAATGTACAGAAAATGGTCATCTTACCAAAAACAATCTACATAACAAATGCAAATCCGATCAAAATTCCAGCCTAATCTTTTACAGACCTTGAAAGATCAGTTCTCAATTTCATATAGAGAAACAAAACACCCAGGATAGCTAAAATAAACCTATTTAGTAAAAGAACTTCTAGAGGTATCACCATCCCTGAACTAAAGCTGTACTACAGAGCAATAGTAATAAAAACTGCACGGCATTGGTATAGAAACAGATAGGCTGATCAATGAAATCAAATTGAAGACCCAGAAATAAATTCACATGCCTACCTACTGACACTTGATTTTTTGACAGAGAAGCCAAAATGATACAATGGAAAAAGGAGAACATCTTCAATGAATGGTGCCAGTCTAATTGAATATCTGCATATAGAAGAATGCAAATAGATCCATATTTATCATCCGGCACAAAACTCAAGTCCAAGTGGATCAAAGATTTCAACATAAAACTGTATACACTAAAACTAATAAAACAGAAAGTAGGGAATGCCATGGAACTCTTTGGTACAAGAAACAACTTCCTAAACAGAACACCCATACCTCAGGCACTAAGATTAACAACTAATAAATGGGACTTCATAAAACTGAAAAACTTCTATAAGTCAAAAGAAGCCATCAATAGGACCAACAACAGCCTACAGATTGGGAAAAGATCTTCACCAACCCTACATCTGACAGAGGACTAATATCAAGATTATGTTAAGAACTCAAGAAGTGCCTTCTGCCCCTGCCTGGCCCTTTGGGCTGGGGCAGACACAAAATTGGTCTGCTCCTGTCCTGTGGAGATACTGAATTCTGAGTCATCCTAGAAGAGTCACTACACTCAGAGCAACCGGTAAGAACTCCATCTCACTCCCTAAGCCCCAGAGATACATCTGGGAGCCAGGGACATTCGGGACAAAGCAGCTACCCAAACCCCGCCCCTCCGGAATTCCACTTCCCTTCTGCCCCTACCTGGTCCTTTGGGCTGGGGCAGACACAGAATAGGTTTGCTCCTGTCCTGTGGAGATACTGAATCCTGAGTCATCGAGGAGCCGCTGCACTCAGAGCAGCCAGTAAGAACTCCATCTCACTCCCTAAGCCCCAGAGATACATCTGGGAGCCAGGGACATTCAGGACACAGCAGCTACCCACACCCCACCCCTCCAGAATTCCACTTCCCTTTCGACCCTGCCTAGTCCTTTGGGCTGGAGACGACAAAGAGTCGGTCTGCCCCTGTCCTGTGGAGATACTGAATCCTGAGTCATCGAGTAGCCACTGCACTCAGAGCAGAAGGATTTCCAGATCCAAGAGGTGGCCTGACTCCCAGGAGTTCTTCCACACAGGAGATTAGGATCATAAGACTACAGAGACATCTGGACTCTGAGGAGCTCTGCAACAAGCAGGATAACTGGAAATACAGACTCCAGTCTTACACAGTGAGGGCAGGTAACACTAGAGTTAACCAGATGGCAAAAGGCAACCGCAAGAACATAAGCAACAGAAACCAAAGTTTCTTGGCATCATCAGTACCCAGTTCTCCCAATATAGCAAGCCCTGAACACCCCATCACACCTGAAAAGCAGGATTCAGAATTAAAATCACTTCTCATGATGATGATAGAGGATTATAAGAAGGAATTAAGTAACTCCCTTAAAGAAATACAGGAGAGTACAAGTAAACAGATAGAAACCCTTAAAGAGGAATCACAGAAATCCCTTAAAGAAATGCAAGAAAACACAAAGAAGGAATTAAACAAAAACATTCAGGATCTGAAAATGGAAATAGAAACAATAAAGAAAGTTCAAAGGGAGACAATCATGGAGTTAGAAAACCTAAGAAAGAGATCAGGAGTCATAGACGCAAGCATCACCAACCGAATACAAGAGATAGAAGAGAGAATCTCAAATGCAGAAGATATGGTGGAAAATATTTCTTTGACACAGTTGTCAAAGAAAATGCAAAATGCAAAAAACTCCTAACTCAAAACATCCAGGAAATCCAGGACACAATGAGAAGACCAAACCTAAGGATAATAGGTATAGATGAGAATGAAGAGTCCCAACTTAAAGGGCCAGTAAATATCTTCAACAAAATTATTGAGGAAAACTTCCCTAACCTAAAGAACAAGATGCCCATAAACATACAAGAAGCTACAGAACACCAAATAGACTAGACCAGAAAAGAAATGCCTCCCGTCACATAATAATCAAAACATCAGATGCACAAAACAAAGAAAAAATACTAAAAGCAGTAAGGGAAAAAGGTCAAGTAACATACAAAGGCAGACCTATAAGAATTACACCAGACTTCTCACCAGAGACTATAAAAGCCAGAAGAGGGGACTTCCGGTCTGGGCCCAAGCATAGAGCAGGTCACAGGCAGCAGCTCCATACCCAACCCCAGAAAACCGAGAGAAACAGGGACTCCCAGGAGCTTGAACTCACGCAACATCCCAGGTAAGGAAATAGCAGCACTTACCCCAAACAGGGAGCAACCGGGACCCACTGGGACCCAGGAATTCGCTCCTGGCCCAGAGCGGGCTCCATGCGGTCTGGGCCCGAGCACTCACAGATCCTGGGAGGCAGCTCTGCACCCAATCTCACAGAATCCAGAGGAAGCGGGGCTCGCAGGACCTCTGTGCCAAGCAGGGTCTTGGGCTACGAGGTGCCAATGCCTGCCCCCAAACAGGGAGCAGCTGGGACCCACTGAGACCCAGGAGTTCACTCCAGGCCTGGAGCGTGGGTTCCTTCCTGTCTGTGCCCGAGCAGATCCTGGGAGTCAGCTCTGCACCCAATCTCACACAGCTTCAACACCCCACTCTCAGCAATGGATAGATCATGGAAACAGAAACAAAATAGAGATACAGTGAAACTAACAGAAGTTATGAACCAAATGGACTTAACAGATAACTATAGAACATTTCACCCTAAAGCAAAAGAATATACCTTTTTCTCAGCACCTCATGGTACCTTCTCCAAAATAGACCATATAATTGGGCACAAGACAGGCCTCAACAGATATAAAAAAATTGAAATAATTCCCTGCATCCTATCAGATCACCATGCTCTAAGGCTGGTCTTCAAAAATGACAAAGAGAATGGAAAGCCCACATTCACATGGAAACTGAACAACACCCTACTCCTTGATAATCAGGTAAGGGAAGAAATAAAGAAAGAAATTAAAAACTTTTTAGAATTTAATGAAAATGATGACACATCATACCAAAACCTATGGGATACAACGAAAGCAGTGCTAAGAGGAAAATTCGTAGCTCTAAGTGCCTACAAAAAGAAACTGGAGGGAGCATACACTAGCAGCTTGACAGAGCACCTGAAAGACCTAGAACAAAAAGAAGCTAATACACCCAAGAGGAGTAGATGGCAGGAAATAACCAAACTCAGGGCTGAAATCAACCAAATAGAAACAAAAAGAACTATCCAAAGAATCAATAAAACCAGGAGCTGGTTCTTTGAGAAAATCAACAAAATAGATAAACCCTTAGCTAGACTAATCAGAGGGCAGAGAGACAGTATCCAAATTAATAAAATCAGAACTGAAAAGGGTGACATAACAACAGAAACTGAGGAAATTGAAAAAATCATCAGATCCTACTACAAAAGCCTATATTCAACAAAATTGGAAAATTTGGATGAAATGGACAATTTTCTAGACAAATACCAGGTACCAATGTTAAATCAGGACCAGATAAACCATCTAAACAGTCCCATAACCCCAAAAGAAATAGAAGCAGTCATTAAAAGTCTCCCTACAAAGAAAAGCCCAGGACCAGACGGTTTTAGTGCAGAATTCTATCAGACCTTCAAGGAAGACCTAATTCCAATTCTTTTCAAACGATTCCACAAAATAGAAACAGAAGGTACACTACCCAACTCATTCTTTGAAGCCACAATTACACTCATACCTAAGCCACACAAAGACCCAACAAAGAAAGAGAACTTCAGGCCAATCTCCCTTATGAACATTGATGCAAAATTACTTAATAAAATTCTAGCGAACTGAATCCAAGAACACATTAAAACAATTATCCATCACGATCAAGTTGGCTTCATCCCAGGAATGCAGGGTTGGTTCAATATTCGGAAATCCATCTATGTAATCCATTATATAAACAAACTCAAAGAAAAAAACCACATGATCATCTCACTAGATGCTGAGAAAGCATTTGACAAAATTCAACACCCCTTCATGATAAAAGTCTTGGAAAGGTCAGGAATTCAAGGTCCATACCTAAACATAGTAAAAGCAATATACAGCAAACCAGTAGCCAGCATCAAACTAAATGGAGAGAAACTTGAAGCAATCCCACTAAAATCAGGGACTAGACAAGGCTGCCCACTCTCTCCCTACTTATTTAATACACTATTGGAAGTCCTAGCCAGAGCAATTAGGCAACACAAGGAGGTCAAAGGGATACAAATTGGAAAGGAAGAAGTCAAAATCTCACTATTTGCAGATGACATGATAGTATACTTAAGTGACCCCAACACTTCCACCAGAGAACTCCAAAACCTGATAAACAACTTTAGCATAGTGGCTGGATATAAAATTAACTCAAGCAGGGGGCTGGTGAGATGGCTCAGTGGTTAAGAGTACTGACTGCTCTTCCAGAGGTCATGAGTTCAAATCCCAGCAACCACATGGTGGCTCACAACCATCTGCAATGATATCTGATGCCCTCTTGTGGGGTGTCTGAAGACAGCTACAGTGTACTTATATCAATAAATAAATAGTTTAAAAAAAATTAACTCAAGCAAATCAGTAGCCTTCCTCTACTCAAAAGATAAACTGGCTGAGAAAGAAATTACGGAAATGACACCCTTCACAATAGTCAGAGATAATATAAAATACCTTGGTGTGAACCTAACCAAGCATGTAAAAGACCTGTATGACAAGAACTTCATGCCCCTGAAGAAAGAAATCGAAGCAGATCTCAGAAGATGGAAAGATCTCCCATGCTCATGGATTGGAAGGATTAATATAGTAAAAATAGCTATTTTGCCAAAAGCCATCTACTGATTTAATGCAATCCCCATCAAAATTCCCACTCAATTTTTCACAGAGATAGAAAGAGCAATCTTAAAATTCATTTGGAATAACAAAAAACCCAGGATTTCGAAAACTACTCTCAGCAATCAAAGAACTTCTGGGGGAATCACCATCCCCAACTTGAAGCTGTACTACAAAGCAATAGTGATAAAAACTGCATGGTATTGGAACAGAGACAGGCAGGAGGATTAATGGAATAGAATAGAAGACCCTGAAATGAACCCCCATACCTATGGTCACTTGATCTTTGACAAAGGGGCTAAAACCATCGAGTGGAAAAAAGATAGCATTTTCAACAAATGGTGCTGGTCCAACTGGTGGTCAGCATGTAGAAAAATGCAAATTGATCCATACTTATCTCCTTGTACAAAGCTCAATTCCAAGTGGATTAAGGACCTCCACCTAAAACCAGCCACACTGAAACTAATAGAAGAGAAACTGGGGGAAAGCCTGGAACACATAGGCACAGGGAAAATGTTCCTGAACAGAACACCAATGGCCTGTGCTCTAAGACCAAGAATTGACAAATGGGACCTCATAAAGCTGCAAAGCTTCTGTAAAGCAAAGGACACAGTCAATAGGACAGAGTGGCAACCAACAGATTGGGAAAAGATCTTCACCAACCCTACATCTGATAAAGGGCTAATACCCAAGGTATACAAAGAACTGAAGAAATTAGACTCTAGACAATCAAAGAACCCTATTAAAAAATGGAGCATAGAGCTGAACAAAGAATTCTCAACTGAGGAAGCTCAAATGGTTGAGAAGCACCTAAAGAAATGTTCAGCATCACTAATCATCAGGGAAATGCAAATGAAAACAACACTGAGATTCCACCTCATACCAGTCAGAATGGCTAAGATCAAAAACACAGGTGACAGCACATGTTGGCAAGGATGTGGAGAAAGAGGAACACTCCTCCACTGTTGGGATTGTAAACTGTTACAACCACTAGGGAAGGCAGTCTGGCGGTATCTCAGAAAATTGAACATAGTGTTACCTGGGGACCCAGCTATACCACTCCTGGGCATATACCCAAAAGAAGTTTCAACATACAACAGGGACACATGCTCCACCATGTTCATAGCAGCCCTGTTTATAATAGCCAGAAGTTGGAAAGAACCCAGATGCCCTTTGACAGAAGAATGGATGCAGAAAATGTGGTACATTTATACAATGGAGTACTACTCAGCTATTAAAAACAATGAGTTCAGGAAATTCCTAGGCAAATGGATGGAGCTGGAAAATATCATCTTGAGTGAGATGACCCAATCTCAAAAGAACATACATGGTATGCACTCACTGATAAGTGGATATTAGCCCAAAAGCTCAAAATTTCTAAGAAACTACATATAGACAACATAAAACTCACATAGAAGAAGGAAGACCAAAGTATGAATGCATTGGTCCTTTCAAGAAGGAGTATCAAAAGTTTCAACCAGAACTCCCAAAGTCTAAACCACCAGCCAGAGAGCACAAAGGGAGGGACTCATGCACCTGTATAGGGAATTGAGGGTGACCTTGTTAGACTTCAGTGAAAGTGGAGGGCCATGGTCCCCGAAAGTTTGGATCCCCTACTGTGTGGGAATTGGAGTGCAGGGAGATGGAACTGGGAGGATGTTTGGAGCACACCCTCACAAAAATTAGGAGGAGGGGGTATGGGATAAGGGGTTTTGGGGGAGAATGAGAAAGGAGATAACATTGAAAGGTAAATACATATAATATCCAATGAAAAACCCACACAGATAAAGGGTCTAAAATAGAGAGAGAGAGAGAGAGAGAGAGAGAGAGAGAGAGAGAGAGAGAGAGAGAGAG
>NW_021620768.1:4020315-4064799 GCF_004785775.1 Grammomys surdaster | reverse complement strand
GAGAGAGAGAGAGAGAGAGAGAGAGAGAGAGAGAGAGAGAGAGAGAGGGAGAGAGCTTACTTATTTTAAATTAATTTCAAAAGTTTCTAGGAGTTGCTAATTGGCTAAGATACTATTTTAAGCTCTCCACAAAAGAATTTAAATCTCTCTTCAATATTCTCAAGAGAGAGGTAAGCCCTAATTTCCTCAACAGTTAATTGACAAAAGAGAGGTAATCTCACAAAAAGTAGAAAAAGCTATTTCTAATCGATATATTATATAGTCTGATTAATTGTCAGTGGTGCTATAAAAGTCCTTTGACAAAAGATTATTAATATAGATTTATATATCCTTAAATAAGGTCTTCATGACTCTCTGAGTGTGGAAGGAGCGACTGTTGGCGCTTCCGCCCTGATTTTACAAGAACTCTGAAAAATTGGCTTTAAAAACAAAAGAGGGGGAAAGGTATCCCCTCAGAAGGAGTCCCCCTGAAATACTCCCCATCATGCCTTGTTCACTTTTATCTCTCTAAAGCTGAAAGCTCATAGCAGATTTCTTGCTGACCATGTTGGTGACCTCTGGCACCACCAAGACCAACAAAACTTTGCCACAGATATGGGGAAGGACCCTCTTACCCATAAAGGGAATGGCCCAGACCCAGTTCCCTTATGGAGCCAAGGACTGATATGCCTGTCCAATACCACAGAAGGCACAGCTAACCGGCTACCAAAAAGATTAATGAAAAAAATAGATACCCCCACAAAGCCAGGCCCAACCATAAATACGATGAATAACAATTTACATCCAGGGAAAAGAAATCTCCCTGAGAATCCCCTTCTTTTTTCTTTCCAGGTAAAAATGAATCACCCATGATGCCTGCTGTTAGAAGTTCTAATCCAGATGTGACAGAAGCCAGGACCCTCACCCTTATCCTCACCCCCTACCTTTCCCCACCTGCACAATGTGCCCTGAAGCTTTGCAACTGCAAGATCCTGCTTGTCAACTGCAGGTAGACTCAAAGCAGGGTACCATATCTTCTGAAGAATAGCAGGGAGACCATAACTCAAGCAGTGTACTATATCTTCTGAAGAATAGCAGGTTGCGTTCCTCCTCACCCCCACGAATAACTAGGACCCGCTGGTAGGGTCAAGTGGTGCCCAGACGTGGGGCTCGAGGCACGGACCCCTCCGGACAGACCCTCATTGAGAGGACGTGCGCACGACATCAAGATTGAGTGAGACAGAAATCGTCGCCCGTGACCTGTCGTCCTCGGAACCAGGTTGATTCTGCCATCAAGAAGACGGTTGAAGTTCATTACCATCAGCTGAAAATTGAAGAGGATCCAGAAGTGACTCCACAGGAGACTGACACAGCTGCCAGCTCCCCTGCCTCCCCCTACGGTCGACCCCTAGACTTCCACGCCCTCCAGAAGGGTTCCTGGTATGCCTGGCTTTGCCCTTGTTTCTCTCGCTAGAGAGCTTGGCCTCTTGATCACCCCAACAAAAATTGGCTTTTTCCTAAACCAAGGCCACCCTTGATATGGCCACTAACATTGGGGAGCCTTCCTTTATGACAATATTACACCCCAAACTTACAAATGGTTGGTAACTTGAACATTTACAAGGGACTAGGATGGCTGTGAGTTAGCCCAATGACGGGATTATTGTAGGTCCACTTCCCAGGGGCCCACGCAATGCAGCAGAAAAGGAATGTGTGGTGCTAGGAGTGGGTGCAGCCTACATGGCCTAAGACAGGGCTCTCACCCTCCTTTCACCCACCTCGGGGTCCCTTGACGTTGCCCATCGTCGACAGCCTAAAGCCTCCGACCATCAATGTGACTCATCTCACATCAATGTTTTGGGGTTGTGAACTTGTCTAAGACCCCCCCATAATTAGACATCCAAATTCAAAACTCACATAGTTGGGATTGATCATAAGACACCTTCTCCAACTAAACAGAGAAGAGGGAGATGCCAGAAGCCAGGAACCTCGCCCTTACCCTCACCCCCTACCTTTCCCCACCTGCACAATGTCCCCTGAAGCTTTGCAACTGCAAGATCCTGCTTGGCAACTGCAGATAGACTCAAAGCAGTGTACCATATCTTCTTAAGAATAACAGGGAGACCATAACTCAAGCAGTGTACCATATCTTCTGAAGAATAGCAGATAGATCATAATACAAGGCAGTGTACCGTATAGACCATGACATGTTTCAAGGCACAGGCCAAGAAGATTCTGTACTTTTCCACCACCTGACCCCTCTTACCCCCTCCCCTTGTAAAACATGCTATAAAAAAGCATTTCATGTTCAAAAAAAATTAAATAAAAAAAAGAAGAAAAAAAAAGCCAGAAGAGCCTGGACTGACATCATACAGACCCTAAGAGAACACAATTGCCAGCCCAGATTACTATACCCAGCAAAACTCTCAATCACTATAGATGGTGAAACCAGGATATTCCATGACAAAACCGAATTTGCACAGTATCTTCTCACAAACCCAGCGCTTCAAAGGATAATTGATGGAAAATGCCAGCACAAGGAGGGGAAACTACAACCTAGAAATAGCAAGGAAGTAATCTTCCAACAACCCCAAAAGAAGATAACTATACAAACATAATTCTACCTCTAATAACAAAAACAACAGGAAGCCACAATCATTTTTCCTTAATATCTCTTAACATCAATGGTCTCAATTCCCCAATAAAAAGACGCAGACTATCAGACTGGATACACAAACAAGACCCAGAATTTTGCTGCATACAGGAAACACACCTCAGTGACAAAGACAGACACTACCTCAGAATAAAAGGGTGGAAAACAATTTTCCAAGCCAATGGTCCCAAGAAACAAGCTGGAGTAGCCATTCTAATAACAAATAAAATCGACTTTCATCCAAAATTACTCAAAAAAGATAAGGAAGGTCACTTCATACTCATCAAAGGAAAAATCTGCCAAGGTGAACTCTCAATTCTGAATATCTATGCTCCAAATGCAAGGGCACATACATACATAAAAGAAACTTTACTAAAGCTCAAAACACACATTACACCTCAAACAATAATAGTGGGGGATTTCAACACCCCACTCTCAGCAATGGACAGATCATGGAAACAGAAACTAAACCAAGACACTTTGACATTAACAGAAGTTATGAACCAAATGGACTTAACAGACATCTATAGAACATTTCATCCTAAAACAAAAGAATATATCTTTTCTCAGCACCTCATGGTACCTTCTGCAAAATAGACCATATAATTGGTCACAAAACAACCCTCTACAGATACAAAAAGATTGAAATAATCCCTTGCATCTTATCAGATCACCACAGACTAAGACTTGTCTTTAATAATGACAAAACCAATGGAAAACCCACGTGCACATGGAAACTGAACAACTCTCTACTCAATGATGACTTGGTCAAGGAAAAAATAAAGAAAGAAATCAAAGACTTTTTAGAGTTCAATGAAAATGAGGACACATCATACCAAAACTTGTGGGACTCCATGAAGGCAGTGCTAAGAGGAAATCTCATAGCTCTAAGTGCCTACAAAAAGAAACTGGAAAGAGCACACACTAACAAGTTGACTGCACAACTAAAAGCTCTAGAAAAAAAGAAGAAAATACACCCAGGAGGAGTAGATGGCAGAAAATAATCAAACTCAGGGCTGAAATCAACCAAATGGAAACAGAAAGAACAATACAAAATATCAATAAAACCAGGAGCTGGTTTGTCCTGCGCAATTATCTCGCCAGCAAGAATGCACGCAGACACCAGGGTCCTTCTGCAGCAATTCTTTATTACGATGTGAAGAGGAAAGACCCCGGGCCCCGAAAAGGCACCGCTTAAATACACCCTGGAGCGGCGTGTATATTTCTGGTTGGCTGCTTGCCCAGAAGCGCATATACGCCCCGGGATGGGCCGTGACTTGGCGCGCATTTTCCACTCGCACAAAGGCAGTTTATCTTTAAACTTGTGAGAGCACCGGATGCCAGCGCCATCCTATAATGGTGAATACTGTCACTGCTCACCAGGGCTCTCCACATCTCCCCCTTTTTGTTTTAATAAGAATCACAGGCACTGGCCAATGTCCCGTGTCTTAGGCTAGCTGACATGAATCCATAACCAGCACCAATGAAAGGTGAGTTCCCTGTCTTAGGCAGCGAGGGTTGCACACCCACACCTGGCATTCTCTGAATGTGCGCCCCAGGTTGTGGCCACTCACAAGGCCTGTCACGGGGTGGACTCACAGCTAGTGGTGTGCTTATGGCTTATGGCGTCAACCTATTCCCATCGTTGGGACCAATGGCAGCTTCCCCGGAGGCGTAGTAGCATCTGTCAGCACAGTCTTCCCCACCCTACCAGGTGCAATGGACACAAGTCCTCTGGGTGCAAGGGCTAAGGGAGACAGAAAGAGAGGCAAACACCCGTCCCTGTGCAATGGAGCCATCTCCCAGGGGTGCAAGGGCTGTTTGCCTCAATATTCGGGTACCAGAGCTACACAGACAAGGACCAGCCAGACCAAGACTCCTCACCAACCCAGTGCAATGGGCTGAACCCTTGGGGTGCATCGGCTGAGGACTTAAACACTGGCTATTTCCTTAACATAGACAACCAGATTTCGGGCAATGAACCTTGTTCTAAGGCCACAAGTGCTTGGGCAATAACGACCTTGTCACGTTTCTGTTGAGCTCTGAGCTTGCAACCCAACCAGAGTATGAACACTAATCCGCAACACAGGGCTGCACCAAACAGGCCTACTCCCATCCATTCTTTAAAGAAAGAGAAGACCGAAGAAATCCAGGAGGAGAGTCCTTCAGTCAGTGAAAGGTCCACACGTGTTGAGTTGATGGCCGCCACCGCTGCTCGCAACTTCTCGAGAAGTTCATCAAATCCTTCTGACCATTCTCCTGCTAGGTAATGAGACAATTGTCTGGACAAATTAGCTGCTCGAGTAAAGTTTTCATATTGAACACTAGTAATACAGAGGGCTCCCAGGTTTCTTTCACATCCCAATTGTGCCAGTTGAAAGAGAATATCTAACCTTTCTTCTACCAAGTCTAGGCGCTGATTAACAATCATCAATCTGCCTTTCAATTCAGCACTCGCAGAAGTATGGATGTTGACCGCCTCTGCCACTGTAGTGGATAGCTGATTTAAAGCTGCATCTATTTGGACTTTGGTTGCCATAGCAATCCCAGCAGCCGTAGCTGCAATGGCACTAACTGATATCGCCGTCACTATGGCTGCAGTTATACCAAAGTCTCTTGTTTGTCTGAATAATGATAGGGTAGAAGGGGTTTCAACAGGAACAGGGACCCATCGTGGCACCCTGGCGACCATGGCATACTTAGCTTGTCCAACAGCCCAACACTGAGACATCATGCATGAATCATTGGTGCAGTTTTCAAATGAGGAATTTGAAAGAATAAACAGGAACGGGGGAAAGACACACACTGGGGTAGGTGAAAATACCGTTTGATTTACAATAGTCTTGCTAACTCCAGTAATTAACTGAGTAGCATTTTTCAACTGAGGGGCCTGATCTGAACTCTGCTTTACCATAGTTCCATTAATAAATCCCGTAAAGGATGCCCTTCCTGCCGCTCCGCCCTGGAGAAAGGCTAGGGAGTTGAGGTAGGTACAACTGCCATTAATCCCACAAAGTAGCCATTTGTGGAAGGGATTCATACTAATGCCCTGTAGAAAAGGGCCCTCTCTCATCACCGCGTCAGCTCCAGGACCCACCAACATATTGGGTGAAAAGGAAAAGGTTTTATTGGTATCTGCCCATCGTGTTACTCTGTATTGACAATCAGACCAGGGCAGAACAACTCCCTCATCTTCTTGACTACAAAAGGGGGAGACCTTAGGTTGAGGGGATGCTTCCCATCAGTAAAGTCGGGTGATAAAAATGTTCCATTTATCCAAATGGCTGGTTGCAAAAAGGACTGTGAGAACTCATTGACATAAATATTATCCTTTTCATTATTATTCTTTTTAGTTGTTAATTTAACCCAGCTTCTCTTGTCATAAAACCACCCCAAGGCTCTCTTTGAGAGAGTTATACAGTTTCCTGTCTCAGTAATCTGAAAGCAGAGAGAGCCCCATTCAGGCAAGGAGCGATTTTCCCCCGGGGGGCATGGGTTTTATCATAGGGAAGATAAGGCAACCCCATGGTTTTATTAGTTGTAAGAAATCTTGGAAACACCACGGCATCATGTCTAACAGGTATGGGTTTAGGAAAATCAG
This sequence comes from Grammomys surdaster, assembly GCF_004785775.1. Lineage (NCBI taxonomy): Eukaryota > Metazoa > Chordata > Mammalia > Rodentia > Muridae > Grammomys > Grammomys surdaster. The sequence continues at coordinate 4,058,566 of NW_021620768.1, read as the reverse complement.
ATAATATAGCCCATCGTTGTTCCCCCATATACTAGGAACCCAAATCTGGAGGATCAAAATTAGGACTGGAAACGTCTGCAGATGAATCCTTCGGGGGGTCATCTTCAGTTGCCACGAGCCTTCGCGTCAGTCGCTCTGGTAGTCAAAATGGATTGTCTTCTTCCTGCGGAAAAACACAAGCAGCTCCCCTGGATCTTATTAAAATAGGATCCGGGCCTTTCCATTGGCCAGTCAAGACATCCTTCCACTTGACCATTTCCTTTGGCCTATCAGGCTCTAAGCAATGACGGTCAGCAGCCGAATGGCCCTGACTGTCCAAATTTAAAAAATTAAGAGTAAAGAGTGCTATAGAAATGGTTACTCGTGGCACTAAGGGTAGAGCCTCCTCGACTCCCCCTTTTTGTTTTATTAGATAAGATTTTAGAGTGCGATGAGCCCGTTCTATGATGCCTTGTCCTTGAGGATTGTATGGAAGGCCCGTCAGGTAGGTCACCTCCATTTGGAGACAAAATTGTCCAAACTTTTGAGACGTATAAGCTGGTCCATTATCAGTCTTGAGAATTTTAGGCTTTCCCCAGGCACTCCAGGCCTCAAGGCAATGTTGGATAACATGTGCTGCCTTTTCTCCTGATAAAGGGGAGGCAAAAATGATTCCAGAACAGGTGTCAATAGAAACATGTAAATACTGAAGTCTCCCAAAGGATGGAATATGGGTAACATCCATTTGCCAAATCTGCAATGGTCGAATTCCTCGTGGATTAATTCCCACATGAGGCACGGGTAAAAATTGACAGCAATTCTGACATTGAGTAACTATATCTCTAGCTTCTTTTCTAGTTATATCAAATCGACGATGTAATGTCTCTGCTGTCACATGAAATTTTTTATGAAAATCTTTGGCCGAATCCAATTTTGAGGATAGGGTGATAGCAACCAACTTTGTGGCTCGATCCGCTAGGTCATTTCCATGAGACATTGGACCTGTTAGACCTGAGTGAGTCCTAATATGTGTAATAAAAACAGGATATCTCCTATTAACCAAGGTAGATTGAATCTTTTGAAAAACTTCTGCAAGCCTGCTAGAGGGCCTAATTAATCCAGCAACTTCCAAGACTTTAACTGCATTTACCACATAAAGGGAATCAGATACAATATTTAAGGGGCCTGGAAAGGTTTCTAAGACTTCCAGTACCACCAAGCATTCCACAATTTGAGGTGAAGTTTCATTATATTGTTTAGATGTAACTCTATCATCAACCACATAAGCACCTACTCCTGTTTTTGACCCATCCATATATACCACTACCCCATCTGGGAGTGATTCTTGAGATAAAATACATGGGAAAACAACAGCCTGACTCAAGGTAAATTGTAAAATAGGATGTTTAGGATAATGATTATCTATTTGGCCATTAAAGAAGGTGAGCAACACCACCCAAACATCGGAGGTAGCAGTTAATATTTGAACCTGATGTGCAGTGTAAGGCACTACCAGAACCTTAGGCTCCCTTCCAAAATGAGTAATAGCTGCTTTTAATCCCTGAAGGGCAAGCTGAGCAATTGCATCTGGATACCATTCAATAATCTTTGCAGGGGATGCATTGGGATGGATCCATAATAAGGGCCCATCCTGCCATAACACAGCAATTGGTAAATGTCTGGTTTTAAAGACACACAAATTAAAAGTTTTGGTCTCATCAATGCGTTTCAGCTGGGCCTCCTGTAAAGCATCCTCTACTGTGCAGGGCACAGCTTGCAGCCGGTGTTAGTGCTCTTAGCGAGGAAATGTGAGAATCTCCTTCCAAAATGTCAAACAAAGGTTTCTATTCAGCAGAGGGAATTTTCAAAAATGGTCTTAACCAATTTATATCACCTAGTAACTTTTGAAAGTCATTTAAGGTATGTAAATGATCTCTTCAAATTTCTAATTTTTGAGGAACTATTTTCTCAGGATAAATAACTGTCCCTAAAAAGGAACCAATTTCTGAAATTTGAACCTTCTCTGTGGCAATATGCAGACCCCGCTGTCCTAATGTAGCAATTAATAAAGGGTATGAGTTCTGCAAAATGGTCAACTCTTTATGGCACATAAGAATATCATTCATATAATGAATCAAAAGCAGGGAAGGAAACTGTTTCCTAACGGGTTCAAGGGCCATTTGTACATACAGTTGACACATAATAGGACTATTGGCCATGCCTTGAGGCAAAACTTTCCAGTGATATCTCTTATCAGGTTCAAGGTGATTAATAGCAGGTAATGTAAATGCAAATCTCTGACTGTCTTATGGGTGTAGGGGAATGGAGAAGAAGCAGTCTTTAATATCTATAATTATTATCCTTCATTGCCTCGGTAAAGCAGAGAGCAGAGGTAGGCCTCGTTGCACTGAGCCAAACAGCCGCATCTGTAAATTAATGGGTCTTAAATCATGGAGAAGTCTCCATTTTCCTGATTTCTTTTTTATGACAAAAATAGGTGTATTCCAAGGGGAAGTAGAAGGTTCTAAATGGCCATTTTTCACTGGCTCTTCAATTAATCTAGTAGTGGCCTCCCTCTGCAGCTTCAAACACCGGGAAGGCCCGTAACATCTTTCTTTTATCTTCCTTTGAAAGAAAGGAATCTGAGCAGCACCCGTCCACGTAGGGCGGAGGAGCACTGGGAACTGCGGCCGGGAGTGCTGGCTGGGAGATCAGCGCAGGCGGGGGAGCCGTACACACGCAGTTTCTAATCCCTGCCTCCTTTTGCTCTCGATTCGGCGGCGGCGGCCACCTATCTAGATGGTATGCTTCCGAGTCATAGCGGACTATTTTTTCATCTAAGTCTTCCTCCTTGGAGGAAGTTAGCTCCTCCGACTCAGAGCTATCTAATCTCAAAGCCTCCAAATCCTTTACCGGTTATAGAGGCTTTTTCTCCTTCGTACGTTCCTCTCCCAGGGAAATTTCCATTCCCTTATCTCTCACTCCCTCGGACTGAACGTCTTTGGAAGGGTCTGTCTTCTTAGGCATGCCTTTTTTTCCTTTTTCTTTCTGAGCTCCCTTTTTTTCCTGAGCTCCTAAGCTCTTACCAAGCTCTGTTTCTGACATGCTGTCCTGTAATTCTTCTAACACTCCCTGGCCTGCCATGATAGCCAGGCTGCACTTTTCATCCTGTAAGCACGATCTTACTAGTTTCCACAGTGGCCGCGTCCCAGGCTTCAACTTCCCATTCTGTTGTTCCCTAATTAAATCACCCTCCAGCTTGTCCCAGGAGGCGAGCGTCAGCGATCCCGAGCATACATACCAGGGCGCTACGCAATCGATCTCCTTCACAAACCCTTCTAACGTTTTTGTAGAGACTGTCAATTTATGCTGTTGCAAGAGCGTCTTCAGCACCGTAACTACTGACTGCGAGGCTCCCATGCTGCCCTCTAATCTACGAGAGAATCTGGTGCACGGGAGGGGCACCGCGGCTTATCTACGTCTGACCAACTGTGCCAAACGGCAGCCTGAAGCGGCGGCTGGGAGGGGGCAGTACTGGCTCAGGCGGCGGCAGAATTTAACAAGAGAATCGGTGGAAACAAAACAAAATCAAAAGGAAGACAAGGAACGCTGGCACAACGATAACAAAGGCCTCTGCAGTGCCTTGTAATTGGGGAGTGAGATGGGAAAAATCAAGGCCAAACATACCTCTCAGAGCTTACTTTCGTCCTGCAGTTCTGAACCCACCCGGCAAACGGGGGTCTTCCTTGGCGCCAGTGATGGTGAGCTTCCCGGGTTTCGGCGCCAGCTGTAACGTCCAATTATCTAGCCAGCAAGAATGCACGCAGACACCAGGGTCCTTCTGCAGCAATTCTTTATTACGATGTGAAGAGGAAAGACCCTGGGCCCCGAAAAGGCACCGCTTAAATACACCCTGGAGCGGCGTGTATATTTCTGGTTGACTGCTTGCCCAGAAGCACATATACGCCCCGGGATGGGCCGTGACTTGGCGCGCATTTTCCACTCGCACAAAGGCAGTTTATCTTTAAGCTTGTGAGAGCACCGGATGCCAGCGCCATCCTATAATGGTGAATACTGTCACTGCTCACCACGGCTCTCTACACTGGTTCTTTGAGAAAATCAACAAGATAGATAAACTGTTAGCCAGATTAACCAGATGGCACAGAGACAGTATCCAAATTAATAAAATCAGAACTGAAAAGGGAGACATAACAACAGAAACTGAAGAAATTCAAAAAATCATCAGATCCTACTACAAAGGCCTATACTCAACAAAACTGGAAAACCTGGATGAAATAGACAATTTCCTAGACAGATACTAGGTACCAAAGTTAAACCAGGAGCAAATAAACCATCTAAATAGTCCCATAATCCCTCAGGAAATAGCAGCAGTCATTAAAAGTCTCCCCACTAAAAAAAAAGCCCAGGACCAGATGGTTTTAGTGCTGAATTCTATCAGACCTTCAAGGAAGACATAATACCAATTCTCTTCAAACTATTCCACAAAATAGAAACAGAAGGAACACTACCCAATTCGTTCTATGAAGCCACAATTATACTCATACCCAAACCCCACAAGGACCCGACAAAGAAAGAGAACTTCAGACCAATCTCCCTTATGAACATCGATGCAAAAATACTCAATAAAATTCTAGCAAACCAAATCCAAGACCACATCAAAACAATCATCCATCATGATCAAGTAGGTTTTATCCCAGGAATGCAGGGATGGTTCAATATTCAGAAATCCATCAACGTAATCCACTATAGAAACAAACTTAAAGAAAAGAACCACATGATCATCTCACTAGATGCTGAGAAAGCATTTGACAAAATTCAACATCCCTTCATGATAAAAGTCTTGGAAACATCAGGAATTCAAGGCCCCTACCTAAACAGAGTAAAAACAATTTACAGCAAACCAGTAGCCAACATCAAGCTAAATGGAGAGAAACGAAGCAATCCCACTAAAATCAGGGACTAGACAAGGCTGCCCACTCTCCCCCTACTTATTTAATATAGTATTGGAAGTCCTAGCCAGAGCAATTAGACAACAAAAAGAAGTCAAAGGGATACAAATAGGAAAGGAAGAAGTCAAAATATTGCTATTTGCAGATGATATGATAGTATACTTAAGTGACCCCCAAACTTCCACCAGAGAACTTCTAAACCTGATAAACAACTTCAGCAAAGTGGCTGGTTATAAAATCAACTCAAACATGAAAGATAAACAGACTGAAAAAGAAATTAGGGAAATGACACCCTTCACAATAGTTGCAAATAATATAAAATACCTTGGTGTGAATCTAACCAAGCAAGTGAAAGACCTGTATGACAAGAACTTCAAGTCTCTGAAGAAAGAAATTGAAGAAGATCTCAGAAGATGGAAAGATCTCCCATGCTCATGGATTGGCAGGATTAATATAATAAAAATGGCCATCTTGCCAAAAGCAATCTACAAATTCAATGCAATCCCCATTAAAATCCCAACTCAATTCTTCACAGAGTTAGAAAAGGAAATTCTCAAATTCATATGGAATAACAAAAAACCTAGGATAGCGAAAACTATTCTCAACAATAAAAGAACTTCGGGAGGAATCACCATCCCTGACCTCAAGCTGTACTACAGAGCAATAGTGATAAAAACTACCTGGTATTGGTACAGAGACAGGCAGGAAGATCAATGGAATAGAATTGAAGACCCAGAAATGAACCCATACTCCTATGGTCACTTGATCTTTGACAAAGGAGCTAAAACTGTCCAGTGGAAAAAGGACAGCATTTTTAACAAATGGTGCAGGTTCAACTGGAAGACAACATGTAGAAGAATGAAAATTGATCCATTCTTATCTTCTTGTACAAAGCTCAAGTCTAAGTGGATAAAGGACCTCCACATAAAACCAGATACACTGAAACTAATAGAAGAGAAGGTGGGGAAAAGCCTCGAATACTTGGGCACAGGGGAAAAGTTCCTGAACAGAACTCCAATGGCATATGCTCTAAGATCGAGAATTGACAAATGGGACTTCATAAAATTGCAAAGTTTCTGTAAGGCAAAGGACACTGTCAATAGGACAAAACGACAACCAACAAATTGGGAAAAGATCTTTACCAATCCTTCATCTGATAGAGGGCTAATATCCAATATATACAAAGAACTCAAGAAATTAGACTCCAGACAACCAAATTACCCTATTAAAAAATGGGGTATAGAGCTTAACAAAGAATTTTCAACGGAAGAAACTCGAATGGCCGAGAAGCATCTAAAGAAATGTTCAGCATCCTTAGTCGTCAGGGAAATGCAAATCAAAACAACCCTGAGATTCCATCTCACACCAGTCAGAATGGCTTAGATTAAAAACTAAGGTAATAGTAGATGCTGGCGAGGGTGTGGAGAAAGAGGAACACTCCTCCATTGTTGGTGGGACTGCAAGATGGTGCAACCACTTTGGAAATCAATGTGGCGGTTCCTCAGAAAATTGGACATAGCATTACCTGAGGATCCAGCTATACCACTCCTAGGCATATACCCAGAAGATGCTCGAACATATAACAAGGACATATGCTCAACTATGTTCATAGCAGCCTTATTTATAATAGCCAGGAGCTGGAAAGAACCCAGATGTCCTTAAACTGAGGAATAGATTCAAAACATGTGGTATATTTACACAATGGAGTATTACTCAGCTATTAAAAACAATGAATTCGAGAATTTCCTAGGTAAATGGATGGAACTAGAAAATATCATCCTGAGTGAGGTAAGCCAATCATAAAAGAACACACATGGTATTCACTCACTGATTATTGGATATTAGCCCAGAACCTTGAAATGCCCAAGATGCAACTCACAGGCCACATGAAGCTCATGAAGAAGGAAGACCAAGTGTGTGTGATTCGGTCCTTCTTAGAAGGAGCAACAAAATACTCAAGGGAGCAAGTATGGGGACAAAGTGAGGGACAGAAACTGAAGGAGGGGCCATCTGAAGACCACTCCACCTGAGTATCTATCGAATGTGCAGTCATCAAAGGTAGATGCTGATGTGGAAGTCAGGAAGTGCATGCTGATAAGAGCCTGATATGGATGTCTCCTCAGAGGTCTTCAAGAGTCTGACATATTCAGAGGCAGATGCTCACAACTAGCCATTGAACTGATCATGGGGTTCTCAATGGAGGAGTTAGAGTGAAGACTGAAGGAGCTGAAAGGATTTGAGGCACCATGAGGAGGGCAACAATACCAACCAACCACAGCTCCCAGGGTCTAAACCACCAGCCTGGGAGCACTTAGGGAGGGATCCAGGGCTTTAGCTGAATATGTAAGAGTGGAGGGCCCTGCTGGACATAGGTAAAAGAAGAGAAACTTGACCTCATGAAGGCTGGACGCCCCAGGGGGTGGGAATTTTGAGGGTGGGGAGGTGGTAGTAGGGGGGTAGATAGAGGTTACATCAGAAGAAGGAGCAGGGGTGAGGGGATTGGGAGTTGCTGGGTGGGTGGGGGATGGGGTAAGGGGACAACATATGAAATGTAAATAAAGCATCCAATAAAATAAATTTTAAAAAAAGAACTCAAGGAGTTAGACAAAAAAAAAACAAATAGCTCAATTTTTAAAATGAGGTAAAGCACTAAACAGAGAATTCTCAGAAGAGGAATAGAATGGCTGAGAAACACGAAAAGAAATGTTCAGTGTCCTAAATCATCAGGGAATTACAAATCAAAACAGCTCTGAGATTCTACCTTACACCAATCAGAATTGCTAAGATCAAAAATCCAAGGGACAACATATATTGGAAAGGATGTGGAGCAAGGGAAACACTCCTTGTGTTGCTAATGGGAGTGCAAACTTGTACAACTACTCTGAAAATTTCTCAGATAAATGGACATATTTCTATCTGAAGATTGAGCTACCCCACTCCTGGGCATATACCCAAAAGATGTTCCACTGTAACACAAAGAAATTTGCTCAACTATGTTCATTGTGGCTTCATTCATAATAGCCTGAAAATAGAAACAACTCAGATGCCCCTAAATTAAAAACTAGATTGTTGTGGATGACCCTGGTGCTGCTTGTATTTTGATGTTAATTCTGCAAGGAGGGACTTGCTGGAATGAGGAATGAGTCATGTACTCAGGTGACTTCTTGTGAAGTCTTTATTCTAAAGAATAAAGGAATAAAGGAATCAATCACTGGGTAAGTAGGCAGGACTTCTGGATTGGATAGAGGAAGAGAGGAAACAGGCAAGAGAGCAAGATGTGGCTACTATTGTCTCCTGGTTTCAATGACAGATCTGCCAGGATTCGCCACTGGAGGATTTAGATTTAATATGACATACAAGATTAGGATTTTAGTCGTTTTGCCCAGCGATTGAGTTAACATTGTTTCTCAACTAAGTTTGCATGGTGTTTTCCTTCACATGGCTGCTCAACTGGGTTCCAGAGAGAAAGGTATGGTGCCAAAACATGAGTTTGCCTGATGTGCACCACAAAAGGCCATGGAAGTTTTGAAGCATAGGGCCAGAAAATGGAAACAACTCAGATGTCCCTAAATTAAAGACTAGATAAAGAAAATGTGGTTGATTCACACAATGGAATACTACTCGGCTATTAAAAAACAAGGACATCCTGAATTTTTCAGGCAAATGAATGGAACTAGAAAATATCATCCTGAGTGACATAAATCTGGCCCAAAAAGACATACATGATATGTGCTCACTTATAAGTGGATATTAGCTAAGATGTATAGGATATGTTGTATTTTATACTCCACAAACCCAAAGAAATTAAATGAGAAGGAAGGCCCAAGCAAGGATGTTTGAATCTTTCTCAGAAATGGAAATAAAATAGGTATTGGAGATGGATGAAGGGAGGGAACCTGATTGGAAGGGTGAGTGGAGTGGGGGTGAGGTATAGAGAAAGCAGAGCAAAGAAAAAAGAAATCAGTGGATGGCAGGAAAGGCATCTCATCTCTAAGACATGCCAGAGACCCGGGATAGAGAATGAAAGCCACAGGAATTCTATGAGGGTGACTCTATCTGAGACTTCTAGCAGTGTGTGATATGGAACCTGAAGTAGCCACCCCTTTTAGCCAGGTAGGACTCCAGGTGGAGGAATGAAGACAGCAACCCACCCACAAAACCTTCATTCCAAAATGTGTCCTGACATAGGATGTGCAGGGACAAAGAAGGAGCAAAGACTGAGGGAATAGCCAACTAATGGCTGGCCCAAATTGAGATTCATCCCATGGTCAAGAACCATGACTATTATTAATTATTAATGATTGGCACTACTAATGACACTATGTTATACATTCAGAGAGGATCCTAATATAACTGTCCTCTGAGAAGCAAGCTCCAACTAGCAGCCAATGGAAAGAGATGGAGAGACCCACAGCAGAATAATAGATGGAGTTCTGGAGTCTTGTGGAAAGATTGAGGGACCTGAAGAGAATAGGACTCCACAGGAAGACCAACAAAGTCAAGTGGTCTAGACACTTTGGGGCTCCTAGAAAATGAACCACAAACCAAAGAGCATATATCAGCTGCACCTAGGCCCCCTGCACATATGTAGCAGATGTGCATCTTGGTCTTCATGCTAATCCCCAACAAGTAGAGCTGGGGCTGTCCTGAATCTGTTGCATGTCTGTGGAGCTGAATCCTCTAAGTGACCTACTTTATCTGCTTTCAGTGGGAGAAGATGCACCTAGTCCTGCAGTAACTTGATGTGCTATGCTGGAGTGATACCCAGGAGGCCTCCTCCTTCTTATAGAAGAAGGGGAAGGAGGAATATGGGGAGGATTTATGTGAAAGTGGAATGGGAGGAGATGGAGGTCTGATACTGAAATGGAAATGAATAAATATAATAATTAATTAAAAATAAAAACACTGAGCTTGCTACAAGAAAACTACATGGTAGAAAGAATTAAAGAATGGCACACAAACTAGGACAAAGGGTTAATGGACTGTCCATTTGAGAGAAGTCCTTTAATGATAAGGGTGTGTGTTCTTTCTTTGAGTTTACCACCATATAATTCACACATATGAAGGAAGACAATCCTGATTGACCAATACACAATTTCTGTGGTTAGCATTAGTTACTGTAAATGTAAATTCTATTTATATTCTATCTATGCAATTTCTACCTTGCAAGTTTATTCCAGGAAACCAGGGACATGAAGATAGTCCTAGTTGACCAAATTAGAGTGGAATTCAAAGGTTTGAATCACTGGAAGCCGGTCAGTTGCTCAGTGAAGTCAATCAGGTTATACTATTCTGTGCCTCATAGTTGAATTTCTGGATCATGTTGATGAAAATTCCTGAAAGGGATCAGCCTCCATTTTGTAGTCTCTTATTAATAGCCTTTCAACCACAGAGGTATGTGAACACCTCCTGTCCTGCCACAATTCTCCACACTCATGCAGGTATACCATATTGTTCATCTCTGATGCATTCATTCCTGGGATCATGGAAATATGTGTCAGCCATGAGCTGCCTTTAAATGCTGGGCCTGCTCTACTATGCCAAACACTGTATGGCTCCTCAGCTTCAGTAAGTGAGCACAGCTTTCCTAGTTAGGAGCCTGCCTTCTACTGCTTTCTTTCTCTCATCTGAGTGACTTTTTCCCAAACCATTATAGATCCCTCCTTCCTGACCCTGGCAGCTTTGTAGCTTCCTTCAACTTCTTGAAAGTTTCTTACTATAAAATCATTTTATTTTAGCATTCTCTACATTGTCTAAACTTCATCTCTTATACATGTGTGACAGGGTGGTTCCTGACTAAGTGATATCCTGCCCTTTCTTTTATTGTGAATGTACCCTCCCTTTCTAGCCTGATAGAGTCCCAGAGACAAGAGCAGGTATGCTTGACACAGCATTCATTTATTACACATTTGCTTCTCCAGGATTCAAACAGAGTGAAGAAGAAAAAAGAACAGCCTTAAAAGTCACAGGTGGAAGAAGAGAACCTTGACCTCATGAAGGCTGGATGCCCCAGGGGGTGGGAATTTTGAGGGTGGGGAGGTGGGAGTGGGGGGGCGTAGATAGAGGTTACATCCACAGAGAAGAAGGAGGAGGGGCGAGGGGATTGGGGGTTCCGAGGGGGTGGTGGGGGATGGGGTAAGGGGACAACATAGGAAATGTAAATAAATCATCCAATAAAAAAAAAATGAAAAAAAAAAGTCACAGATGGAACAATCCATGGACATCATCATCAACACCTTCCACCAGTACTCTCGAAAAGAGGGAGACCCTGATACCCTGAGCAAGAAGGAAATCAAAGAGCTGGTGAATAAGGAGATGCCAAACTCTTTCAAGGGCAGGATTAATTAGTTTAGGAGGAAAATTCAGTCCAAAACATTTAAGGATAAAATTCTAAAACCTTCCATAAAGACGAGCAAGGGTTTGATAATGTCAGTCAGGAATAGAATAGCTATAATGTGTAATGTCATTTTCTGGGCAGACACATGTAGAGGTGAATCTGGAACTGATAATCCTGGTGATGGACACACAACAAGAACACAGACAAATCCAAATTTGTGAGAGTGTGGAGAGTGGATCTGTGGTGCCACCCACACATTGGCATGGGTCCTGTTGGGCTAGTTGTGGATCCCACATGTCTGCCACAGATCAGGGAGGCAGAAGCATGGGAATTTGACTGAGTTCACTTCACACGTTTCCAGGCGGACTGAGCTATGAGAAGCCTCTGAGCTTGACTCTGGGCGTGGGGAGATCACAGTCTGAGACCCTCCAGGGGCAGAGCTCCTTGGTTGGGGGTCTCTGGGCTGAAGCAGCTAGATGTAGACCAGCTGGTCTCTGTCCTTAGGCTCCCAGATGCTGCTGGGAGCCACAGAAGAACTGAGACATGGGAACATATGTGCTGGACTGCCCGTAGCTGAGAGGGGCAAGAGGGAGAGCTCCAGCAGCGCCCCCTGGGGTGGAAACTCTTGGTTAGATGGCGGATCGGTAGTTGAGGGCCCCCTCCATGGTTTTCCACAGTGGGCCCCAAAGACACAAGGAAGTCCATGGTTTTAAAAGGTTTATTGTCATGGCAGAAAGTGGATGTAGCTGTACCCCCATATCCTCAGGGCGGGCCTGAGGTTAAATACCATTTGTAAGGAGGAGGGTCTGGGAAAGAATGCTTAATTGGCTGTGCCCTCTGGCCTTTAGGTATCTCATTAATATGGAGATCTCTTGAGACTCTGTGGCCTATAGTCATGCCCTCTACCTGTGGAGGGGCTGGTAGGGGCATTGCCCTATGTGACTGAAAAGTGCTGATTAATGGAGGTCTTCAGCCTCATGTTAGGAGCCTGGAGTCTGGGAGCATGGTGAAATGCATGCCATCCCTTACAGGGATACCTGTTGGGTCTCTAGCCACCTCTAGCCAGTGCTCAACCGGAAACCAAGCTATCCTTTCATGGTCCCACAGTGGAGGAACATGAGATAGAGTCCTGTGGGTGGTCTGTGCTGGGTGCAGCAAAGATGAGTGGACTAGAGGGACCACTCATTTTGAGGTAGTGACATCCTGGTAATGAGTACACTTGAGAACAGCCCTTAATAAGACAATGAAAGACACTAAGCCTCAGCTAGCTGCCTACAGTGGATTTGGGGGCCTAGGGTAGAAAATGCAGAAATCAAGAGCATACAGAGAGTCATCTCCATAGAACTGACATGCAGAGTCACTGTCAAATGTCAGGAATACCCTCCACTCAAGAAATGACTACTCAATTCTAGCTAAGGAGATTCATTCCAGAGGACTTCCAGTCTGGGCCCGAGCATAGAGCAGGTCATAGGCGGCAGCTCTGTACCCAACCTCAGAAAACTGAGAGAAAGAGGGCCTCCCAGGAACTTTAACTCAGGCAGCATCCCAGGTAAGGAAAAAGCAACACTTGTCCCAAACAGGGAGCAACTGGGACCCACTGGGATCCAGGAATTCACTCCTGGACTGGAGTGCAGGCTCCATCCGGTCTGGGCCTGAGCACTCGGCAGATCCCGGGAGTCAGCTCTGCACTCAATCTCATAGAAACCAGAGGAAGTGGGGCTCTCAAGAGCTCTATCCCAAGCAGTATCTTAGGCTAGGAGGTGGCAATACTTGCCCCAAACGGGAGCAACCGGGACCCACTAGGACCCAGGAATTCACTCCTGGCCCGGAGCGCGGGTTCCTTCCAGTCTGGGCCCAAGCACTCAGAAGAACCCGGGAATCAGCTCTGCACTCAATCTCTCAGAACCCAGAGGAAGCATGGCTTCCAGGAGCTCTAACCCAAGCAGTATCTTAGGCTAGGAGGTGGCAATACTTGCCCCAAACAGGGAGCAAACGGGACTCACTGGGACCCAGGAATCTACTCCTGACTCAGAGCCCGGGCCCTTTCTGGTTTCCACCTGAGCACTGAGCAGATCTTGGGCCTCAGCTCTAACCCCAGCAGCAAAACCCATCCCAAACAGTTCTGACACAACCTAGATAATAGGAAAGACAGGCTCCAGTCAGAGACAGCACAGATAGCACAAAGGAGATCCAGATGGCAAAAGGCAAGCGCAAGAACACAAGCACCAGCAACCCAAGATACTTGCCATCATCAGAACCTAGTTCTCCCACATTAGAAAGTCCTGAACTCCCCATATCACCAGGAAAGCAAGAACCAGATCTAAAATCGCTTCTAATGATGATGATAGAGGACTATAAGAAGGACATAAATAACACTACCAAAAACTTGAGGAGAACACAGGTAAACAGGATGAAGTTCTTAAAGAAACACAAAAATCCTTTAAAGAATTACAAGAAAACACAAACGAACAGATGAAGGAATTGAACAAAACCATCCAGGAGATAAAAATGGAAGTGGAAACAATAAAGAAAGCACAAAGGGAGACTATCCTGGAGATAGAGAACCTAAAAAAGAAATCAGGAGTCATAGACACAAGCATCACCAACAGAATACAAGAGATAGAAGAAAGAATCTCAGGTGCAGAAGATACCTTAGAAAATATTGACACAGGACTTCCCGTCAGGGCCCGAGCATAGAGCAGGTCACAGGCGGCAGCTCAGCACCCAACCCCAGAAAACCGAGAGAAAAAGGGACTCCCAGGAGCTTAAACTCAGGCAGCATCCCAGGTAAAAATGAATCACCCGTAAAGTCTGCTGTTGGAAGGTCTAATCCAGATGCTGGCCTCCGAACTTACACTACTCAGACCTTTGAAGGGCCACTGACAAGAACATCAAACAGCCAGAGATCGACATCACTAATCTGAAGAAATCCCTCCTTTTGCTGTCTGAAGAGACCTCCTAAAATCGCAAAGATCCTTATGGGACTTGATTTACTCTAGTACAATAGAAAAGGCTGTGTACAGCTCTTGACTGTGTACAGCTCTTAAAGAAGAAGGTTGCCTTTACATAGACAAGACAAGAAGGGTTAAAGAGAGCATGAAACAGGTAGTGAAGGCCCTAAGAAAAATCAGAGAGAGAAAAAGACAGATGAAGGTTGGTACAAGAATTGGTTTTCAGTCTCTCCAAGGTTGTCAACCCAATTTCCTCCCATCTTGGGACCATTATTTGGGTTCTTTTTGCTTTTCTCTGCTGGTCCCTGGCTCTCAAATAGGCTGACTAACTCTGTGATACAACAGATAAATAATTTGGTAGCAAAACCTACTCAGATACATTATCATAAGTTAACTATAGAGGACCATGAGACTCAAGATGAGGTTGTTACTTTATACAGGGTGTTTCCAAAACTCATCTCCACCCAACCTAAAAGGGGGGACTTCTGCCCCTAGACCAAGCAGAGAGGGGCCACTCAGAACCCCCTCTGACAGGTGATCTGAATTCTTGCTTAGGCTGCGAGGCTAAGCACTGCAAGGGAATATAAATAAAGATACAAATATCTCTCTGGGTTCCCTGAGGGACAAGCCTGACTGCATAGGGGTTGATGTCAAAAGTATCCCCTCTCCAGGAAAAAGACATCGGGACGGGTATAGCCCTCATGCCTCACTGGACAACGACAGGGAGACTGGAGCCATTACAAGGTCCCCTTCAAACACTGGAGGTCAGGCTTCTATCCCTGCCTTCGCAAGATTAGAACTGCCACAGCCCTTCTATACTTAGAGAAGGGAGGAGATGTCAGGGGCAGCCCTGCTTACACACTGAAGGCCTAAAATCATCCATAGGCCTAAAATCAGCAATAGGCCTGTCATACATGTATACTAACACCAAGTCTTGGGTCTCAGTGGAAAAACGTTGAAACAGATGGCTATAAGCTAATGTAAACAGGCAGCTTTTGTGGAAATTTACCAGCCTGAGTAGTCATAGACCTTGTAAATAGGTAGCCTTGGCAGACAATACCAACTTAGATAAGGACAAACGAGTCATAGGCAGAGTCATAGTGACTTGTCCCCTGAACCTTCACCCAGCCAATACCCGGTTCTGATAATATCTGTATTCCCCCTGAACACCCACACTCCAGTATCATTCCCTTCCCCACATGCTGCCTTTCTGTGTTTATAACCCCTGTGTGAATGAATTACGATTTGAGAAAAAAATAAATTAAAAAAAGAAAGAAAGAAAGAAAGAAAGAAAGAAAGAAAGAAAGAAAGAAAGAAAGAAAGACTCCCAGGGGTGGGACCAGGACACTGATCCAGTCACAAACCCTTGACCTACGTCTGTCCTTGTTCAAGATACGTTGTGACAATGTTGGCTCAGAGCTTGTCCAAGTGGCCAACCAATGACTGGTGTAACATGAGGCTCAAGCCACAAAAGCCCTTGCTGAACACTGCTTAGTTGTACAAGAACCAGAAGCTGGATGACTCAGAGATCTGGGTTAGAACAAAATACAACTGACAAAAATAAAGTCAATGAAATGACTCCTAATGATATTCTGCTATGCTTATGGTACCTAGCCCAATCACCATCAGAGAAGTGTCTTCACAAAGCTGATAAATGAAACAGAGAGTCACAACCAAACATTAGACAAAGTTTGGAAGCCATTCAGAAATCAGGGAGGAAGGATCATAGGGGCCAGAGGGGTTGAGGACACCAGGAAGAAAATGGCCCAATGACATCAACTATGTAGAGTTCATAGGAATTCACAGAGACTGAAGCAGCAATTACAAGCCTGCATGGGTCTGCACTAGGTCCTCTGTATATGTTATAGTTGTCTAGCTTGGTATTTCTGTGGGACTCCTACAATGGAAGTGGTGGTATCTCTGACTCTTTTGCCCAGTCTTGTAATCCTTTTCCTCCTACTGGGTTTCTTTTGTCCAGTCTTGATATGAGGGTTTGTGCCTACTCTTATTGCATCTTGTTATGAAGTTGATATCACTGGGAAGCCTGCTCATTTCTGAAGGGAAACAGAGAAGCAGTAGGTCTAAGAGCGAGGAAAATGAAGGTGGGGTGCTGATAAGAGTGGAAAGAAGGGAGGCTGTGGTCAGGGTATATTACATGAGAGAAAAATAAGTAAAAATAAATAACATTACAAAAAAATAAATTAAATTGACACAGAATGTAGTCCATTTAGATTCTGTCCCAGGTGTCAGAAAGTAAGGAATCATAGGCAACTGAGTAAAGCTTGGAGTAGGAGAAGGGGCTTTCTCAGAGAGAAGCACACAAACTAGTTGTCCAGTGCCAAAATATCAGCCCTGAAAACATATATACAGGTACTGGTATATGGTATATTTAGGTATATATGTGTATACATGTATGTATACATATAGATATATATTCATCAAACAGCAATTAGTTTTCTGAAAAAATAGGAAGCCATGAATTTTAAAAAGAGCAGAGGGAGTTATATGATGGAGTTTAGGGGGAGAAAATGAAAGGAAGAAATATTACAATTAAACTATAATCCCTAAATAAAAAAATAAAAATAAACAATAATAATGGACAATTTTCTTGTTCTTGGTGGTCACTTCTGAACCACATATTCCCTTATTCATTTTATCTTCTCAGTTCTATTATGTCTTTCATGAATGTTTATACAATGCATTGAGTGTTCTTTCTTTTGTGGACTATATTCTTCATGTATTTAGCTCTGACTGAGACATCAAGTGACACAATTAGACTTCACCAATGAGCTTTTCTGTCTCTGTCTCTGTCTTTCTCTGTGTCTCTGTTTTTCTCTACCTCATACATCACATGACTTACGTCTATATATTGGGGGAGAGATGGATTTTTCAGTTTCCATACAGCTTTCAACCTTCTCCATGCTTCTTTCCTATCAAATGTGCACCTCTAAAGGGAACAATGCTGATTGGAGCATCACTGTAGAGAATAAGGCCATCAAGGGTACAATGAGTGAGATTCTGGAAGAACCATTGCATAAAGATTGTACATAGATGTGCCAGGTATCTGTTGGTGGACAAATCATGGCACTGCCTATGGTGACAGAAATCTACGATAATTGCTGTTTGCAAGCAGTGGCAGAGTCTCTCTGGTAATGATGTTGTTTGGGAATATGGTACTAGCCTCTGTTACTGGCAGGCTATTCACTCAGAAACAGTTATATATAGATTATTTGATAAGGAAAAGCATGCTTTGGCTGTGTGTTGATTTCTGCCACATGACCAGTATTTGTATGAATTTCTTTAAATTAAACCCATGGATCTGAGGAAAGTGAAATCAATTTACTCACATGATCATAAGGATTCTGCCCACCACAAACTGATTTTCATTCATAGTCACAAAAACACAAGTTGTCTACACTTGCTCTTTCCAGACCTTGATCATCTTACTATTAACTACTACTTGTGTCAGATACCTAACTACCCCATCAAACAAGGTATAAATATCCTACTTGAAGCTCTGCTCTTTGGAAAGGAAGAAATAAGAACATTACTCAGGGGATGGTGGATGAAAATAACACCCAGAAGCACACAGGGTGACTGGAGAATGGAAAGAAGCTCACTGATCTGGTAAATAAATGATGGAAGTAAGTGGGAACCAGCAGAAGATGCCTGCTGCTGCTTTGGGATAATATACTGCATTGTGCTATAAAAGGGAATGTCTTACCAAAGGCATAAAGCAGAGGCTTACTTAAAGATTTAAGTGTTATCTATAGTGTCTGACTCACATGTGACCTTGGCTGAGTCGGTATCTTAATAAGAGTTTACTGCTGTAAACAGACACCACAACCACAGTAACTCTTATAAAGGACAACATTCAGTTGGAGCTTGCTTACACATTAAGAGGTTCAGTCCATTGTCATTATAGTGGGAAGCATGGCCTTGTCTAGGAGGCATGGCACTGGAGAAGCTGACAGTTCTACCTCTTGTTCCAAAAGAAGCTAGGAGAATATTGGCTCCCATGTACTTAGGAGGAGGTGTGGGACCATGAAAGATAGTGTGGTCCCTGGATGAGCTAAGACTAGAAGCCCTGGAGATCCTGAAGGATGGTAGAAGCTTTGCCTGCTCCTGGGCACCAGTCCCCTGTCACTAGCCACAGGCCCCTATAGATTTGTGGCCAGTAGTCATGTAAGCACAATTCCCGAACCCCTTCCACATATAGAGGATGTGACCTATGGTCACATGGGCTCAAAACAGATCTCCATGCTAATAAAGTATGTAGAGACCTGGCGGACTTAACCAATAAGCTTTCCTTCCCATACATTCCTCCCCACAAAAGGTATTTAATCTCAGGCCCACCCCAAGAAGGGGGATATGATTTTACACATCCACTTTCCACCATGACTTAAAATCATGAACTGCCTCTGTTCATCGGGATCAGCTGTGGGGAGCCACGGAGATAGCCTTTGCCTACAGAGCCGCTATCTAATCTCCCATAGAAGGCCTCTCTTCACTCCCAGCCATGACCACCACCAAGCCCAAGCCCAAGTCTACCTGCAGTCAAGCCAAGGACTCTCCTCAAAGTACCAGCCAAAGTCCCCTCTTCCCCTACCTATCTCCCATACTAGATCCAGCCTGTGGTAACCACTCTGTTCTCATCTCTTCCGAGGCTCCCAGTGGTGCCTGGGTGTCCAAGAGCCTGAGAACCAGATGGCTCTGGCCTCTTTGCAGGCCTGGGGTCTCCCTGAACCAGTTCTGGCTGTTCCATTCCTCAGACTGCACTTTCCCACCCCCTAACCAGTGTCCCAGAGCTTCCCTACAGCCCAACACCTGCCCATCAATGGCGTGGGACAAACACAGTCTGTCTCCCTGCATTCTGCCTCCCTAAGCAGCAGTGCCATGTGGTGGAGCAGATGTGGGATCCACAACACTACAAAGAAGGTCTTAAAGCACACACACACAATGACACACTTCTTCCAATGAGGCCACACCTCCAAATAGTACCACTCCCTGGGCCAAGCAACTACCACAGTTGGTTTGCCCTCTTTAGCATGAATTTAAACAAACTTAACATCTTTAACCTAAGTCTATGTTGATATTGAAAACTGCTAACTATAGCATATTTAAATCCTTATCAATCTGTTAACACTAATGCCCATGAAAAGAGAGGCTCAGTCTTCATTCCACCTGTCATTGTGGGTGTTTTCCATCTGTTCTCTTGTATGACCAAGCCTTGTTCTTTTCCTCAACACCTCATACAGCTGCCACTAGTTGAACCACTAACACAGACAACAGTAAACTCATACAGGGAAATGAAGACTGTTGTCCAAGAAGAAGCAGAGCCTGCCAGAGCCACAAAGGTGTGGCAATACTACTGGGAAAGACAACAATAACAACACAGCAAGAGCTGAGGGCTTACCACATGTCAGACACTGGTTCCAACACATCACACAGGGTGATGCAGTCAACCCCACAACCTATGAGATCCATAATACTGTTATCCCTAGTGCACATGTTCAGGGGAAAGCTAAGAAACACACAGAGAGAAGGGAATCTATCTATAGGGCCTGGAAAATAACTCCAAATTTTACTCAGATGGTATATGAAGGAATAATTTTTAAATAACATGAAATCATGAAACATGTCAACAATTTAGTCCTGTAATTACTTTTCATGTAGATCAGGGAAGGACTTAGAAAAATGGAGACTGTGTAGAAGAAAGTAAAAATGACTAGCTCTACTCGTTGAAAGGTGGGAAACAATGGGAATCTTGTCTTCTGATTCCCCAAGAACAGCAAGCAGCACTTCATCTGCACTAAGGGAGCCTAGACAGCTCTAGTTCATGTTTACTAAAGCTCAGTATTTTCTTTGGGTTACTTACCTCCTTCAACAGAGCAGAGGAAATATCAAAACATATAAATCTGACCTCAGCATCCAACATGGAGGATCTGTGGTTAGCAGGACCCCTTGGAGAAAGAGTATCTGGGAGACTCTGGTCTGGAGCCAGGTCCTCCTATTGAAGGAGACAAGAAGAAACCTCAAACTTAACCATGCTTCTCTGCCACTGAGGAATAGAGAGAATAGCTCCATTCTTTACACAAGTGATTTGATAACAAAAGACAAGGAAATGAAGACCACTGACTGCTTTGAAAGGCAAAAAACTTTTGCTCTAAAGTATGAAAGTTTCAAGCCAAGGAATGTAGTTCAGTGTGTAGCCTTTGTGAGGCTTTAGGTTCAATCCACAGTGAAAAATAAAAATTAATGGGATGATGGGGGAGACAAAGAGAGAGAGTTTAATATTTGTTTTTACTAAAATAAGAGCAACAAAAGCATATAAAATAAGATAAAGCTTCATTTTATCAAAACTAACAGTACAGTCTCTACACTATATACCTTTTATTCATCTCTCCTCTTTCCCTCTTACTCTCCCTTTTTTTTTTTCAGAAAAACACAGATGAAATAAGTCTTCATGTGCTGACAACAAATGATGAATGTAGGAGGGTTTCAGAGCCCAGCAGGATGCATCCCGGCAAAGGCAGGCCACAGTACTGGGCAGCAAGTGTTGGCAGTCTGCCTTGCTGCTGGAGGAGCGTGTTGTCCTTGCACTCAGGGTGTTCTATGGATACAACGGCACAGGACTTCAGAGACATGGCACCAGTTATGGACAAGTCACCACAGCCAGCTCTGAGCCTCCAACCAAGAAGTACCAGCGCTGAGAATAATGGCAGGATGGGACACTGGACAGCAAGGCTTCCACAGAGGGGTGACGGCAAACTTTTAGAAAAGGACGGGGGACTTTAACTTGTTCCTCCATTTCTCAAACAAACATCCATAACATCTATTAACATTTAAACACATATTGGGAGCTGACACAAGCTACCCAATGATAAAGAAAATTCTGGCCTGGAAAAACTCACAACCTACAATAGGACCTACATGTTTGCAAGGGAGCATTCACATACGAACAAGTGAATGTGGGAGCAGAGGAGGTGAGGACACTCTCCCTGGGCCATAGATGAGCACTGGAAACTACCAGAGCATAGGTACCAGGCAGAGGGGCAGACAACTAGGGAAGGAGGTATGACAAGAACCAGCTAATTACCTCACCTGGCTAAGTAGACAAGTACCCAGGAGAGAAGAGACTTGACTCAGACTCAAGGGACTGTAAGTGCAAAACTTGGGGGACACTGGTAGGTGTCACCAAGAGAGGGCAAGGTCATCCCAACTGGGGAAATGAACAAGGTAAAGTTTTTGAAATGAGAGGTCAGAGATACTAATCCAACGTGAGAGGTAAAGACAGACACCCAGAAGGAGGAAGCTCAACCTCAGATAGGGCTAGGGCTTCCCTTAGTGCTTGAAGTGAGGCCATGTCTTGATAATGTTGTACAATGCCTGCCCAGGAGACAGAGTGTTGGACACATCACTGTGGGCCATTAGCAGGTAGTTGGGGGTCAGGTACCCCTTGACCACAGCACACTGGATCAAGTCCTGGGCTGCCTCCAATGCAGCTGCATTGGGTGAGGAACCTGCAAAACACAGCCAAACCACTGACTGTAAAATCCCAGGGTGCCCAGAGCAGGGCAGAACATGTTCCAAGACCCACCCAGCCTACCACTAAATAGCATATTTGATTTTTGGCAGCCACTCTATAGACAAACAGAACAGCAGATCAAGATATTACATGTCTCAGTCCCAAAGTCTTCCTGACTCCAAATTCCTGGAAATATAAATACAGTCCTGAATAATTCTAAATGTTTTCCTACAGTGAAAATTTGTCCTGGTAGTTCTCTATTGGGAATATTTTAGTACCCTAAGGACCATTTGACAATGCCTAGAGATATACTTGATTGACAAAAGTGGGAGAAGAAAGAACATTTTTATTGTTGAGTTGGGAGAAGGCAATGGCCATACCAACCAAACTTCAAAGTACAGATCTGTGACAATGAGTTATCTCACCCAGAATGTCAGGAGCAGCAAGATTTATAGGTCTTCCCCACAGAGCCAATGTTCAGCCTCTCCTCACCTGCCTTAGCCTCCATCTAGGGCTCATTCAAACCAACCAGAAATGTGTAGTAATAACAGTACCTCACCTTTCCAGAGACCCAAAATGACAGCACTATAGCTCTAATCAGAAGCTCTGAGTAAATGAATACTTTCAGTGTAGTCAAGGCAAATGCCTAAATCTGTGCTTTGGTGTATAAGGCTAAGTGATCTAGAACTGTTACCATGAGAACCAAAATAGGATAGGCTACAAAGGGGAACTGAAATTACTCACAATGACATTTTCCTTTGCTTCACCCATTCATAGTAGCAGGAAGAGGAAGAGGGTGTAGAAGAGGGAGGGAGGGGGAAAGGAGGAAGAGAGAGAAAGAGTGAAAGAGGGAGAAGTATAAAAAGAGGGAGGGAAGAGAGGGAGAAGGAGAGGGAGAGGGAGAGGGAGAGGGAGAGGGAGAGGGAGAGGGAGAGGGAGAGAGAGAGAGAGAGAGAGAGAGAGAGAGAGAGAGAGAGAGAGAGAGAGGCGCTAAGATTTGTCTGTGTGTGATAAAAGTAACCAGAGTACCTACTCTCTGGGATCTGAAGGTCACTTTCAACCACACTCATCCTAGATAAATGTAAATACAAAGCTTCAGCATATGATGCTTTAAACAATGTCTGAGCCTGATGTCTTTTCAGTCCACATCAGACACCCTCCTCAAGCATCACACTAGGGTCACAACTACTCAAAGGTCCCACTTACCTGTGAAGGTGCCCATGAAAGTA
The DNA here is from genome assembly GCF_004785775.1 of Grammomys surdaster. NCBI lineage: Eukaryota > Metazoa > Chordata > Mammalia > Rodentia > Muridae > Grammomys > Grammomys surdaster. The sequence continues at coordinate 4,035,572 of NW_021620768.1, read as the reverse complement.
ATGCTCAAAGCGATGTCATTGTAGCCATCAGTCTTGGAGCCTTGGTTATTCCAGCCCACCCCTTCATAAACACCACCATCCTGGCCCACAAGGAAGCTGGAGATATACAGGAGAGATGGAGATTAGCATGAAAGAGAGACTCTGGAACTGACACTTGCTTTCCTTCATCAATTCACTCATTTTTTTTTTTAACTCAGCTAAGCCCCAAGTTTCAGAACAAATAAGAGAAAGTCATTGTGAGTGGTATGTTAGTGAAAACATTCAGAGGAATGGAGCTATAGAGGGTCCCAGACTTAAAACATTTGCTCATCTCTGCAGGAGTAAATTGCCACAGTAGCCGCTGTTAAAATATAAATGACTTGCCAACTCCCTGATTTCCCAAATGTCTAACTATTAAAGTTGAACCTGCCAACTCCTCTTCCTTCTCCAGTCATCCTCTTCCCTTGAAGTCCACCGTGTAATGATCCACTCACTCTCTTGTCTGTCAAATCCATCTCTGTGTCTCAGTCTCCTCAAGTTTGTGCTCCTTGGGGTGCTCCCCTGCACCTCTCCTTCTCACTCTACCTACTCTATCAGAACTAATCTATCCATTTCCTTGGCTTCTTCACCATCCATGAAAGTGCACAACTCACATTTGGTGCCACCTCTCACTTTCTCTGGGATAGCACTGGAGAGAAAATCACCACCCACTGGCTCCAAACCCAGGCCTCAGCCCATTCACTTCATCCACTTGCCAGCCAAGGCTTGTCACCAGTGTCTCCCAGCCATCTCTCTGACATAGTCTTATACCATAGTCACTAGCCACTCACTTTTGTGAACTCTCAAAAGCTCCACTTCCCCCTGTGACATCTGTACCCTCGTAGCTCTATAAACATCTTACCTTGTCTGGATTACCACAAATCTTAAATTCTCATTACCCTCGCCATTCTGTTCCCAAAGTATCATCCAAGGTACCTTTCTCAAGTACAAATCATGTAAAATTTTGCTCTTACTCCTTTGTGTCCTAAACTTTCAGTTAAAATATACATCATTCTTCAGGACACAACTCTTTGCCTCCCAGCCTGACTTCTCACCACACCCAATATTGGCATTTATGTGATCATACTCAATCTCCCAGATCCTCAAAGACACTTTCTTACCCTGGAATCCAGGCCTTCACCTGTATTTGAAGCACTCTTGCTGCTTCCTCCTCTGATCTGTTCCCACTCCTTCCTGGGGTCCCAGACAAGGATTTTCTCCTCTGAGGAACGAGTCCTTCATTCTTCTTCCTGCCTTCCTGCTCCATCTTTTATGTGTCCTTCACAATAGCACTTAATTCACCTTGTTGAGACAGCATTGTGAGCTCTTTGTTCCCTCACTGAAGTCCGAACACCAGGAGGGTAAAAGCCACCTGTGCTTCCTGCCACACAGCACAGCCTAATGCTGTAATGTATGAGAGTATTTCCTGTGTTCAGACCCATTCAAGAACAGCAATAGGGCATTATAAATAAGAAGCCAAGAAAACAGTAACTAGAGTCTGAGTAGGAAAGGAAAACCTTTATCCTCAGTTGAAAAAAGATTCTAAATTTGTATTTCATATTCACATCTCCATTGCAGTTTGAGAGAACATCAGATTATCCTGAATGGCAAGACCTACCATCATTTGGTAAGTCCTGATAGACAATTAGAGGTAATATTTTCTCCCATCTGTAAAGAGCTTCACTAAAGAGTATTGGTCATCTTAGAATATATCAAGTAACAAATGCAACTGAGGCAGGCACATTGCACACAAATGCCTGGTGAGAACAGTCAAGACTAAAATATAGCTCCAGAAGCTAATCCATGAATGTCTCAGGATAGTGGCTCTTTCTACTAACACATACAAACACACTGCATGAGTTAGCAGTGGCTCGTCCTTAGGCTTCAAGTTTAGTTTATTTGTAATGGGAAATGAACTGAGATGTTCCTGTGTCTTAGCTGCAAGCTCTGGGCATATCCTCCAGTGTTTTTGACTGTTTAGGGAAATATTTTGTTTTCTATGTGGGCCAGTCTTAAGTTACTGTCTTTTAGTTACTATCTTTTAATGCAAATATTTTTAAGATTTATTTATATAATGTATTTGAGTACATTGTAGCTGTCTTCAGTCTTCAGACATACCAGAAGAGAGCATCAGATCCCATTACAGATGATTGTAAGTCACCATGTCGTACCTGAGAATTGAACTCAGGACCTCTGGAACAGCAGTCAGTGCTCTTAACCGCAGAGCCATCTCTCCAGCCCCCAATGTAAGTGTTCTTAACCAACAAAACCCAATCATAGAATTTTGATATTCATTTAAATTACATTATGTGAGAATGAAGGGAAGAAGGGAAGGAAGATGGTAGGAGAAGAAAAGGAAAGTGGGAAAAGAGACAGACAGACACAGAGAAAGGATAAGGGAAGGAATCTGGGGAGAGGAAATATATCCTCCCATTAGGTAACACATTTTTTATTATGGAATCACAGAACTTGGCACTATGAAATTGTCAAAGGTTTATCCAGTCTCTCTGTGTAGAAAAGACTCTCCCTCTGAATGTTCAGAGTCTTAGATGCAAAGGACTGACACAATAACACCAGAAGGAGCAATCCAACCAGAGGGCATCACCTGCGTCACAGTATAAAGAGAGGCAACAGACTTGGGTTAATCTCCTCTACAGGCTCCACAGTCTCACACATTGTACCTCCCTCTAAATATATCTTCAGAAGCCTTGGAATCTATAATGTCCATAAACTGTCTTTAATGGGTGCACATTTTGAGGATATGCTTGGGGCTATGATTGCTCCTTATCTGTCTCCTAAATAAGAGCATCCTAGATTAGGTAAGAAGCCAATGTAGTAAGTACCTATAGGTCTCTCAGTAATCCATTAAAATTATCTGCCTTTCCCCCAAGTTGAGAGATTCTATTTCTCCCACTGAATGAAGAAAGCCCCTGTTTTATGGATGACTTACTTATACCCAATGTCACATGCGCTTAGCCTGTCCATGAAGAAGGACTGGAGATCTCGGACCAGCAGGCGACACTCGTCAGGCTGACTGCATGTTCTCCCAGCAGTGTGAAGGATGATGGCATACTTTGCAGGGAGGGTCATCTTGGAGCAGTGGGACTCTCTTGCCCCCCAAACAGAACGTGGAATTATATGGGGACAATCTGTTGTAGGATAAAACAACAAAACATAAAGGATTCATTTACCACCTCATGCCAACCACATGACTACTGAAGGCTGCTGTAATCCTCTGCTTGTTGAGATTTCCCAACCATCCTCAAACCTCTTCCCAATCCTGACTATGGTCCTCTGGAATATACTGATCCAAGCAACAAAGATAGAAGCTTTACTATGGAAGCCTGTTTGATAGACATTTAAAAGCCATAAGAGTCTGCTTGTATAAAGCAATCCTAAATATGGAGCCCTCGAAAAGGCCAATAGTTCATACTGGCTTTATCTCTAAAGCTTCAGGAAGTCCCTGACACATTGACTAGGTTAACTAGGCCTCTCCTGTCCTCTGTGTGTGTGTGTGTGTGTGTGTGTGTGTGTGTGTGTGTGTGTGTGTGTGTAGTGAGGAATGCTGAGACTAGCTGAGACACACTCCAACTTGTTGAACTACCTGCAAATTGTGCAATAAGCTCCACATTGGAGAGTGACCACCCAGACTGTAGTGGGCTTTGGTTACAGGCTTTTTCATAAGTAACCCCTCACCCATGCTCCTATAATTAACCCCCAAAAAACTTGTTGGTTCAGAGAGAGGGGGAATGGAGGAAGAAAGGGGAATGGAAGGAGAGAGGGGAATGGAAGGAGAGAGGGAAAGGGAAAGAGAAGGAGAGGGAGAGAAAGGGGAGAGGGAGAAGGATGGAGAGAGGGAAGAAGGGAGGTATAGAGGAAGGCAAGAAGGAAGGAAACAAAAATCAAATAAAGAAGTTTGGTTTGGGTTTGTGCTGGAGGGATGGCTCAGTGAGTACTTGTTGCTCTTACAGAAGGCCTGGGTTTGGTTTCTAGTGTTCACATGGCAGCTCACAATCTTCTGTAATTCCAGTTCCAGGGCATCTGATGCTATCCTCTGACTTCCATGGACACCAGGTTCAAACATGGTACACATATATATGTGTGTAGGCAAAACTCTCATACACATAAACAAACAAATGAGTCTAGTAACTTATTGGTTTTAATGCTGTCACTGCTTGTTAACCCAAAGCAGCATCTAACTTGTTGTATGAAATTTTTTTCATTCCTCCTCTAATGTCATGGTGACAATGTCAATTTTCTGTTATTTTCTGTATTTATAATGTGCAGTTGTGAAAAAGAACTGTGCAGTAATGTGCCTGGTCCTTTTCTATGCCTATTTTCTTCCCTAACAATTCTGACCATATAACACGCTGAGACTTTTACCTGTTCGATTTGTCCCGTATCTTTCTCTCCCCTCTGCACTGAAGCTCTATGACTCAAGGATTCTTGTGCTTTGTTCCTTAGATCCAATTTTTGCTAAGGAAACAAGTGTGGAGTGACTGCAAAAAAAGATTGTTCACATAACACCACTCATCCTGATGGGGTACTGTCACTACAGTTAATGCAGAGAGAGGTGGCCTGAGAGGGTCCTCTCAAGGCTTGCCAACACCAGTATTTCAGAAAGCTAGGTGACCACATGGCTCCTGGAAGGGATGTAAGAAAGCCTGAAGGGTCACTCCTGGGTCTCACCTTTCTTCTGTTTCCCTTTCTGTGGAGGTACCAGGCAGTCTTCACTTTTCACAAGAAATGGCTGGATGTACTTGAATGACAAGTGGCCCTTCATCACAGCATGGGAAATCAGGCCCTTCATGGCTGACAGAGCAACAGGGCTGGGACTATGGCCTGGAAGAGAGTGGTTTACAGGTATCCCAGTCTGGCCTAGTGTCAGAGAACAGTGGGAAGAAACCAGTGTGCTCTGACAAACCTACACAGCTACTAGAGGAAACCATAGGGACAGGTCAGAGAGGTGAGCATCAAAGACCTGCTATAGATGGGCTCTGGGTGGCTTAAGTTGAAGCCTTCCCCAAAGATATGCCACGACTTTACTTGTCCATACCCTCTATGCACAAGAGAATGTTAAGGTAGCTATGCCCACTAAGTCCCCCTGCTTACACCAGCACTTCCCATCATTTTTCTCAACACAAAGCTCTGACTCAGACACTATTAGCAACCCCCTTGTTCATGCAGAACAACATGGGATCTAAAGAGTACATGCTCCACATCCCAAACCAACAAATAAATTGAACAGGCACCCTGGACCCAGCACTCTGTAGGAACCATCCACCTATTGGAAATGGAAAGTACAGGCTCATGTTCTGACTCCTTCCCCATGGTGTGTTACTTTGGGTTAGCTGCTTCTCTGAAACTTGTGTCACACACTGTAGTAATAGGAATAATGGAATCTACCAGGACTATCCCAAAGGGTACCGAGTAGGTAATGAGAAACTACAGAAATCAGCTAACAACCTCACAGACATGCTGCTAGGACAACATATTAGGATTGAGGGGGCAGTAGGTTAGAATCAACAGACTTGGAAAAAATGAAAGACTGTCATTACAGGCTGGGATGTCCCAGAACAAAACACAAGACAAATGATGAGTTATCCCCTTAAACTGTGAGCTAAAATAAACCCTTCTTTCTTTCCTTAAGTTGGTTTCATCTGGTATTTAGTTACAGCAACAAGAAAAATACCTAATACAGAGGCATCAAGGTGTTTTTCTTTTTTTAATGGACAGAAAACCTAGGAGTGAGAAACAGACAGAGGGTCATCTAGCCTACAGCCACAGACCTGTCAGTCCTGGAGTAAAGGTGCAATAGACACACCCGCAGATATAACACACAAAGCACAGATCTAGCTGAAGAAGAACAGAGCAAGAACCTAGCAGATAGAAGCCCAGTGCAAAGAGCAGGAAGGGCTCACCTAGAGAAGCCTAGGAGCTCGAGAAAGAAACGTGGCAGAACATATGTAGCAGAGGTGCATCTTGGTCTTCATGTGGGTCCCCAACAACTACAATGACTGTCCCTGACTCTGTTGCCTGCCTGTGGATCCTGCTCCCCTAACTGAGCTGTCCTCTCTGGCCTCAGTGACAGAGAATGTACCCTGCAGTGACTTGCAGTGACTGCAGTCCTGCAGTGACTTGAGGTGCCAGGGTGAGTAGGTTCCCCTTCCCAGAGGTGAGTGGGAGGGAGGGCAAGAAGAGCCATGTGAGGAGGGCCTGGGAGGAAGAGGGACTGAAATTTGGATGTGAATAAATTAGTTAATGGAAAAAATGGGAAATGTGACAGAGACATAGAAGAAAGCCAGAGAAGACAGAAGGAGAGCATCACATTGTGTATTCTAGAAACCAAGGGAGAAAAACTTGACAAGAGAAACTGAGAGGGCAGCAGATCATCAAGGCAGAGCAGCAGAGATCTCTTGGAATGACTGTCAGCTGAGGTACCATTACCTTCCTGGGTGCCAAAGAAGGCAACACCTAAGGAGATGTTGTTGTAGCCCTGGTCGTGAGAGCCTTGGACATTCCAACCAACACCTTCATACACTCTGCCATCATCCCCAACCAGGAAACTGTGGGCAGGGAAACACGAATTACTGACTGGCACTGACACATTCCTGAAACCACCTACTTAGGTTGAGAAGGGAGAAGAGCTCAGGGCAGCTTCACCAAAAGTATTCACATGGATTTCTCTGAGACAATAGAAATACCAAGTTATGTATTCTCATCCTTAACGTTGAAAAGGACCACTCACACACATATCTCATACTCCCTTCCTATATCCAAGTTATCTATAAATCATCATAAACACTGAGAAGGAAGAGGGGACCTTGTTCATCTGCAGAAACTAAAATTGATCTAGCCACACAATACTTTTCTCCATGGATTCTAAACATTCTTAAAAATGGCTCTCCTACCTTCCACTGAAGACATACTGCCCACACAATGTCCACACAGGTTACTCATTTGTTTTCTCCCTGCTAGACAATGTTCTACATAAACACGCCATGTGAGACATGGACATAGTGGCAGAAAATGTGTTTGAGTAGTGATCCCAGAAGCCACAGAGATGGAGCAAGGAGAAAAAAGATCAAAGAGTGAAATTCAACAGCCTATGCCCCTGAAGTAACTTGAGAGTAAACACCCAGCACTGACGGTGACTGCTGTTCACCCATCATGTCGTGCTGAAGAACTATGTATATACACTTTAAAGCCATCCTTCAGGAGCTGAAAGGGTCTGTGGCCCCATGAGGAGAACAACAATACCAACCAACCAGCGCTCTCAGGGTCTAAATCACCAGCCTGAGAGCATACAGGGAGAATCCATGGCTCCAGCTGTATATGTAGGGGAGGATGGTCTTGTCGGGCATAGGTGGGAGAGGTGATCCTTGGTCCCATGAAGGCTGGACACCAAGTGTGGGGGAATTCGAGGGTGGGGAGGTGGGAGTGGGAGTTAAGTGGGGGCACATCCTCATAGAAGCAGGAGGAGGGAGGATAGGATAGGGAGTTCCTGGGTGGGAGTGGGAGGGAATAGGGTAAGGAGATAACATCTGAAATGTAAATAAAATGTCCAATAAAAAATTAATAAAGAAAAACATCCTTCAGAAGGCCTGGGCTGATGAAGTTAACCACTAATTACTGTCCTCCATGGATCATTAACTCCCCTATATCATAGAAGCCTTAGAGAAAGCATAGTGTAGGAAAGCAGAGATGCTGTGGACATCTGAGACCAGAAGCCGTTACTAAGCTCCAGTCTGTTGATAACCGGCCAAAGTCAGATAGGAATCTCCTAAACTGGCTGTTGGGGTCATAGGTGGGATGATTGCCCAGTGAGATCAGAGCCTGTACCTATAGTGTAGTGAGACTACCTTGGACGGAGACAGGTTGAGCTAGTTTAGAATAGATGACTGTTCCTCTGTATGACACTGAAGAAATCAAACAACCTCCCTACCTTGGGGAAATGGTGACTCTTGTTCTGCCCTAATCAGACTGGTGGATGATAGAGGCAATTAGGTATAAGGAAGAATTCTGTAAACTGTGATGTGTCAGGTAAACCGAGATTTTCCAGAGGCATTCAAAGGAGCAGTTATGTCTTGATTTTCATTCTGCATCTCAGAGGCAAGAACCTCACAGAAAATTATCAGGATTTCATGAAGACTTTGAATACTGTATTCATTACAAAATCTATAAAACCACAACCAAGAAGGCAAGGAAAACAGGCAAAAAGACTACAAGAACCTTAACAGAGCAGCTCTGAGCACATGACTGGCCCAGTCACGTACTTGTAGGCCACATCACACCAGCTGTTGTGGATGTGATAGGCCTGAAGTTCCCGAAGCTTCTGGCTACAGACAGTTTTGTTGTGGCACTCTAGTCCAGGGATATGGTGTACGACAAGGACATCCACTGGCCTGCTCAGCTTGGAGATGCAGCCAATTGCTTTTGCCCCCCATTCCTCACGAGAAACCATGATGAAGAAATCTGTGGGGAAAGCATGGCACGTCAATCAGTGCATCCTACATTTGTTACCTAAGCTACACATGTTGTCGGATCCATGCTGGTGAAAACGCCCTAGGAGAGGTATCAGCAGCTGGCCATACCTTTCTGCTCATGTCTCCACCTTACAGGCTCTCACCACAATTGCAGCTGAATTGACCAGGGAGTCTGGATATTTTGCTCTTCCATATCAGGAATCCCCATCATAAGTGTACTCCCATTAGGAAGTATGTCCATGCCATCCACTTGCCCCACCCAGCCCTCTAGCCTAATTTTGCACTCACTGACAATTCCCTCTAAGACTTCTACTCTCCTTAAGGAGTCACACTTCCTCCTCTGCCTAAAGGATCCCACTAGAAATGGTCTTTATCTGCCCTTCACTCTCTGACCTGCTAAACTCAGAGACTGGCTCTCTACCCTATATAAATGTTTCTCCCATTTTGATATCATTCCCTTATATCCCAAAAGTGTTTAAAAAAAAAACAATTGAACTGTTGGCCAGAGTCCCTCTACAATTCAATGCTACTCAACGTGTCCCGGTTGGCTGTGAAAACTTGCAATGAATATCTGGCCACATAAGAAACCCCAGCAGGTCCCTGGGTCTCCTCACCATCACGACCCAGTACGCCTTTCTCAAAGAGCTGGGAGATGTTGCCAAACAGTTGCTGCAGCCCTTCTGACACCTGGTTAGTCTGTGGGTTTTCCCAGGAGGAAACACCTGCAAAAAGAATGTTCCTGTTTTTATCTATCTTCAAAGAGTTCCAAAATCCTTTGATAATAATCAGAATAACAGCTCTAGCCAGAAATAGCTGCTGTCTTCACTACCCTTCTCCCTCCCTAAGTCCCCAAGCCTCTCCCAAGAAGTCCCTCAGGGTTGACCAGGAAGCCCCCTCTAACAGATGGTGGCATGGTTTTCTCTGATATTGTCTTCGGGGAAACCCCTCAGGATGATGGTTCATTGCTCTAGGTAAGGAGTTGGGCATATTGAACAATTATAAGACATATATAAACATACAACTGGCAAAAATAACTGGGAAATATATTCAGGCACCTCAAAACCACAATGTTCTCATCTGTGTACATTTTGTGTATCTGATGCAATAAGAAGAAATAGTTATGGTGCTGGTTCAACTGGAGGACAACATGTAGAAGAATGCAAATTGATCCATTCTTATCTCCTTGTACAAAGCTCAAGTCTAAGTGGATAAAGGGCCTCCACATAAAACCAGATACACTGAAACTAATAGAAGAGAAGGTAGGGAAGAACCTCGAATACTTGGGCACAGGGGAAAAATTCCTGAACAGAACACCAATGGCTTATGCTCTAAGATCAAGAATTGACAAAGGGACTTCATAAAATTGCAAAGTTTCTGTAAGGCAAAGGACCCTGTCAATAGGACGAAATGGCAACCAACAAATTGGGAAAAGATCTTTATGAATCCTACATCTGATAGAGAGCTAATATCCAATATATTCAGAGAACTCAAGAAATTAGACTCCAGACAACCAAATAACCCTATTAAAAAATGAGGTATAGAGCTTAACAAAGAATTTTCAATGGAAGAAACTTGAATGGCCGAGAAGCACCAAAGAAATGTTCAGTATCCTTAGTCATCAGGGAAATACAAATCAAAACAACCCTGAGATTCCATCTCACACCAGTCAGAATGGCTAAGATTAAAAACTCAGGTGATAGTAGATGCTGGTGAGGGTGTGGAGAAAGAGGAACACTCCTCCATTGTTGAAGGGACTGCAAGATGGTGTAACCACTTTGGAAATCAGTCTGGTGGTTCCTCAGAAAATTGGACATAGCATTACCTGAGGATCCAGCTATACCACTCCTGAGCATATACCCAGAAGATGCTCAAACATACAACAAGGAATATGCTCAACTATGTTCATAGCAGCCTTATTTACAATAGCCAGGAGCTGGAAAGAACCCAGATGTCCTTCAACTGAGGAATGGATACAAAAAATGTGGTACATTTACATAATGGAGTATTACTCAGCTATTAAAAACAATGAATTCGAGAATTTCCTAGGTAAATGGATGGAACTAGAAAATATCATCCTGATATTTTCTAATAAGCCAATCACAAAAGAACACACATGGTATTCACTCACTGATTATTGGATATTAGCCCAGAACCTTGAAATACCCAAGATTCAACTCACAGGCCACATGAAGCTCATGAAGAAGGAAGACTAAGTGGGAATGCTTCGGTCCTTCTTAGAAGGAGCAACAAAATACTCAAGGGAGCAAGTATGGGGACAAGGTAAGGGACAGAAACTGAAGGAGGGGCCGTCTGAAGACCATTCTACCTGAGTATTCATCCCATGTGCAGTCACCAAAGGTAGATGCTGATGTGGAAGTCAGGAAGTGCATGCTGATAAGAGCCTTATATAGATGTCTCCTCAGAGGTCTGCAAGAGTCTGACATGTTCAGAGGCAGATGCTCACAGCTAGCCATTGAACTGATCATGGGGTTCCCAATGGAGGAGTTAGAGTGAAGACTGTTGGAGCTGAGGGGGTTTGTGGCCCCATGAGGAGAGCAGCAATACCCCCAACCAGAGCTCCCAGGGTCTAACCACCAACCTGGGAGTACTTAGGGAGGGATCCTTGGCTTCAGCTGTATATGTAAGGGTGGAAGGCCCTGCTGGGCATAGGTGGGAGAAGAGATACTTGGTCTCATGAAGGCTGGATGCCACAGTGGGTGGGAATTTGAGGGTGGGGAGGTGGGAGTGGGAGGGTAGGTAGGGGTACATCCACAGAGAAGCAGAAGGAGGGGTGAGGAGATAGGGGGCCCCTGGGGGGGATGGGGTAAGGGGATAACATATGAAATGTAAATAAAATGTCCAATAATTAAAAAGAAGAAGAAGAAGAAATAGTTAAAATGACCTTTCATGAGTCAGGCCATTTCCTGCTCAGTGCTAAGGTATTGGTCAAAACTATGCTCCTACTTGAAGGACTGTGAGAGATGTCACCAGGCACTGCTTTACATTATTGCTCCAAAGGAACCTTGTTTTGTTTACAAGCACAAATATAAGTTTGTGTAAATGCTAACTGGCATAAAATTAATACAGATATAATCAGTTCTCTCATTGATTTGTTCTTACTGCCAAGTGCTAAGTCAATCATATGTTACCTCACTTAATCCTCAAATTTAAGAGGAAAGCAACCTTTTTCTCAATCTAGAGAAACTTAAGGTTTAAAGAATTTAACCACTTATTGAAAACTATTCCTTGGGGTAGGGCAAAGAGTTGATCCCAGGTCTATAAACTCCACAAAGCTCTTCTTACATGCCATGGAAGAGCATATATTTGGTCCAGAGCCAGGGAAAACTTACCCCATGCCGGAAGAACCAAGGTAGAGAAGACAAGAAGCCAGGACAGCATCCTCAGGTGGTCCCAGGATGCTAAACGGAGTATGATAAGCAACCCTATGAGAGACACTGACAATTAACATGACTGTGCCAGCTGCCAATGACATGTCACCTGACTGTATGGAACCCTGTCTATCTACTTCCTTGCTGTAGGCCTTCTGAGGGCCGGCACCTACTGATGCACAACATCCTAGTACAGACACCTATCTATTCTATTTTACTGGTGCCTTCTCTTTCTCTCTCTTTCTTTCTAACTTCTCTCTCTCTCTCTCTCTCTCTCTCTCTCTCTCTCTCTCTCTCTCTTTCTCTGTCTCTCTGTCTCTTTCTCTCTTTCTCTTTCTCTCTCTCTCTCTCTGCGTGTGTGTGTGTGTGTGTGTGTGTGTGTGTGTGGTTTGTGTAGATACTTGCATAGTAAGTCTTAAATAATCCTCACTCAAATTCTATATATACAGGAATAAAATCTAAGAATGGTTTAGCTAAGATCCAAACTCACATGGAAGGGTCTAATGCAGACATTCTTTTTCCAGCTAGGAATAAGACCAGATGACGTAAGCAGGATGTCAGAGTTAAGAGAGACCAGACCAGGTTCTGGAGCAGAGGGCGCCTGATCTATCTTAAACTGGTTTAGTAGAGTCTAGTTCCTTCTGGGAATAGTTTTTAAAGATTACATTCAAACAGGAACAGCTGAAACTGGGGAATGGCTCAGTTGCTAAAGTGTTTGGCAAGCAAGAATGATGGAGTTCAAAATCGCCCAAAAAAAAAAAATCCTAAGTGTGAGTGTGGCTGTGCAAGTCAGTAATTCCAACACTGGGAGAGGGAGATAGGCGATCCCTGGAGCTCACTGTTCACTCAGCCTGGCCAAATCTATGAGCTCAGTCAGTCACTGAGAAATCCTGTCTCAGAAAATAAGATGTAAAGCAGTTGACAAAACACCCAACCTGGACCTCCTTACACAAACACACACACACACACACACACACACACACAGGGGGTGGGGAAGGAAGGGGAGGAGGAAGGAGATGGATTAGGGAGGGAACACTGATTTATACATACACACCACCATGCTCTCATACAAAATAGAATTACCTGGGACCCTGTTTTGTTCCAGCCCAGCAAGTCAGAGGACAGCCAGCTCACCACTCACTTTCTGGTAGTTCCCACCTTCTGCCTTGGTTTCCAGGCCTCTTACCTACTCTAGCAGGTGTCAATTCCTGCTCTCCCTGCCTCTAGAGGGCACCCAGTCACTAGGAATGGACACTTGGGCTCCAACTTCCTCAAAAGATGTGAGGGAGTCCCCAAAAAAAGGACAAAGTTCTGAGACTGGGATTCAATGCACTTCAGAGCACCAAAAGGAACTCAGGTGAGAACAGACAAATTGAGAGCACAGGGCCCGCCCTGTGAATAAGCTTGGGTTCCTCCTCCCTGGGAAAGGACACAATTGCCACATCATCCCTCACCTCCTTCTTCAGCTCAGCCTTCAGTAAGCCCTGCTGACCTGGGGCCTGAATGCCTGGTCCTTGTTTCTGACATCAGTGAACTTCTTGCCAATAGCAATCTATTCTCAAATCTGAAGATTGATTTAGGTCATTTACCAGTTTCTACTCCAAATGCCTTCCTACCAAGGTCACCAACAGGCAGGATGGAAGGAAAGAAGTAGAAAGCCATGTTCCCAGGAGGAAGTTCACTGTGCCTAATTCTGACCCTGTAGCCTGTATGTACAACACCTTCCTTCCTGCTACACCCACACTATGACCCATGAGAGGAAACAGTCTTCACCCAGGTCTGACTCTGGGCCTAATTATATCATCCCTGACCAGGTGTCCTGATCTAAAGCCTAATCTTTCGAAGCTTCAGATCTTTATAGAGGAAGCTCCACAAGACAGACCAGAATCTTCACAGGAAATATACAGCCTCTCAGCTCCCAGCAGATAGGGCAGCCTTCAGAGACCCTAGGAAATAGCACTCTAGGTAGAGACATGCCATCTTCTACCCTTTTTGAATAGTATAAAAGAATAATATCTATAACTATATTTAAAGTTACTACTGTGTTTTGCTACCTTCAAAAATACTTATCTGAGAAGATGTATTTTTCTTCCCATCTTCAATATAAACAGAATATAGAAATACATTGAATGTAAAAATAGAAACAAAACTGCAGCATTCTTCCTCTAGGATGTACAGTAAAGAGGATTGCAAACATTGTCTGTAAGACATGTCTGTAGCTTTGTAAAACAAGTAATTACTTTATCTGTAATAGTAATATTAATGGGTGTTTAATGGTACTTTAAACAATTTGGGGTTTTTTCAAATTCTAATAAAATAAGTATATAGAAATATAACTCATTTTAAAAACCCTTTGTGATACTCAGTAATTCTCACAAGCCCAAGATAATTCTAAGAGCAAAATGTTTTAAAATCTGAGGCCAGGAACCTGGGAGATGCTCAGCATTTAAAAGAACTGGTTGAAAAAAAAATAAAATAAAAGAACTGGTTGAGCCAGCCTGACAGCTTGAGAACCCAGGTTAATCAGCTGGATATGGAGACACACACTGCAACAGTGAGATAGGAGACAGAGATACAGTGCAGCCATGGAATAAACAAAAGGTACAATACTACCTCAACAAGTCAGAACGGATTCCCAAAAGTTGTTCCCTGACCTCCTAATGCATGCTGTGGAACATGCATGCCCACACCACACACACAACAACAACAACAAATTATTCTGAGTCCACAATTGTGTATTTTTAAAAACTAAAAGAGGGCTGCATAGTGGTGGCAGACACCTTAACCTAAGCACTTAGATGGCAGAGGCAGGTGGATCTCTGAGTTTAAGACTGGCCTGGACTACACAGTGAATTTCAGAATGGCCAGGAAACATAGAGAAATCCTATCTCAAAAAAAAAAAAAAACATAAAAAGAGCTTCTGGTTTCCATCTGCACCTGGGAGCTGACCCTGTGGCCCAGGCCTCCTCACTCAAATCCCACCCTGGGAAGACTTGTCCCCCAAGCTGTTGACACACCCAAGCTCACAGGTGAGACCAACACTACCATCCCAAAACCTGGCTCAAGTAGGTCCCACCTTGGGCCCAGTGGACATAGGAACATCAGCACAGTTGGGGACATCATCCTTCCGGTTTCCATCTGAGCCTGGGAACTGACCCTGTGCTGCAGTCCTCTGCACCCCAATCCCTCCCAGAGGAAGCTTGTACCTCAGGAGTGTTGACACACCCAGGCTCACAGTCTCACAAGCTCACAGGAGGGAGAAGAAGAGAGAGGGAGAGGGAGAGGGAGGGGGCGAGGGAGGGGACTGCGGTGGGTCTCCGCGTGTGCCTAGCAGTCTAAGGTTGTTGTAATATCTAGGTTAGGT
>NW_021620768.1:3996907-4020215 GCF_004785775.1 Grammomys surdaster | reverse complement strand
GGGGAGGGGGAGGGGGAGGGGGAGGGGGAGGGGGAGGGAGAGGGAGAGGGAGAGGGAGAGGGAGAGGGAGAGGGAGAGGGAGAGGGAGAGGGAGAGGGAGAGGGAGAGGGAGAGGGAGAGGGAGAGGGAGAGGGAGAGGAGATGAGATGAGAGGAGAGAAAGCAAGCCAGCTAACACCAGAGATACACAGATGGTGAGAGGCAAGTACAAGAACATAACAGAACCAATGCAACTTGACATCATCAGAACCCTGTTCTCCCACAACAAACCCCAGATACCACAACACATCTAAAAAGCAAGATTCTAATCTAAAATCCTATCTAATGATGATGAGGATAGAGGACTTTAAGAAGGACATAAATAACTCTCTTAAAGAAGTACAGGAGAATACTGGTAAACAGTTAGAAGCCCTTAAAGAGGAAAAAGTCCCTTAAAGAATTGCAGGAAAGCACAACCAAACAGAGGAAAAATTGAAAAAAAAAACATCCAGGATCTAAAAAATGGAAATAGAATCAATAAAAAAAATTACAAAAGGAGACAATCCTGGAGATAGAAAACCTAAGAAAGAGATCAGGAGTCATAGATGCAAGCATCACAAACAGAATACAAGAGATAGAAGAGAAAATCTCAGATGTAGAGGATACCATAGAAAACATTGACACAACAGTCAAAGAAAATCCAAAATGCAAAAAACTCCTAACCCAAAACATCCAGGAAATCCTGGACACAATGAAAAGACCAAACCTAAGGATAATAGGTATAGAAGTGAGTGAAGATTCCCAACTCAAAGGGCCAGTAAACATTTTCCACAAATTTATAGAAGAAAACTTCCCTAACCTAAAGAAGGAGATACCTATAAACATACAAGAAACATACAGAACACCAAATAGACTGGACCAGAAAAGAAATTCCTCCGGTCACATAATAATCAAAACACCAAATGCACAGAACAAAGAACGGATATTAAAAGCAGTAAGGGAAAAAGGTCAAGTAACATATAAAGGCAGACCTATAAGAATTACACCAGACTTCTCACCAGAGACTATAAAAGTGAGAGGATTCTGGAAGGATGTCATACAAACCCTATGGGAACAAAAATGTCATCCAAGGCTACTATACCCAGAAAAACTCTTAATTTCCATAGATGGAGAAACCAAAATATTCCATGACAAAACCAAATATAAACAATATCTTTCTACAAACCCAGCCTTACAAAAGATAGTAGATGGAAAACTCCAACACAAAGAAAGAAACTACACCCAAGAAAAAGCAAGAAAATAATCTTCTCACAACAAATCTGAAAGAAGATAGCCACACAAACATAATTCTACCTCTAACACCAAAAACAACAAGAAACAACAATCACTTTTCCTTAATATCTCTTAACATCAATGGACTCACTTCCCCAGTAAAAAAGTATAGACCAAGCAGATTGAATACATAAACAGAACTCAGCATTTTGCAGCATACAGAAAACACACTTCAGTGACAAAGACAAACACTACCTCAGAGTAAAAGGTTGGAAAACAATTTTTCAAGCAAATGGTCCCAAGAAACAAGCTGTAGTAGCCATTCTAATATTGAATAAAATCAACTTTCAACCAAAAGTTATCAAAAAAGATAAGGAAGGATACTTTATACTCATCAAAGGAAAAAAATCTACCAAGATGAACTCTCAATTCTGAACATCTATGCTCCAAATGCAAGGGCACCCACTTCCATAAAAGAAACCTTACTAAAGCTCGAAGCACACATTGCACCTCACAAAATAATAGTGAGAGACTTCAACACCCCACCCTCACAAATAGACAAATCATGAAGACAGAAACTAAACAGAAACACAGTGAAATGAACCAAAGTTATGAACCAAATGAATTTAACAGATATCTATAGAACAATTCACCCTAAAACAAAAGAACATACCTTCTTCTCATCATCTCGTGGTACCTTCTCCAAAATTGACCATGTAATCAGACACAAAACAAGCCTCAACCAATACAAGAAGATTGAAATAATCTCATGCATCCTATCAGATCACCATGCAATAACGCTGGTCTTTAATAACAACAAAAACAACAGAAATCCCACAGACTCACAGAAACTGAACAACTCTGTTCAATGATAAATTGGTCAAGGAAGAAATTAAAGACTTTTTAAAATTTAATTAAAATGAAGGCACAAGATACTCAAACTTATGGAACACAATAAAAGCAGTGCTAAGAGGAAAACTCATAGCTCTGAGTGCCTCCATAAAGAAACTGGAGAGAGCACACACTAGCAACTTAACAGTACATCTGAAAGCTCTAGTACGAAAAAAAAGCAAATATACCCAAGAGGAGTAGATCCCAAGAAATAATCAAACTTGGGGCTGAAATCAACCAAATAGAAACAAAGAGAACTATACAAAGAATCAACAAAACCAGGAGCTGGTTCTTTGAGAAAACCAACAAGATAGATAAACCCCTTAGCCAGACTAACTAGCAAGCACAGAGACAGTATCCAAATTAACAAAATCAGAAATGAAAAAAGAAACATAACAACAGAAACTGAGGAAATTGAAAAAAAATTATCAGATCCTACAATAAAAGACTATACTCAACAAAACTGGAAAATCTAGATAAAATGGATGATTTTCTAGACAGATACCAGGTACCCAAGTTAAATAAAGATCAGATAAACCATATAAACAGTCCAATAATCCCTAAGGAAATAGAAGGAGTCATTAGAAGTCTTCTAACCAAAATAAGCCTAGGGTCAGATAGATGGACACAGTGCTGAATTTTATCAGACCTTCAGAGAAGAACTAATATCAACACTTTTCAAACTATTCCACAAAATAGAAACGGAAGGAACACTACCCAACTCATTCTATGACGCCATAGTTATGCTGATACCTAAATCATATAAAGTCCCAACAAAGAAAGAGAACTTCAGACCAATTTCCCTTATGAATATTGATAAAATTCTCACAAACTGAGTCCAAGAACACATCAAAATGATCATTCACCATGATCAAGTAGGCTTCATCTGAGAGATGCAGGGATGGTTCAATATATGGAAATCCATCGATGTAATCCACTATATAAACAAATTCAAAGGAAAAAAACCACATTATCATCTCATTAGATGCTGAAAAAGCCTAGAAAAATTCAACACCCCTTCATGTTAAAAGTCTTGGAGAGATCAGGAATTTAAGGCTCATACCTAAACATAATAAAAGCAGTATACAGAAAACCAATAGCCAACATCAAACTTAATGGAGAGAAACTTGAAGCAATCCCACTAAAATTAGTGGCTAGTCAAGACTGCTCACTGTCTCCCTATCTATTCAATATAATATTCAAAGTTATAGCTAGAGCAACTAGACAACGAAAAGAGGTTAAAGAGATACAAATCGGAAAGGAAGAAGTCAAGATGTTTGCAGATGATATGATAATATACTTAAGTGACCCCAAAAATTCCATCAGAAAACTCCTACATCTGATTAAAAAACGTCAGCAAAGTGACTGGATATAAAATCAACTCAAACAAATCAGTGGCCTTCCTCTACTCAAAAGATAAATGGGCTGAGAAAGAAATTAGGGAAAAGGTAACCTTCAAATAGTCACCAACAATATAAAATATCTAGGTGTGACTCTGACCAAGCAAGTGAAAGATATGTAAGACAAGAATGTCAAGTCTCTGAAGAAAGAAATCGAAGACGTCAGAAGGTGAAAGATCTCCCATGCTCATGGATTGGCAGGATTAATATAGTAAAAATGGCCATCTTACCAAAAGCAATCTACAGATTCAATGCAATCCCCATCAAAATACCAACTCAATTCTTCACAGAGATCGAAAGAGCAATTCTCAAATTCATCTGGAATAACAAACAAAATAAAAAGACAGGATAGCATAAGGTATTCTCAACAATAAAAGAACTTCTGAGAAAATCATCATCCCTGACCTCAAGCTATACTACAGAGCAGTAGTGATTTAAAAAGCTGCACGGTATTGGTACAGAGACAGACAGGAAATCAATGGAATAGAATTGAAGACCCAGAAAGGAACCCACACAACTATGGTCACTTGATCTTTGACAAAGGAGCTAGAACCATCCTGAGGAAAAAAGACAGCATTTTCAACAAATGGTCCTGGTTCAACTGGCAGTCTGCATTTAGAAGAATGCAAATTGATTCATTCTTATCTCCTTGTATAAAGCTCAAGCCCAAGTGGATCAAAGACCTCCATATAAAACCAGATACATTGAATACAAAAGAAGAGAAAATGGGAAAGAGCCTCGAACATATCAGCACAGGGGAAAATTTCCTGAACAGAACACCAATGGCTCAGGCTCTAAGATCAACTATTGACAAATGGTACTTCATAAAATTGAAAAACTTCTGAAGGCAAAGGACTCTGTCAATAGGACAAAACACAGATTGGGAAAAGATCTTTACCAATCCTACATCCAATAGAGGGCTAATATCCAATATATACAAAGAACTCAAGAAATTAGACTCAGAGAACCAAATAACCCTATTAAAAATGGGATACAGAGCTAAACAAAGAATTCTCAATTGAGGAATCTCAAATGGCCAAGAAGCACCTAAAGAAATGTTCAATATCCTTAGTCATCAGGGAAATGCAAATCAAAACAACCCTGAGATTCCACCTCACACCAGTCAGGATGGCTAAGATCAAAAACTCAGGTGACAGCACATGCTGGTAAGGATGTGGAGAAAGAGAAACACTCCTCCATTACTGGTGTGATTGAAAGAGGGTGCAAATAGCGATATTTTGACTTCTTCCTTTCCTATTTGTATCCCTTTGACTTCTTTCTGCTGTCTAATTGCTCTGGCTAAGACTTCCAGTACTATATTGAATAGGTAGGGGGAGAGTGGGCAACCTTGTCTAGTCCCTGATCTTAGTGGGATTGCTTCAAGTTTCTCTCCATTTAGCTTGATGTTGGCTACTGGTTTGCTGTAAATTGCTTTTACTATGTTTAGGTAGGGGCCTTGAATTCCTGATCTTTCCAAGACTTTTATCATGAAGGGATGTTGAATTTTGTCAAATGCTTTCTCAGCATCTAGTGAGATGATCATGTGGTTTTTTTCTTTAAGTTTGTTTATATAGTGGATTACATTGATGGATTTCCGAATATTGAACCATCCCTGCATTCCTGGGATAAAACCTACTTGATCATGATGGATGATTGTTTTGATGTGGTCTTGGATTCGGTTTGCTAGAATTTTATTGAGTATTTTTGCATCGATGTTCATAAGGGAGATTGGTCTGAAGTTCTCTTTCTTTGTCGGGTCCTTGTGGGGTTTGGGTATGAGTGTAATTGTAGCTTCATAGAACGAATTGGGTAGTGTTCCTTCTGTCTCTATTTTGTGGAATAGTTTGAAGAGAATTGGTATTAGGTCTTCCTTGAAGGTCTGATAGAATTCAGCACTAAAACCATCTGGTCCTGGGCTTTTTTTAGTGGGGAGGCTTTTGATGACTGCTGCTATTTCCTGAGGGGTTATGGGACTATTTAGATGGTTTATCTGCTCCTGGTTTAACTTCGGTACCTGGTATCTGTCTAGGAAATTGTCCATTTCATCCAGGTTTTCCAGTTTTGTTGAGTATAGGCCTTTGTAGTAAGATCTGATGATTTTTTGAACTTCTTCAGTTTCTGTTGTTATGTCTCCCTTTTCAGTTCTGATTTTATTAATTTGGATACTGTCTCTGTGCCCTCTGGTTAATCTGGCTAACGGTTTATCTATCTTGTTGATTTTCTCAAAGAACCAACTCCTGGTTTTATTGATATTTTGTATTGTTCTTTCTGTTTCTATTTGGTTGATTTCAGCCCTGAGTTTGATTATTTCCTGCCTTCTACTCCTCCTGGGTGTATTTGCTTCTTTTTGTTCTAGAGCTTTTAGTTGTGCAGTCGACTTGTTAGTGTGTGCTCTTTCCAGTTTCTTTTTGTAGGCACTTAGAGCTATGAGCTTTCCTCTTAGCACTGCCTTCATGGAGTCCCACAAGTTTTGGTATGATGTCAAAATATCGCTATTTGCAGATGATATGATAGTATACTTAAGTGACCCCCAAACTTCCACCAGAGAACTCCTAAACCTGATAAACAACTTCAGCAAAGTGGCTGGTTATAAAATCAACTCAAACAAATCAGTAGCCTTCCTCACCATGAAAGATAAACAGACTGAAAAAGAAATTAGGGAAATGACACCCTTCACAATAGTTGCAAATAATATAAAATACCTTGGTGTGAATCTAACCAAACAAGTGAAAGACCTGTATGACAAGAACTTCAAGTCTCTGAAGAAAGAAATTGAAGAAGATCTCAGAAGATGGAAAGATCTCCCATGCTCATGGATTGGCAGGATTAATATAATAAAAATGGCCATCTTGCCAAAAGCAATCTACAAATTCAATGCAATCCCCATTAAAATCCCAACTCAATTCTTCACAGAGTTAGAAAAGGAAATTCTCAAATTCATATGGAATAACAAAAAACCCAGGATAGCGAAAACTATTCTCAACAATAAAAGAACTTCTGGAGGAATCACCATCCCTGACCTCAAGCTGTACTACAGAGCAATAGTGATAAAAACTACCTGGTATTGGTACAGAGACAGGCAGGAAGATCAATGGAATAGAATTGAAGAGCCAGAAATGAACCCACACTCCTATGGTCACTTGATCTTTGACAAAGGAGCTAAAACTGTCCAGTGGAAAAAGGACAGCATTTTCAACAAATGGTGCTGGTTCAACTGGAAGACAACATGTAGAAGAATGAAAATTGATCCATTCTTATCCCCTTGTACAAAGCTCAAGTCTAAGTGGATAAAGGACCTCCACATAAAACCAGATACACTGAAACTAATAGAAGAGAAGGTGGGGAAAAGCCTCGAATACTTGGGCACAGGGGAAAAGTTCCTGAACAGAACTCCAATGGCATATGCTCTAAGATCGAGAATTGACAAATGGGACTTCATAAAATTGCAAAGTTTCTGTAAGGCAAAGGACACTGTCAATAGGACAAAACGACAACCAACAAATTGGGAAAAGATCTTTACCAATCCTTCATCTGATAGAGGGCTAATATCCAATATATACAAAGAACTCAAGAAATTAGACTCCAGACAACCAAATTACCCTATTAAAAAATGGGGTATAGAGCTTAACAAAGAATTTTCAACGGAAGAAACTAGAATGGCCGAGAAGCATCTAAAGAAATGTTCAGCATCCTTAGTCGTCAGGGAAATGCAAATCAAAACAACCCTGAGATTCCATCTCACACCAGTCAGAATGGCTTAGATTAAAAACTAAGGTAATAGTAGATGCTGGCGAGGGTGTGGAGAAAGAGGAACACTCCTCCATTGTTGGTGGGACTGCAAGATGGTGCAACCACTTTGGAAATCAGTCTGGCGGTTCCTCAGAAAATTGGACATAGCATTACCCGAGGATCCAGCTATACCACTCCTAGGCATATACCCAGAAGATGCTCGAACATATAATAAGGACATATGCTCAACTATGTTCATAGCAGCCTTATTTATAATAGCCAGGAGCTGGAAAGAACCCAGATGTCCTTCAACTGAGGAATGGATTCAAAAAATGTGGTATATTTACACAATGGAGTATTACTCAGCTATTAAAAACAATGAATTCGAGAGGTTCCTAGGTAAATGGATGGAACTAGAAATTATCATCCTGAGTGAGGTAAGCCAATCACAAAAGAACACACATGGTATTCACTCACTGATTATTGGATATTAGCCTAGAACCTTGAAATGCCCAAGATGCAACTCACAGGCCACATGAAGCCCATAAAGAAGGAAGACCAAGTGAGGGTGATTCAGTCCTTCTTAGAAGGATCAACAAAATAC
Source organism: Grammomys surdaster (assembly GCF_004785775.1). Lineage (NCBI taxonomy): Eukaryota > Metazoa > Chordata > Mammalia > Rodentia > Muridae > Grammomys > Grammomys surdaster. Next base: position 4,012,341 of record NW_021620768.1, on the reverse strand, counting down.
TCAAGGGAGCAAATATGGAGACAAAGTGAGGGACAGAAACTGAAGGAGGGTCCGTCTCAAGACCACTCCACCTGAGTATCTATCCCATGTGCAATCACCAAAGGTAGATGCTGATGTGGAAGACAGGAAGTGCATGCTGATAAGAGCCTGATATGGATATCTCCTCAGAGGCCTTCAAGAGTCAGACATATTCAGAGGCAGATGCTCACAACTAGCCATTGAACTGATCATAGGGTTCTCAATAGAGGAGTTAGAGTGAAGACTGAAAGAGCTGAAAGGATTTATGGCACCATGAGGAGAGCAACAATACCAACCAACTACAGCTCCCAGGGTCTAAACCACCAGCCTGGGAGCACTTAGGGGGGGATCCAGGGCTTCAGCTGAATATGTAAAAGTGGAGGGCCCTGCTGGGCATAGGTGGAAGAAGAGAACCTTGACCTCATGAAGGCTGGATGCCCCAGGGGGTGGGAATTTTGAGGGTGGGGAGGTGGGAGTGGGGGGGGTAGATAGAGGTTACATCCACAGAGAAGAAGGAGGAGGGGCGAGGGGATTGGGGGTTCCGAGGGGGTGGTGGGGGATGGGGTAAGGGGACAACATAGGAAATGTAAATAAATCATCCAATTTAAAAAAAAAAAAAAGAAAGAGGGTGCAACCACTCTGGAAATCAGTCTGGTGATTCCTCAGAAAATTGAACATAGTATTACCTGAGGACCCAGCTACACCACTCCTGAGCATATTTCCAAAAGATGCTCCAACATATATCAAGGACACATTGTCCACTATGTTCATAGCAGCCTTATTTATTATAGCCAGAAGCTGGAAACCACCCATTTGTCCTTCAATAGAGAAATGGATACAGAAAATGTGGTACATTTACACAATGGAGTACTACTCAGCTATTAAAAACAATGACTTCATGAAATTCACAGGCAAATGGATGGAACTAGAAAATATCATCCTAGAGAGGTAATCCAGTCACAAAAGAACACACATGGTATGTACTCACTGATAAGTGGATATTAGGAAAAAAGCTCGGAATACTCACAATACAACTCACAGACCATATGAAATTCAAGAAGGAAGACCAAAGAGTGGATGCTTCAGTCCTACTTAGGAGGGAGAACAAAATAATCATGAGAGGTAGAATGGAGAAAGGGACCTGAGAGGGAGAGAGGGGGAGGAGAAGGAGGGGAAAAGGGGAGACAGGATCAGGTGTGGGAGGAGCTGGGGTGGGGGGAGTACAGAGGGTCAGGAAATTAAACAGAGGTGTATAGCAGTGAGGGATGGGAAACCGGAGGTAGCCACTAGAAAGCTCCAGATGCCAGGGAAGCAAGAGGTTCCCAGGACCCAACGGGGATGACATTAGCTGAAATACTCAACAATGGGGAAAAAGAACCTGTAGAGATCATATCCAGAGGTTAGGCATGCTCCCCCCACCCCGTTGAGGGATGGAGCCACCCACCCATCTCAAAAATTTTAATACACAATTGCACCTGCCTAAAGGAAATGCAGGGACAAAAATGGAGCAGAGACTGAAGGAAAGGCCATCCAGAAACTGCCCCACCTGTGGTTCCATCTCATATACAGACACCAAACCCAAACACGATTGCGAATGCCAAGAAGTGCTTGCTGACAGGAGCCTGGTATAGCTGTCCCCTGAGAAGCTCTGCCAGAGCTTGCAATATAGATGTGGATGCTTGCAGCCAACCATTGGACTGAGCACAAGGACCCCAATGGAGGAGTTAGGGGAAGGACTGAAGGAGCTGAAGGGATTTGCAACCCCATAGGAAGAACAACAATATCAACCAACCAGACCCCCAGAGCTCCCAGGGACTAAACCACCAACCAAAGAGTATGGCTCCATCTGCACATGTAGCAGAGGATGGCCTTATCTGGCATCAATGAGAGGGGAGCCTCTTGGTAATGTGGAGGCTCGATGCCCCAGCTTAGGGTAATGCTATGGCCGTGAGATGGGTGGGTGGGTGGGTGGGTGTGTGGGGGGGGGGAGCTCCCTCATAGAACCCGGAGGAGGGGGATGGAATAGGGGATTTGTGGAGGGGAAACCAGGAAGCAGGATAACATTTGATAATAAATAAATAAATAAATAAATAAACAAACAAACCAGTTAATAAATAAAAAAATAACCAGTTTTAAAAAGTAAATTAAATTTTAAAAAAGAAAAAGGAAAAAGGAAACTAAAAGAGAAATGAAGTTTGGAGGATAAACTCGGGGGAAGGGCAGGAGAGTAACTGGAAGGGGGGAATAGGGGCTGGATATGATGGAAACTCATATGCACATTTGAGTATTAAGTTGTAAAAAGAATTATCCTCGAACAACTTCTCCTATCTTAAATTTTTTAAAAGAGCTCATTTCTTTTTTTTTAAATAATTTATTTATTTTTTCTCAAATCGTAGTTCATTCACACAGGGGTTATAAACACAGAAAGGCAGGATGTGGGGAAGGGGATGACACTGGAGTGTGGGTGTTCAGGGGGAATACAGGTATCTTTCAGAACCGGGTATCGGCTGGGTGAAGGGTCAGGGAACAGGTCACTGTGACTCTACCTATGACTCACTTGTCCTTATCTAAGTTGGTATTGTCTGCCAAAGAAGAGCTCACTTCTTTTTTTAACTTTTTAACTGATTTTTTGTGAGTTTCAAATCATGCATGCCAATCCCACTCACATCCCTGTTCTTTTGTATCTGCCCTCTGCCTTTGCAACCTCCCCTCAAGAAAAAAATAAAAAACAAAAATTTTTAAAAATAAACAAAACATAGAATACATCTTGTGGCAGTAGCTGTAGTGTGTCACAATGTGTCATACAGTATACCCTTTTGTCCACACATCGTTTCTTGCAGATGTTCATTGCATTGGGTCATTGCAGTAGTCTGGTTCGAGGCATCTCGCTCCTGCTACACTATCAATACTGAAGCCTCACCAGGACTCCTCTCAGATATCCTGTAGTTGCCCTGTGTTATGGAGATCCTGCAGCTTTCATTCTGCAGGACCAGCCCCTTTACGTGCTCCAGCAGTTCATAAATGGGGTAGATTTGGGGTTAGGCCAACTCAAAGCCCTGGCCCTGGCCCTGGCCCTGGCCCTGGACCTGGCCCTGGACCTGACCCTGGACCTGGACCTGGACCTGGACCTGGACCTGGACCTGGACCTGGACCTGGACCTGGACCGGGACCGGGACCGGGACCGGGACCTGGACCTGGACCTGGACCTGGACCTGGACCTGGACCTGGCTGAGTTTGTCAGCCTGCCTGCACTCCCACACTTGCACCGCCAGGGCGAGCTCTCCAGCACTGCTCCAGCTAACTCACCCAATGTTGCAGCCTGCAAGGAGCAGGGTCAGCTCTCCCCCTCTCACACCCTTGGGGCAGGCTCACCTGCACCCACACCACCAGAGCCAGCTCTACTGTGCTGCCCGGTCGAGGTGCGGGGCTCACTCTCCAAGTGCTTCAGCCATTGAGAGGCTGGGCTAGCTCTCCAGTTCTCACATCCTTCCAGGCTGGCTTACCCAACTGCCTCAGGTGGTAAAGGAGAGGGAGGGCATCTTCCCGCACCCATACCACCTCACAACAGATGAGAAGCAGGGCCAGCTGTCTCATATACCCTGCACTGTGCTGCCCAAGTGAATTGAAGCTCCCAAGTGCTGTAGCTAGTGAGAGGCCAGACCAGCTCTCCAGTTCTTATGACCCTGGCTCCAGCTCTCCAAACTACTGTAGGTGGCAAGGGGTGGCATCACCCCCATGCCTGCACCACCTCACTGCAGATGAGTGGCAGGGGCCAACTGTCCTTTGTCACACCCTCAGGGCCAGCTCACCCAGATTCCTGCCACCAGAACCAGCTCTATTGTGCTGCTCAGACACAATGCAGGGCCTGTAGCAGTCACTTCTTTGGGAAAACAGCCAAGGCCAATAGGAAACCATGCAGCTTCCACAGATGAGTTAGCAGCAGTTTGGGGGCCCATGCTCATGCTTGAGGACACAGGGCTCATGGAGGTAAAACCAAAGACAAGGAGTGGATTCCCATCACGAACTGAGCTGCCTGGTCAAGGACATGAAGATCAAGACCCTGGGAGGTGATCCACCTGTTCTTCCTGACACCAGGAAATCTGAGATTATTGACTGTTTCCTGGGCACATCCCTAAAGGTTGAAGTTCTAAAGATCACGTTGGTGTGGAAGCTGACTCAGGCTGACCAACCAACCAGATTCATGGCTCTGGCTGCAACTGGAGACTACAATGGTCATGTTGGTCTTGGTGTTAAATCCTCCAAGGAAGTAGCCACTGCCATCAGAGAGGCCATCATCTTGCCCAAGCTTTCCATCATCCCTTGGCAGAGAAGTTACTGAGGGAATGAGGTTGGCAAGCCCCACAATGTCCCATGCGAGGTGACAGGTACCTGTGGCCTGTGATGGTGCGTCTCATCCTTGCCCTTAGAGGCACTGGCATTGCCTCTGCTCCTGTGCCCAAGAAGCTGCTGCTGAACACCGGTATTTATGACTGTTCCACATCATCCAGGGGCTTAACTGCCACCCTGGGCAACTTTGCCAAAGCCATCTTCAGTGCCATCTTCCAAGACCTACAGCTACTTGACCCTCTTCCCTCCCCCCCCCCACAACCTCTGAAAAGAGACTGTGTTCACCAAGTCTCCTTATCAGGTTCCAACTGTTGCTACCACATAAGGGAATTTATACAAGAAAAATACAGTAAATTAAAGCTGAAAATCTTCAAGAGTCTGACATACTCAGAGGCAGATGCTCACAACTAGCCATTGAACTGATCATGGGGTTCTCAATAGAGGAGTTAGAGTGAAGACTGAAGGAGAGCTGAAAGGATTTGCGGCACCATGAGGAGAGCAACAATACCAACAAACCACAGCTCCCAGGGTCTAAACCACCAGCCTGGGAGCACTTAGGGAGGGATCCAGCACTTCAGCTGAATATGTAAAAGTGGAGGGCCCTGCTGGGCATAGGTGGAAGAAGAGAACCTTGACTGCATGAAGGCTGGATGCCCCAGGGGGTGGGAATTTTGAGGGTGGGGAGGTGGGAGTGGGGGGGTAGATAGAGGTTACATCCACAGAGAAGAAGGAGGAGGGGTGAGAGGATTGGGGGTCCCTGGGTGGGTGGGTGATGGGGTAAGGGGACAACATAGGAAATGTAAATAAAACATTCAATAAAAATTTAAAAAAAATAAAAAATAAAAAAATAGTAAAAACTTAAAATTTAAAAAAAAAGAGTCAAAGACTGCCGAGGCTGTCATGACCTAGACAGACCTTAAGGTGGCAGTATATGCACTTTGATAATCCTGATGTTGCCTTCTTCCTACACACTAACAGGGATCTTCCTCACAATCTAATCTCTTGTCTTCTTCCCTGCTGTGTCCTGTGTTGCACAACTTTTTAATTATAGAAAATAACCTTCTAAACATACATTCCACCAACACAGCCTTAGTTGTATTCAGCCAATGTTTATCTATCTCCTGTATGTAAAACTTATCTAGTGATGAGTTAGCAGATTAATAAGCAGTAAGGGAGACAGACCAAAAAAGCCAGTAATTATAATGTCCACAGTGTGGTGCTTGGAAAAGCCTGTTATTTTCTACAAAAGGTTGTAGGCTTCAAGGAGATGCCTGAGGTGGAGCCAGGCAACAGGAAGCTCCTGAGATATAACACCTCCACCTCTTGGGATGAGGTCTGGAGTTTCAGTAGGAAGTGAAATGAGGGCAATTCAACACCCAGGGTAGGTAGAAGGACTGGAGAGCATCAACCAGGGACAAGAAAGGGACAAGCAGCTTTCTCAGCTTGGAAGGTCAAGTTTCCCAGCAACCAGAGGTTCTGAACAGAGATGCCCAGGCAGGAATAAGAGAAGTGTGCAGATTTAACAAAGCTTCAGAAGAGAGTTCAGAAGCAAGGTGGCTGAAGAGCCCTCCACATGGATGGTAGCCCAATGTGCAGGCAGGACTGAAGGTGGCCTTCAGGGTGGCTAGTCATCAAAGACTTGGTGTGGACCCAGAGATTACAGAATAGTCTGTAGTTCCTTATCTACCACCTGGGAAATCTCTGGATTTGAACTTCCTGGCAACCTTGTCTCTAACTATTCATTCTGGGTCAGTGGTACAATAAGATGGCTCTCAGGAGCTATCTGTGGCTACTTACAGACAGGCAGAATACTGCCTGTGTGGTGTTAGGCTTGAAGGGCAACTTTGGTGAGGGGAATGCTAACTTCCTCTACAGGAGGAAATAATAAGTAAACCAGAAGCCAACAAAGGCCCTGAAGCACCCCCATGTCCCTTCTGCACTACATCCAACCTGTCCACACAACCAGAACTCCCATTTCCTTCTCCAGGGTCTAGACCAACGAGTCTCCCTGACCTTTCTGTCTATGCCTTCTCCCCAACCTGCATGTAGACTCCACATCCAGTGCTCTGGTCTAGTTTGTCCTACACTATCCGTGCCACAACTGATCTCTAGACTTGTGCCAGGATCTGCTTTACCTATTTTCCCAATGTCCAAGCCCTTCTCAAGCTACAGAAAACCCTTCCACCCATCCAGATCTAACCCAGCACTCCAGACTTGGACTAGGAGGCACATCCTGTACACCAGTCATCTGTCCACCTAACTTCATTTTACTCAAGCCATTTCCAACCTCTTGGTTCAACCTATCATCTCTTCTGCCCCAATCTGCTCCATATTAGACTTAGAACAAACAAAAGAAGTCTATGTGTCCAGACCTTGACGAATCCAGCATGGTCTTGGTAGGAACATATTGATATGATTCCTGCCCTGGGACAGGGCCAGCATACATAGGCCTTCAAGATGATCAATGGCTGCTATGGGCATAAAATTTGTTTGTATAATGTAGATATTTTACATTCCTCCTTTAAGGAACATCCTCCCTGTTAATGACTCCATGGTAATCAGATAACATGGAGTTCAAGAGGCAAAGGTGTGGCTAATGTCTTAGCAAAATGGTAAACACTGAGACCTTCAGTACAGCCCTCAAGACTATGGAAAAGAACTCTAAAAACATGAATTCAAAAGTATATAATTTCTCAACTATGCAAAATGTAAGGATGCAATATGAATTATATGAGGGGCTTCACAAATCTAAAGGAACAGATGCAGCTACACTATGAACTGACTTTCAGAAAGATACTAAAGAAGGGAATATAGAAATTTAGGGAGTGGTGATTGTAGGAGATTGCAGGAAACCCAGCTAAATTTTTTTGGTTTATGCTTACAAAGGCAGACAAATTCCTTAGTTCAGGATCACCCTGTGACAGAGCAAGGTCAGGCCCAGGTGTGGTAGAAATGATACTTTCAGGCCAGCGTCCCACCCAGCCAGCCTAGCATCTGTGCTTAACAGAGTCAGGCAGATCTCTGAATTCTTTTGCAATGTTAAAAGAAAATGTGTGCTTGCTGTCTCCTAAGAATTAAGGGACTGGGATTACAGGATGCTGATTTATAGGATAATCAAAAGGGAACCTGGAATAAATAACTGAATTGATATGCAAAAACACTGGACTTTGGTCTACATGAGATGAGCTAGCAGAAAGCAATAGCATTTCTTCTTTAGGATTTTCTTTGCTGAGAGCTGAGCTGCCTGGAGATCTCTGGAGAGCACAAACAGCTCTTCAAGATTTTTCCTAACAAGATTTCTGACTTTTTCGGAAGATCTAATAACTTTTTACAGCAGCTTTTCTGACTTTGATCAGAAAACCCATGAGCTATCCAGATAGCTTTTAGAATTTTTACTAGCAGAGAAAGCTGTCTCAACCAGAGAATGCTAAGAATAGCAAGAAAAATCTGTCTAAAGCAGAGCAGAACACAGAGAAAGAGCAGTCTGGAAAGCTATCTCAGCAGAACCTAGTCTGCCAGCTGGAGCCCACAATTTGACTTTGAGCCATTTGTTTTCACTGTTCCCAGATACCCCTTCTCTCAGAACTCCTCTCCAAGCCAAGGGTAGTCCTTGGCAAGATCTCATTGCAAAAATACCAACAATGTGAAACAGCAAGCTAATATCTTCTCTCCAGCACCTACTAGTCCTGTAGAAATGAGAATTTCCTACACATATGCCAGGACATAGAATTTTTTTAAAGAATCATAATCTTCATCAAAGAATTCAAAGAGTTTAAAGAATACAGGAAGAAGCAGCTCAGTGGAATTGAGAAAGAGCCTAGGGAGAGTGAGAACCTGAGTGATGCCCAAGAAGACACAAATATGAAGCAGAAGGGGATGATAAGCACAAGGCAGGACTTGAGAATGGAATTTAACAAGATGAGGACTCAAGCTGAAATAAAGATTGAAAAACCTAATAACTCAACCAGAAAACTCAATGGAAAACTTTATAAGTCTAATGGATCAGGCAGAAAACAAAATAACAGGACTCAAAAATAAAACAGAGGATCTAGACCATATAAGCAAGGAATATCAAGAAAAATTTAAACATGGGAAAGTAACACACAGGAGATGTAAAACACCATGAGAAAAACAAATCTTCAAATTACAGCTGAAGAATCCCAAGTCAGTGGCATAGATCCTAACAAGATCATAGAAGACCTCTTTCCCAAGCTAAGGAAGGCACATCCATACAGATACAAGAAGACCACAGAACACCAAATAGACACCATCAGAAAAGTAAATCCCATGGTACATCATAGATAAAGCATTAAGTATACACAACAAGGTATATCAAAAGCTGCAAGAAAAAAGAAGTCATGTATAAAGGAAAAAACCCATCAGAATGACAGGTGATTTCCCAATGGAAATTTTGAAAGCCAGAAAAACCTGGGACAATGCATTCCAAGTCCTAAAAGATTAGGACAGTCAGCCTATAGTAATATACCCAGCAAAACTATCTACCATAGAAAGGAAAAAGACAAACTTCTCACATTATAAACTGCCTCTTAAAAAATTTATATTAAACAAATCAACCCTAAGAAAATACAGGAGACAATATTTTGGGCTGAAGAGAGGAATGAGCATAGCAGAAAAACTAAGGAAACTGGTTCTTTGAGAAGATAAATAAGATGGACAGATCTTTGGCCCAACTAACCAAAAGAAAGAGGAGTATTTTAAAAACCTGTACTCTGATAATCTGGAAAACCTATAATAAATGGATGAATTTCTAGGTTCAGCCAAATTACCAAAATTAAACCAGGAAGAATAGACAACTTAAACAGACTCATAAAATGAAGAGATCAAAATAGTAATAAAAAGCCTTTCAGCAAAAAATTCTGAACTCTTAACCACGACTATGTATGCTATCTGAGCAGCACAAGGCAGAAGGTGCTCAGGCCCAAGGATTAGCACATATGGAGGCTGTTCTGGAGTTTCAGAGTGCAAAGCAGGCAGGAGGGACCTGAACAATGAGAAAAGTCTCTAGGAAGACTGGAGAAAAAGCATAGTGGAAATGCAAGGGGGAGATGTTTTTCCTAGTGGTGAGCCCGGGACAAACAGAAGAGTGCCAAGGAATTGCCCAAAGCAAGTGGTTCCTCCCTGTGTCCTGGGGAATGAGGGTTACCAGTAAGGAAACAGGATGATTCAGAAAATGTAAAGGTTTCCTATGTGTCACACTCTAGCTATATGCATGAGAGGAGTCCATGAACAAGAAAGAACCTTCCTTGAAAATCTACAACCAATTATTAGACAGATGCAAATATTCAAACAACTTTACTCCAAGAAAGCATATGTTGGAAGCCAGAGTACTGTATGAAAAGGTCCCCGGAAAGGAGATTATCTTCCAATGGGAAGAATAGAACAGCATTTGAACTGAACCAGGAGAGCTGGTTAAGACTTCTCACTAAGGGTTGAGGAAGAGAAGGTGAGATGAGCAATGGGTCTTCTGAGTCCAAGTGAAGAGACAATGAAAAGAAAACCAGAGTAAGGTGGGGTCTGTGTACAAAAGGTGTGTCTGCTGAGCTATGCCATCTTGGGTTCTGTGAACAAAGGCAAGTATTAATTCAAGGGGGAGGATACATACTGCCCACAAGAAAGCTATAAAGCAACAGTTTTCACAATCCTAAAATTCATATAGAAGTACAAGAGACTGCAACGAGCCAAGCCAACCATGCTGGCACTCCCACCCTTCTCTCCAGGATATACGGAAGACCCTATGCAAAAGGAATGATGCTGAAGGAGTCACAATATCTGACTTCAAACTACACTACTGAGCCACAGTAGCCACAAAAAACACCACAGTACTAACACAGAAGACGCCATAAATTAGAACAGATGGTGCATAGGACTGGAAAGAGAGCTTAGTTGGTAAAGTACTTGCCATGAGCGTGTGAGGAGTTTCAATCATCAACAGCCATATAAAACAGTCCACATAGCCCTCAGTTTCTCAGCCTACCTGAATCCACGAATGTCTTAAAACATAAGGTGGACTCATAGAGGCAAAGGGGAGGGAGGAGAGGGCGGATGGGATGGGGGAACATCATTTGAGGTGTAAACAACAGGAATGATTAATTTTTAAAAAACACACATAAGGTAGAGAGCTATAGCAAAAGACACCTGGCGTCAACCTCTGGACAACACACAAATATACACAGGTGCACACACACACAAGCACACATACACACACACATAAGCACACATACACACATGTGCTTAGACATACACACATGCATATATGTGCACATACACACTTGAACACATAATCGCACATACAAACACGCACACAAACACACAAGTGCTTGTATATACACACAGGTATAGGTATATACATAATATACACATGCACATACACATTTGCACACACACAAACATACACACATATAAACACATACACACATACATATACATACTTCTACATACTCACAAGCACACACACACACACACACATATGTTCAATATGCAACCAGAAAACTTTTAGAGCTGAGAAACACTTCCAGTAAAGTTGCAAGATATGCAATATACAAAGTCATCACAGAAAGATCAGTAGCTTCTCTATATGTACCAGTCATCAACTTTCTGAATATGAAATTAAGAAAAACATCACACTCACTATACCTCAAAGAAAGAAAGAAATCTAGGAATAAACCTAACCATGGAGGTAAAATTCCCAATGAAAACTTCAAATCACTAAAAAATAATAATTAAATTAAATTAAAGGAAATAGAAGAAGAGCTAAACAATGGAAAGAAATGCAGTGTTCCTGGATTACTACGATTAAATTGTGTATATGGCTATATTACCAAAAGAATTTTACAAATTCAATGCAATTCCCATCAAATGTCCAACGCTATTCTTTTCAGACCTAGAAAAGATATGGACACAATGTATACACAGAAATGTATATGGGCACAAGAGACCACAGACAGCCAAAGCAAGCATGAGCTTAAAGAACACTACTGTAAATCTTGATATCTGATCTCAACTTATGCTGTAATGACAAAGACAGCGTACAATCACTACTGTGGGGACTGCAAATTGCTACAGTCATTATGGAAGTCATCCCAGAGGTTTCTCAAAACTTAAACCAGCACTACTATAGGACCCAGCTACGCCACTCCTGGGTGTGTACCCAAAGAAGTCCATCTCCTACACAGAGACACCTACGCAACCATGTGTCGTGTCTTGCTTCAATCACAATAGTAAGAGGATACAAACAGCCTAGATTCCCATCAGCCAGTAAAAGGATAATAAAAATGTAGTACACATACGCCATGGAGATTCTAGCTTTTAATGTCCTACTGTACAAGGCATATTTGCAGATGTACAGATGAGAGGGTGAGTTCAGGCATAGATCTAGACGTTGGAAAAGAGACCATGAAAGGGGGAAAGATATGTTGAGGAATTAGAGAAAGGCTGCAGAACACATGTGACATGAAGGTGAACAGGAGGCTGCTGAAAGCCACGAGGACAGGGAGGACAGGGATAGGGAAGACAGAGGAGAGGACTAATAAAGTCAAATTACATTAATAAAAAAGCAAATAATATCAAACTTAAAAACTGAGGATCCAGAAATGAGTCCATCTAACTCTCAAAAAAGGGAGCAGCACCCAAATATTAGGGGTTATAGACAGCCTTTTTAACAAACACCACCAGGAAAACTGGGCAGCACAGGTATGAGATTAAAATGAGCCAGGATACGGTTCACTCAGTAGAATGCGCCTAGCACTCACAAAGCCCCAGCCCCAGCTTCACATAAACTGAGTGTAGTAGCACTCGCCTGTAATATCAGAACATAGATGTAAAATCAGGAGGATCAGATTCAAGATCATTCTCAACTATACAGCAAGTTTAAAGCCAGTCTGGACTATGTGAGACCTTTCTCCAACAAACTTCTCTTTAAGGTTTTACAAATGGCAGCCCAACATTGATCCATTGATTGATACCTTAATGTAATAGAATCCAAGAGCTGAGGAAATACGATAGTGACATTACATAGAATTGCAATTCTGAATAGCATTCAGAATACATTCAGAATTACATTCTGAATAGCAAAGGAAATGGCAGTCTACATAATGAGAGAGAATATTTGCCAGCAATTCATCTAACAAGGGACACACAAAAAGTAGAGCAATTAATTATCAAAAGAACAGATAATCCAGTCAGAAAGTGGGCAAATTCACTGACCAGACACTTTTACAGATGAGCAAGTACAAATGGCCAGTAAATGTTTGACAGATATTCAATATCATTAGCCATTTCAGAAATGCAAGTCAAAGCTCATAATCCCATCTCACTCCAGTTACAATAGATATCATCAAGAAAACAATCAACAGCCAAACATGGTGGCACATCCCTTTAATCCCAGCACTCTTGGTTCCAGAGGCAGGTGGATCTCCAAAAACTCAAAGCCAGCCAACGCTACAGAAAAACCCTGTCTCAAAAAAAGAAAAGAAAAAAAAGAAGGAGAAGAAAAAAGAAGAGGAAGAGGAGGAAGAGGAGGAGGAGGAGGAAGAGAAAGAAGAAGGAAGGAAAGGAAAGAAAAGAAGAAAAATTGATGGTATGAATATGAAGAAAAGAAAACTTGTTGGCAATGTAACTTAATCCAATCACTATGCAAATCAGCATGGAAATTCTTGTAAAGCCACCATAAAGCCCAGCCTTGCTATTCCTGAGTATATAGCCAAAGTAATAAAAGTCATACAATAGACATATCTGCATGCCTGTATTTATTGTGGAACTATTCCCTATAGCCAACATACACAACAAGTCTGGGTGCCCAACAATAGATGAATAGATAAAGAGAATGTGGTATACACACATAAGAAAGATTCAGCCATAAAGGACAAACTGTTCCATTTGAAAGAAAAAGAATGGACCTAGGGATTACTGTGTTAAACAAAATAAACTAGGCTCACAAGAGAAGCACTTCACATTCTCTCTCTCTATGTGAAAATTAAGGGTGAAGGAAACAGAACATGCAAGCAAAGCAAGGGCTGAGGGTGGAACCCTTGATGCCCAGCCTGCTGCCCCTGGCAGGCTACTAAAGAAACATTGCTTTCTGGTGCATGTCTAAAGGGTAACTTAATTAACCACTGCCCCCAGGAAAGGATGTGAAAGAAGACTATCAAAGCGGTACAGGAGGAAAGAGGAATAGAGAAAGGGGGACAAGAAAAGAAAATGGAGGGAAATTTTTTTACCAAAGTACATTATATGCATATATGAAACTGCTAAAAATGAAAGTCATTGCTCTGTATAGTTATTATAGGCTAATAATAATTATTTTTAAAATCAGCTACCTTCTAGGATATAAGTTCCTAGGGGACATAAATGACAACTGGGAATAGGATTTGGAAGAATGATGCTGGTAGCTGCTGAAGATAACTCCTCACTCAGATGCAAGGGGAGAATGCAAGGGACCAAGAAAACACGTGAGAAGGCTCAGACCATGAACTCAGGGGATAGAGTCAGAATGAGATAGCCACTCTGATTCCCCTGCCACCCTCTGTATATTACAAGTCAGGACAAGGAAATGAAGGGTATCAGAGATGGGGCAGGTAGGCTATCTTGCTTAAGATCAGGGCGGGTGGTTAGGGGGAGATTGGATGGAAGGGAAGTGAGCCAACCAACCAGTTTCCTCCCAAATAAGCTCCAAGCCCAGGGCTGGGAATTTCACAAAGCAGCAGAGTTGTGTGAACATTTCCTGCTCCACCCCAGCTCCCTGACAGTCAGGGTTACCACATTGCTCATCTGTGAAGCAATCTTTCCTGGAGACAACCATGTTTCTAGCAAGGAGCTGCCTATAAATGCTGGACTTACACTGCTCTCACCAAACACTCTGTGACTCTTTAGCTTTGGTAAGTAAGCTTCGTCTTCCCTGGAGAGGAGTCTGCCTGCTAGATCTTTCATTCCTTCTCTTGGCCAACTTTCTTCCAAGCCTACCTCTTGAAGTCCTCCTAGGTTAACCTGTTCATTTTATATCTTCCTTCACTTTTCTAAGAATGTTGTACTATAAAGTATTTTTATTTTTTTACATTGTATTGATAGTCAAAATTTTGTTCTTGTGTATGTGAGGGGGAGCTGTCTCCCCACTATGTAGCACCCTACCTATTCTTTTTATTTTGTGTTCCCCCTCCCTTTCTTGCCTAACAGTGGCCAGAGACTAGGTCAGGGAAGCTTGACATCCCATTCTTTCATTTGTAACTTTTGTTTCCCCTATTTTCAAAGAAGAGCAAGAAGATGGCCACCAAAACATCATCTCTGATGGAGCGCAGCATAACCACCGTCATCAACACCTTCCATCAGCACTCTAGGAAGGAAGGAAACGACGACACCCTGAGCAAGAAGGAATTCAAAGAAATGGTGAAAACAGACTTGGCAACCTTTCTGAAGGTGAGGCTTAGCTAGTGTGAGAGGAAGGTGCAGTCTGCAGCAGTCTGAGAGCAAATCCCAGCACCAGGGGCAGTAGGGTTCTGCCACTAGAGGCACTCAAAGTTAGACATGAGTCAAGAAATATGCACGCATCTGCAATGTGTGGTGCCCCAGCATAGGGTGGTAGAGATGATCTGGGAACCCATATCCCAGTGTTGGTGACATGCTGTGTGCAGCAGGAAGATAGATAGATAGATAGATAGATAGATAGATAGATAGATAGATAGATAGATAGATGAGAGAAAGAGAGAGAGAGAGAGAGAGAGAGAGAGAGAGAGAGAGAGAGCCCTTGAGGGTGTAATACTTTGAAACATAGTCCCTGGTAAAGGAATCAAGGGATCTTAAAACAATGCAATGACAGATTCAGTTGGTTCCTGGAGAAGGAAGCTAAAACCCATTGCCCTTCGGAATGGGCTAATGGGCTTTATTAGGAGAGAAAGCTTCATGATGATGAAGGCCATAGTCCAGCCTTTAGGTAAGAGAACATTATATGCATTGTGAGGACATTAAAGAAAATAGCATGAAGTGGAAGAATAGCAGATATGGCCACTATGACCAACATGGAAGGGAGCAACTGAAAGGAGGGTAGAGGGAGGGAGGAA
>NW_021620768.1:3964557-3996507 GCF_004785775.1 Grammomys surdaster | reverse complement strand
GAGGGAGAGGGAGAGGGAGAGGGAGAGGGAGAGGGAGAGGGAGAGGGAGAGGGAGAGGGAGAGGGAGAGGGAGAGGGAGAGGGAGAGGGAGAGGGAGAGAGAGAAGAGAGATCCTTTATTTTTTTATAGCTTTTCCCCATGGGAGTGTCCATATTATGACTAACCTCTGGCGGCTGGTCCCCTGCCTAACGTGGGACCAAGAAAAGTTGGAGAATTGTCACTATGGGAGGTATTAGGAGCAGGGATATCTCTTTATAAGTGGGCACTCCAGGCAAGCAAGATACTGATTTGGGGCAAATGGAGGGTGCACATGAAGCTATGTTGGAAGATCTCTTCTCTGTGATCTTCCATGGGATCTACTCCATATCTTGACATATTCTGCCGGAATCCATGGAAACAGGGACCTCAAACCTGAGCTACTCTTGAGCTACTCAGGTTTGCGGAAGGAGACACTGCTTAGCTAAGGTGTTCCAGCAAGTGCGTGCAAGACTTGCAGCTAGATGATGGTCAGCCACCACATCTTGATCTTTTCACTTTATCTGAGTCTCCACCACACTTTATCATACCCTTTGAGGCCAGCAGAGCAAATCATGCTCTGCTCGTTTAAGATCCCATGCTGCCTGGTTTCTTGGGTGCCTCCTCAACTAAGTAGTCTGAATGAGCTTTAACAACTAGTTACCTCCAAGAAAATGACTGGGGGAATGACTTCGAGGGAGACTGAGAAGAGTGAAGGGGGAATAGTCCTCTAAGAGAATTATGCCAAATCCAAATTTACATCTCCTCTCCTCTCCTCTACTCTCAGGCCCCACAACTTACAAAAATGACCTACCTTTTAGAAGGTGTTTCCATTTCTATCTGATAAAGTAATTATAAGGGTAAACAACGGCTATTTCTAGACTTACTAATTGTCTAGCCTTCAGTAAAACAGAGTCCTAGTGCCCAAGGCAGAGGGACTGCCTGAGGGAAAAACTGGAAAGTGTTTGGCAAATGTTTAGCGTCTGCTCCATCATGAGCACTCAGTACATTATTCTTAACTC
Source organism: Grammomys surdaster (assembly GCF_004785775.1). NCBI lineage: Eukaryota > Metazoa > Chordata > Mammalia > Rodentia > Muridae > Grammomys > Grammomys surdaster. The sequence goes on along the minus strand of NW_021620768.1, from coordinate 3,995,470 downwards.
TAACCCCTTGGGGTAGCTTTACCTGTGTGTTTGCTATCCAGCCACTCACTGTGCTTCAGGGTTCTCTTCTCTAGCCCTAACAGCCTCCTCTATTTCACCCACAGAAAGAGAAAAGAAATGAAAGACTCATAAATGACATCTTTGAGGACCTGGACACAAACCAGGACAATCAGCTGAGCTTTGAGGAGTGTATGATGCTGATGGCAAAGCTGGTCTTTGCCTGTCATGAGAAGCTGCACGAGAACAACCCCCGTGGGCATGACCACAGCCATGGCAAAGGCTGTGGGAAGTAACTAAGAGGTCAGCCATGTGACATCCGCCCAACCAAGCCTAAAGGGAGTGGCCTAGTAAATGGCCTTGGTTGTGGGGCTGGGAGATGATAAAAATAAATAAATAAGGTCTTTATCCATTCCAGTGTTCCTGGTGTTGTTTCTGCCTCCTTTCGCATGTGTCCTTCCCATAGTCAGTGATAAACAGCCCTGCCCTTTTCTAAAGTTTAAGCCTTCTGTTCAGTCATAACAAAAAAGAGCCAGAAAACACACACACACCACAATTCCTCTCCTCCCCCCCCCCCCCCGCCACTTCCCTTCTCCTTTACAAAGCCTTCCCAAAATGGACATAAACTGCTTCAGGTCTAGGGGGTATACTGAATAAGGATACTGAATGAAGAACGGGCACAGACAAACTCTTTTCTGGATTTAAGAGAGCAAACAGCTCTCCCAATAGACTTAGAATCCTAAATGTGTGTGCTGATGGGTCCCTGTGGTTCTCACATGAATGAGAATGACTGTTACCCTCAAATCTACTGGCTGCCCCAGAATGATGGAGTGAAAACATTCACTGGCTCTGAAAAGGGAATGAGCTCTCGTCCTGGCTCTGCATTTCAAATTCCCTGAGTCCCATAAAGAGCGTGAACATGGTTCCCAGGCCCTCTGGAGCCTGAGGAGTCAAGTTGTAAGTTACAAGAACCAGATGGTCTCCATAAGGTGGTAGAAACTCTTCCTGTCCCTAATCAGTGGAGAGGAGCTCAGCCCGGCAGGGACATTTGCTACACCTTGTGAGTCCTGTTTCATCTCCCTGAGAGCTGTTCCCATCTAAGAAACACCAAGGCAACTTTGTTACCAGAGTTAGAGTTAGTGCCTGTCTTCTTTCAGCCTAAGAAGCCCTGCTCAGCCATCCATCCCAATAAACCAAATATAAAGGCAAATTAATGGTGAAGAAGCACAAAAGTGGATTTTATTCAATGTTACCACATTGGAGAGAAGAATAAAGAGATCAAATGACCCTCAGGGAGCCTATCTCCAGGGCTGATTTAAGTACACCTGGTGGTCCTAGTCAGGCTGTTATCCTACCCCTCACTGTATGGCTCTAATCTCTCCTGCAAGGCCACCTGACCAGCTGCCAGCACTCTGCAAAACTTTCCAGGAGACAAGCTCCTCCTCTGACTGGCACCAGAGTTCAACCTTTTTCTTCCCCCTTCATGAAATCCCAGGAGGAGCTTCCAATTCCTTGGGATGCATTGTTTCAATAGTATGGTGGCCAATGCAAAGGGTACAAATGTCTTTTCAGAATATCTTTGTCCTTCCAGGCATGCCAGCTATAGCTTCCCTTTCATCTCTCTGACCTCCAGCCATTGAATCCCCTCCCAGATTACAAACGGCTATGGTGGGTCTTCCAAATGCCAGATCTTAAACCAGTATCCTCTAAATACACACCCATGTCCTCAGCAGGGAGGAGAGTCACAAAAGTAGACTGCTAGATGAAGACTGGCAATCATCAGTTCTCTAAATCAAGAGAAAGATACTAGCCCAAAGTCAGATAGTAGTAGAGGTGGTCAAAATAGTGCAGTGGGAAAGGGGTTTGAATTCCACCATTTTCTCCGCCTGGGATCTCCCGGTCCATCTCCAGGGCTAAGCATGAAGCAGCAAACCTGCCAAGGTCATATTTTTACTCTTTTCCAAGAGTATTGAGTCCCCTGTTTGCCTAAATCTGCCCTCTGCCCTACAAGTCTGTAGGTTTTAAGTATTGAAGGGCTCAAGAACTAACTAATTGGAAACCTGAGTAACCAATTTTAGAAGGCTTCAACGTCTCTCCAGTGCCTGGTTTGTGCCATGTCTCTTCTGAATCAACTTGCTGTTGGGAAAGAGATAAAGCCTGAGAGCTGGAGTGACAGAGTAGGCAGTGCTTGTTACATCTCTGCCACAGCTGCTCATCACAATGTAGCATAAAAGCATCTATGACTCCGTCTCCCACAGTGAACCACAGAGCCCCCAACAGTAGAGTCCTAGTCTCTGCCTTCCTCTCAGCTTTATTCCCAACACTTATAATCAGGTCATGAACAAATCAGGTTCCCAATAAATGGCAACTTATGAATATTCTAAAACTTTTGCTCATGTTCCATGCTGTTTTCTCGGGGGAAGATATGGGAAACGGGGGCCAAGGAGAGTGAGATTTAAAGCCAGCAAGTGGAAATCTTCTCAATGGTCACCTCGACACTTGAACATCAAAGTAGAGGACAGCACAGCACACTGGTGGAAATATTAAACTCCTCCCCCTTTTGTTTCATCGGTCCAGTTCTACTTTAATGGTACATGCACTGGAAGTTCAAATTTGAAGAAAGAGATCTGTTGTGGAAAACAGTTAGAAACTATTGACCATTTGTCTAACCTGCTCTAGCCCCACCCTTGAGTATTCCACTCCATCATCCCTGCCACATGGTTGAACCAACAGTGCCTGCATTTCTAATGCTCAGAACATTCATTACACGAAGCCCAAGGTGCCTTCTTATGCCTGTCCTGTATTACTTCTAGCTAGTCTCCCAATCATCCCTTAAGGAACTCCACTCCACACATACCCTCACCCATGCCCCTCTCTTTAGGTGACTCCTGAAAGATCCACACCCATTCCTTATCTTTTTAGTAGACTCCCCTCCTTTTCTGAACTATCTCTCAACACTCACATTAAAACTAAGCATGCATCATCTCTTCCTTAATAAACTCAAACTTTCAAAAATTAACCCTGGCTTTCTTCAGCTTCTTCATTGTTTGTGTCAGCAATGCTCTTCCTGCTCCCTACATCTCTAATGTGCCCCTTAGAATCCATCAGTTTCCAGCCAGTATCTGCTTCCACAAAGGTGTGCCCAGCCACTCACTTCGCAAGCATATCCAGGCTCCCTGCATCAGGCCTACAGAATCCCATGATACTTCTGCTATTACATTTAAAGTACTGAATTGTAATCTATGATGGTTGCTTTTGCTTGTTGAGTTGACTGGACTTGAAAATGTCTAGGAGTTGTGAAGTACGACTATGAAAGTGTTTGTTAGACTGTTTCCAGAGATAATTGGCATGTGTCGAAGCAACTTGCAGAAACTTTCCAACCTAAATGTAGGTGACGTCATCTATGGATTTGGAGCCCAGATGGAACAGAATTGGAGGAGGAAGACGTCCATGCACCTGTACACTCAATTCCTTCTAAGCAACGTGTCTGTTACCCACAACTATCAGACTTTAGCTTCTTTAGCCTTTCAACAAGAATTCAACACCAGCAGCTCTCCAAGGATTGGACAGGCCTTCAGCATCAAACTGGGACTCCTGAAGCTTATACTACTTGGGGTAAGTAGCTATCACTTTCTCAGCCTCTCCAATAGGAAGATAGTATTTTTGGACTACTTAGTATCCTATCATGTAAGTTAATACAACAAACCCTCTTTCGTGGTGTATATCATTCTATTACTCTAAAAAAGCCCAATGCAAAACCCCAAATCAGCAAGCCTGACTGAGTTTCTGAAAGCATGAACTATAGTGATCTTTTCCATACCCCTCGATACCCCCACACAGAAAAATGTCTTGGTTATGGCTAAAGAAGAAAGATATGTAAAGCCTAAAGACATGTAAAGCTGGAGGCAGAGGTTCACACACCAAGGAAGCAGAGCCACTATGGCAAGTGGCTAGCTGGGGCAGCTTTGAGGCTACACCAACTACATAGTGACTTGGCAACTGAAGGACAGAGAGGACACTCCTAAGTGTCAAAAGTGCTTCTCCTTGCCTCGTATCTCTGTGAACTCTGAGTATAGGTGATGATTCTAGAATCCAGGCAAATATCTCAAAGCAATCCAGTTTTGCAGAGTCCCATAGAGCTTTCTGTAAATAGCTAAACAACAACAATCATGGTAATTTAGCCCCCTCCTTCCTGTTAGGGAAAAAATGGTCTGTTTAGTAAAGATCTTAGCTCTAGATGTGTGAACACAAGCGTTACTGTTCTCAACACAAAGCCACAGCTCTTGTCTTAAAGACAAGGGACAGTTTTTTCTGGAGTCATTTTGATAAATGAGTTTCCTTGTCAGTTCACATTTTGTGGCCACTGGTTCTTTCAGAATACATTAACTGGATACTTATCAAATGATGGCCACTAACAATACTCCAAGAAGTCACTGCAGTGAGTAAAGCTTGGCCAAGAACTTCAAAGCCTGCAGGGAAAAACCAAGCAGGTCCTTGGGTCACTCTAGCATGGAAAGCTAAAAGTAAGGAGTGTGACTCTAGGTGGGACTTTGAGGCTGGAATTACACCCCTTTGTAGGGCTATCTCCCCAGAAGGGAGATGGCCTTTCTTCAATATTATAATTTACTGATACACCTACCACTGTCCTTAAAATACTGAAATTCAATCTGAGATAGTTGGCCTTAGCTGGTGAAGTGCACTTAAAAGTATCTTAGGACTGTTTGGTTCCATTTTCACTTTTCCTTTTCCTTTCCCCCAACGTTCTTTCTTTAAAAACAGACGACAACAACAACAACAAAATCTATATCTAGCTATGTAACCCAGTCAAGCCTCAAACTTGCTGAGGTCCTCCTGCCTTTGCTTTCTGAGCACTGGGATTTATCCCTGGAAGCCACTAAGCCTATCTAGGAGGAGGGGGAACCAAAATGCATTGAAGCTAAGAGCTGTAACATCTCTGGACAGACACAAAAATGCCAGATAGGGGGCCAAGAAATCCACTCTTCACTTGAAAAGGCAAAGGGCAGAATAGCAAAGGATCTAGGAAATTCTATCATCATATTTGTGCTTTGTACAAAACAATCTGAGGTTTGTGGAATAGACCAGAGGTTAAAAGAGGCCACAGGAACACAGTCAGTTAGGAGATGGTGGCAACAGTACCATAGTCTAGCTGAGAGCTTAATAGACCTGTTGTGGTGTCAACCTGTTTGACAGGTTGACAAGCCTGTTTGATCAGAATATAAAATGCCCCTCCATTAGACAAGGCAACCTGAAGCTCCTATTGTAATGAGCCTGATAGTAATGAAGATGTCGTAAAGAGAGACTGTGTCTCACAGTCAGACTACTGAATCAATGCACCCTACAAAAGTGGGGATTTTCCCAGGAATCTTATACTGGAAGAAGAAAAAGGTCCCAGCCACAGGGGTACTTTGGAAGAGATTTCCCACAGTTCTAACACTTTGTCAGACTGCCTTACAGGATGAAACTGAAGAAGGACCACATCTCAACCTGTGCTGCTGAGATGTATGTATTCATGGCCCTTCACATTTTAATCTCACTTCAGGGCCCCAGAAGATGGACTTTGGTGGTCACTAGAGCCCCTTATCCCTCTTTGCATTGTGACCTATTAAGCAAATCACCTCTTTCTACTTTCCAACATCAAGTTGACCCTTTTGATTGGTTTATAGAGGATGGTTTGCAGGACCCAACTTAGGCTCAGATTGTTACCCCTAAGTTTGATACACTGGCATAAATAAATTAATTTTGTGCTGTTTGCTCAGAGATTGCTAGGAAGAGGCCCCTGTTTGGGGCAGCCCAATGAGGCAATCTTACACAATTCCAGGACCCAACCTCAGAGTCCTCTTCACTCCATCGCCCAGAGTTCCCTAAAATTTATATTTTAGAAAGCACTGCGTTACGAATTTTGACATCCCAATTACCAAGGCAATAGCAGGAATGACGCAATTGTTGCTCAAGCTTCATGGGCTCATGTTTTGCTCAAGACCAGGTAAGCTTCCCAGCAGTATTAGAGATATGTTTTCAAGAGACCAAGAATAGCCCCCAAGAGTGAAATCACAGGCCTCTCACGGGTTTTCTCACTTTCTATTGTGAGTTCTCTAGTGTTTGCCTTTGTAACTAAAAATAGCAGGTGCAAACCTTAGAATGGAGCTTAGAAAACAGAAGAGCACTGGCAGGCGTAATAGGGGTTCAGGATCCCCATGGCCCATAGCCTAGGAAAGCCCCACATTAGTATCAGTCTCTTCCTCTCCTCTCCTCTCCTCTCCTCTCCTCTCCTCTCCTCTCCTCTCCTCTCCTCTCCTCTCCTCTCTTCTCCTCTCTTTCTCTTCTCTTCTCCTCTCTCCCTCTCCCTCTCCCTCTCTCTCTCTCTCTCTTTTTCCCCTCTTCTTCCTCCTCCTCCTCTTTCTCCTCTTGCTCCTCCTCCTTCTTCTTCTCTTCCTCCTTGAATTGCTCCTATCTTTCTCCCTCTATCTTCTCTTGTTTTTCTTGGAGCACTTTCTCACTCACTGCTTTCTGACCTCCAACACTCCCTAGTAAGATATACCCTATGCTGTTAGGGTGCTGATGTAGGGGCTTTGCAAAGTAATTATGAATATCCAACCATGAAGAACTACAAGCACAGTATTTACCTCCCAAGTCTCCTCATATAAGAAGGGGCAAATCACCACAGGGAAATACAATTGTTTGTCACTTAAAAGTTTTGGATGATTTGCTATTGTGCAAGCATCAAAGGGTGTGTTTGATTTAGAAGAAATTAAAAGTAATATTATTGATGTTATAAAAGATTTACCAATAGATCTTCTAAGGAGCCATTATCACACAATGTAGCATTTAGCTAAAGGAGTACTGCCTCCAAAATACCCCAAACATAAAAAGAATGTCTACCAGGCCTGTGAGAGCTAAGCAAATTTACAATGCTAGGATAGAAATGTTTGTTCACCAGGACTGAACAGCCGTTAGCCCCCACCCCACCCCCAAAGAACACACCACTGGCAGGCAACTCAGGGCGCATCAAAGGGTCACAACAACCATCAGGTCCTGGTCTGCCATTTAGTTCCCTGTGCTCTTATCAAGCAAAGCATACTTCTGACAGGTAGACAAGATTATCCTGGGTAACAACTATTAGAAAAGAAAACACTGGTGTGCTTAAGAAATAATTCTGGCAACAGCTTTCCTGTGTAAACTTCTCATCTGCTCAAGTGGCCAGACTTGCGTCTGGCCTGTTTAAATTATAACCTGGGGCTGGGACCTAACAGAGATTTAAGGAGGACGATGCAGGCAAAAGGCATAACCATAAGGTGTGTATAAGTTAGTAAAATCTTCTATTCAAAGTTGACTCTTCCTTGGGCATTAGCCACAGTTGGCTGTGACTTAGTTGTTTATTTGTTTTTAAAGGTTTTCCTTTATTAAGATCTGAGTGTTAAAATGATTTCTCACCAGGAAGGCAGATTATTTCTATAACCTGCTTACACAGAGCTAGGTGGTACAGGCCAGTCCCTCACTATGGCCTCATTTTGCAGTTGAGAAACTCTCCGAACATGAAATGTATGTGGCTATTGCTGGTAAAACACTATTATTTTCAGTAAATATTTTTTATCTTTTTGAATTTTTTTATTATTTTACACAATCTGAATATTTTTCCTGCATGTGTGTCTGTGTGCCACATATATACCTGGTGCTGTTGAACACCAGAAGAGGGCATCTGGAGCTGGAGCTGCAGATGGTTATAAGCTACCATGTGAGTGCTAGGAGCCAAACCTGTCTTCTCTGGAAGAACAGCCAGGGCTCTTAACCACTGAGTTATCTCTCCAAGCTCTCAGTAAACCATTTTTATAAATAGGAGGAGCACACTTTAAAATAATGAGTAACAATAAATACATAAACCAGTAACATGGTCACTTGTTAAAATTACCAAGCACTATGTACAATATGTAGTTGAGTGTGCTATCTTTTATATGACTGACAATGTGGTGATTCTGTTTATACCAGCATCACCAGAAACATACAAGTGAAACCTTGTACCTCACACACATTACTCATCACTAAACGATGAATTTCTAACTCCATCATAATCGTATGAGACCACTGTCCTACATGCTATCTGCCTTTAACCAGACGTCATTATGATTGTTCTTGAAAGACTTGGGAGAAGTGAGGTGTTGATAATGGTGGCTCATGACTGGAAGGGAGCCCAGGCCTGCAGGATCTTTTAAGACATGAGTCACTTGCCAATCATCTCCCACACTCCACAGTACTAACCAAAAGCATCTTTCCTGCATTCAGTATCAGCTGTTACTTCCTTCTGCCAGAAAATAGTGACTCCATTAAAGGAAACTAACACTCATTGGTTATTCATTCATTCTACAGAGTCACTAAATAGCCACTGGTGCAAGATGTGGCTATTGACAGTGACGTCAACAAAGCACATAAGGTCCCTGCTCTCATAGAGTTTGCATCTCAGGGAGAGTAAAATGTCACACAGTGAGAAATATGTAGCCTAGATCACCTCAAAAGCTTATGAGTCCTACTGAGAAAACAAAGGAGGAAAATATGTTCAAGTGACTGCTAGACAAGACCCTGCTAAGGAGAGAACACTTATCATGAGATTTCAGTAAAAACTGACCATCTCCAGGAGAATGTCTTGGGTTAGAAAATGCTTGGAGGGGTTTTCTCAGGCAGGTAGCATGATAATTTTGTGTGGTGATCATAGGACTGCTTCATGAAAGGCAAATTTGGGGATTCCAGCGTAGAGGCGTGAAGGAAACTTAGGAAGCTGTTATAGAGGCTCACTGAGCCTGATCATGTGTCAAACACTGCTAGACCCATATGGTCTAGAAGCCCTCCAACTAATGGAAGACTGGGGGATAGCAGACAGCCAAAAATTGATTCTCAACACTAGCTTGTGGGCAAAACATAAGGAAGACTGGGTGACAAACAAGATGACTAGGAAACACAGAAGAGGAACATTGTTTCTGTCTTCTTGACTAGGGTGGGGCAAGATGAAGAAAAGGTTTCTCGGATTGAGTTCTGAAAGGGTAAGAGCATCATTTCTACTTTCTCAGTGCCATGCTAAACAATGTGAGAAAGCAGAGCCTTTTAATTTCAATAGTCCAGTTTGCTTGCTTTCAACCGCGAAAGCTTCTTGTGTTGGCCAAGTCAAAGTGATATGAGCCCCGAGCATTCTCACATCAGGGGGACTACGACAACTGTTCCACTGAATCCAGATCCTTTTGCTGACTCCCAGGGATCTGTTATTACAGGTCAGCTTGGCTTATGGTGTACAAAAAGCCTGCCTGAAACGTCCCCGTGGAAGACAAGAGATTGAATACTTAGCACCGAGAACAGTATGAATGGCATTGCAATAGCTGATTGACTTCAGTCCAGAAGTGCTAGGTCCAGAGATGGACTGTGACTTGACTTTCAGCACCCTGAGATTGCAAAGAGGCCACCTACAGTCACAAGTCTATGGAACATGTAACCACTAACCAAAGTAAGGGCTCTGACTCCTCAACACACAAATGTGAATTCTGGAAAGAAGAAAGTATTACTGAAAGGCACTCGGCAAGGAGCTTTTCATAAGGCTTTAGATGAAGAACTCGTTAATTCATTCTGAAATGATTGAAGGAGAGTGCTTAAGAACAATGTCCAATCTGGAGCTCTAATTCAACAACGGCTGTCCAGGTTTTACTTACCCATGTCTCACCCTTGTGCCAGTCAGAAGCCCCTCACCCACACTCAACTTTCCTGAAAGGTTTCAGACATAGGCCTTCCATGTGCAGCTCCACCCTTGCTTCCTATCAAAGGCCAATACAGCAAGTCTCACTGCTGGGAAATGAAAAACAGGGTGAGGCACTTGCTGAATGTTTATTACAATTTAAAAAATGATGACATCGAAAACATTCAGAGTGAACATGTAATCCTGGAAGGGCAGAGGCTTCGGCTGAAAACTAAGGAAATCTGAGTGAAAGGAATTCTTACAATAATGTATCAGTGGTGATTGGTCACCTTTAACAAATGTAATAGATGTTAAATCACACAAGAAACCAAGCACAGGCATGTGAAAACTGTCTATGGTACCTTCTGAATTTTTTTTTTTATAAATCTACAAGAGTCCCCATTTGTTAAGAAGTAAAGAGTTCTGGAGCAATTACAACACACCAGACACCACCTTGCAAAAGCTCCTTAAAGCAGCCTTGGGGGCTGGGTTGGTCAGATGACTATTTTGCAATGAAGAATGGGTTTAGAGAAGTGAAGTAACTTTTCTAAGTCTCAAACTCACCTGTCTCCAAAACCTTCGCTGTTATAAAACTCCCTAAAATCTGGAAATGTTTTTATTTCAGAAAATAATACCTTCACAACCTTTTTGGGAAAAAATGATTTTTGTAAGAAACATTCTTCTGTCAGATCCAATGTTTTCCTCTAATCTTTATCTTAATACAGTTAATTTCCAATTTTAATTTTAAAACCCCATCCTCCTAGACAGGCTCGAGTCATTGTTCTCTTGACCAGTGGAGATATGTAACAAACTCTCAGACTCTGGTTTATAGCTCAGATAGGTTTTATTTTAGATGTGTAAGTGTTGACTGCTGAATTCAGTCTTTGTTTCTTCTGGCTGCCTATTCTAAATCCTTAGACTATGTCCCCGTAAGTTACACTTTGTGAATTAAATGACATGCATAATTCTTGCATGTTGTACATACCTAATTTGATTTTTTTTAAACTGTCCTTCTAAACTGTCTGTTTGCAGGTCAGAAAATGAGGAAATGTAATTGTGTGACACTCTGAATATTTTTAAACTGCAAATGAAATTGACTAAACAAAAGAATTCTATACTCAGGGTCACTGTGTGAAAAGCCCTATGCTAAGTTCAAGAACAAACTGGCACCAATGGCTGTGCTCTGAGACTTTAGAACTGAACGAGGTCATGCACTTTTCTCAGCATTAACACTAAGGTCACTGTGAAGCAGGGCATGGCTCTAAAGTCAGCCAAAGAGCTACATGACTCCATTCCGGGGGCAGGGCTACTCAACAAAGTATATGCCCTGTCAGTGAGAAGCCATGGGACAGTAGTGGGGACTAGAGATTTGTTGGGCATCTCTGAAGCTCTGGCTACTTTGCCACTAATAGGAGGCAGGACACTCACACAGGTTTAAGCAAAGTTTGAACAGACAACAGAAAACTAGAATGTGTGGCAAGCCAGTCCCTCAGAACCACCCAAAGCAGATGGAATTTTCATCTATGTGTGCCCCTATGATGCATAGGAACTGCAAGTCTCCAAAAGAACACCTTGGGTTTTATATGCCAAAGTCAATTGGATCACTGGGTCAGCCAAAGCCATGTGGGACCAATCCCTCAACTCAGAGAAAGCAAGCTAATTCCATGTGCCTTCAGACTTCCCTAGATCTGATGACCAAGGTTTGTCTCTCAGATCCACATTACACCTGGACTGACAGTTCGCAGTGCATCATTGTGGAGCCAAAGCCAAAACAACAGACAGGGTGATTGGGCCTGGAGCAATGACCTCTTCCAAAACCCCATCTATCCAGGTAGGAAAGTACTAAAAGAAAGCCAAAGGGGGCCCTTTAGGCACTCCCACTGTTGGCAACTAATAGGAGTCCTCTTTCTGGGTTTTTCCTACTGTTTCTCTACAATACATGAGAAGTTTGCCCATGTACAGCAGGAGATGTTACAATAACAAAATGTGACCCTATCCTGCATCAGAGAATCAGAATATTCAGATATCTATCGCCACTGGGCTTACTGAGTCTTGGTGGTCCTAAATAGACCAGGTGGTAGTAAAGATACCCCACTAGAGTCGATGACAGGTTGGATACTACTTTCCCAGGACTTATGTGACTATTCCAGATATGAAGACACATACAATAGAATAAAGGCATCTGTTGGATTGTGTTCCTGGAAGGATGTTTCAATCAACCATGTGATGACAGACTAACAGCCTGACACAGATGCCTCCTGATGCAAAAATCCCAAACAACATGTTCTACCTGAGTGTGACAAGCACCCCACAAAGGAATTTATAAGCCAACCCAGCGTTTGTAACATTAACAAGAGAATGTTCATTTATAAGAGTCTCTAGTCCAAAGCCATGAATTAGGTAGTGGGTTAAAACTACACAGAATACTTAACCATACACACCACTGGCAGTGTGTAAGACCTGTCTAACTCCATGTTTATGTTTCAGGTAAACTGTACCAAGCTGTCTTTCATCGATCAGGTTGTAGATTGCTATTGGGATTCCCATCAAACTAATGGGAGGCTGCATGTATGCTATTGGAGTCTGGGGTGGGATGCTTCAAATGGAGAAAGCTGAGCCAACAATGTTTCAGAGCCCATGAAAGACTAGAAGGAAGGTTCATACATCCTGAGGGAGAATGGGGAAATCCCCAAGAACTTAGGGAAATCAAAACATCAGTTTCCTTGTTCCATGTGCAGGAAATTATCATTGTCTAAAGGATTTCTCACACCCAGAAAGAGTCACCAAGACTTCAGGCCCTGAGGCATCTTGGGTGGAGTCCTGGGCAGAAAAAAAAGCCTCAGAGACAAGTTCATAGGCATCTGTCTGGCACCCTGAGCAACAGAGGTGCTGAAAGGAGAAGACAGAAAAAGTCTAGAGAAGCAAGCATGGAGAGGAGGGAAGCTTGGCCCTGTCCACTCACTAATATCTAGAAGAAAAGAAGCCAGCAGAGAGCACTGCATACCTTAAGCAGCATCTTCCACCCATGATGAGGATGGGTCTGGTCTTTACTCTGCACTTGCCAGACTAGTTATAACAGGTTTTCAAGTTTCTTCACCTCTCTGGATGAATCTCTTCATAAACAAAATGAAAATTAGGATTCCTTCTCTCACAAGGTTGTTATGAGAAATACATGAAATACGTTACCACGGTATCTCAAGCAAAAGGGAAAACTTACCAATATGCATAGTAGGCCTGTGTCAAAATTGTTGTTTCATTCTTAAACAAAAGAATCATCAAAGATTTTTCTCCTAAAATTTGAGTGGCTGGAAGAATATTCAAAATAAGGAAGGACAAAAAACAAATGTCTAGGTTCTCAAATTACTCACCAAGCTTTAAACAAGGTGATAGCCATCACAGTCTGGGGTTCATCATCTTGACCAAGCTGTAAAATACTCTGCCTTGTCCAACAGATAGAAAGCATGCCCTTATTTATTTGCTGAAACTTTGTAATCAGACACACTTTTCTCAAGTAACAAACGATGACGAAGAAGAAGACCTACTTTCTTCTAAATAGATGAAGGTAGGAAATAAGTAGCCACCATTTGTCTTTTCTCAGGTTGGAAATTACTTTTTTTGTTTTACAGTGCCACACAGTTAGATCCCAGTAAGTCCCAGATTGCCTGGCCCTCTTTAACCATTTGAATTTGGAGGCCAGTAGGTGGGATGAGGTCTGGAACCAACCAACATGCTCCCTCTCCCAAGAAGAATATGTACAGAATCTCCCACTAGACTAAACACTTGTGCTCAGCTACTGGAGACCAGTGGTCCAGTTCCAGACCCTCTCTATGCCCTTTTGGACCACTGTTACAATCAGGAAGATCTTGGCTGAAGATCTTGGCTGAATTCAGCCTTGGGTGGAGAACCTGGATAAACAGGAAAATTGCAGGCCCCGGAAATCTCAGTGGCCGGATCTGCCTCAATCGGTGAGCCAAGATTTCCTCCGTGGTTCAAGGGTTGCATGAGGTTTTCCACTTATTCTCAACTTCCCACTGTGTTGTTCTTCTGCTGCTCTGAGGAAACAGGAAACCAAATCACCGTGCAACCAGGCCACAGTTCCTATCTGACACTACCCGTTGGTTCCTATGATGGACACAAGATTGCCTTTAGTGATAACCCCAGCCCATTCCTCCATGGAGCAACAAGGACCTGTCTCCCTCACCTCATTTTTCCCTACCCAAGCATGAGCTTGGAATCAGTTGTTAGTAGCTTGATGTTAATCTAATTCTTCCCAACTGGGGCCCCATTCACAGAGCAATATGATCCACCTTCCTTATAGTTCATCTGGGTGAGCTTGGAGAAAGCATAACTCACTAGAATTTCAACTAAAGCCAAGCATTAAGAATACATATCCCCCAAAGATCTGGTGACAGCAAGTCCAACAGAGAATTTCAGGAGGAATCCAAACCACTGAGACATGTCCTCCCAACCCAACATATACAGAGAGAGAGAGAGAGAGAGAGAGAGAGAGAGAGAGAGAGAGAGAGAGAAACAGAGAGAGAGAGAGAGAGAAACAGAGAGAAACAGAGAGAAACACACACCACTACCACCACTGAAGTGGATGATAGCTGAGAGGCATAATAGACAGGCTGCTCTCTTCTGTATGTTTGGAGCTGTTTTCCATATATCATACTCTCTCAGTGTTGAGTAAGTCTTGAATACGTCTTGGTGAACCCAGCAGCTCTCCAGTCTTTTCCCTAGGTCACTTTGACACCAGCTGCTCACTTTTGAATTATGAGTTAGAAAAACATTAACAAACAGAAGTCCATCTCCAAGCTGAATTATCCTTGTCTCTGTATTGCACAATGTGTTCCATGCTCCTGCCTTAGGAGGAGGATGGAAGAAGATATCCCTCCATAAAACTGAAGAAAGTGCTTTACTCACTTCCATGATAGGTTAAAGGAGAGAGTAAAGAGAAAGTTGGAGAGAAAGGTATAGAAACTAATTGACTCCTCCTTTAGTCAAGGTGATTATTAATGCCAATAGCATAGAAGAGATCTGAAGAAAAATCTTAGCTCCCCACCCCCACCAAACAAAGCAAGGTATATTTTTTTAAGATCCTAAGGAGGAGGAGGTAGAGAGAGTGGAAAGGTACTATACCACAGGAAACAGGTCAGGTCCCTTTGTATGACCAAAATATATTCACCTTGTGATTTGGGCTAACAGCAAGTGCCTGGAAAGTCCAGAGCACATCTGAGGGTAAATGGGAGAGTGGAACATTTCATGGAGCAATGGGCCTGATTAATGGAACGTATAGGACTGGTTAATGCACAAGAGTGAAACATGACAGTCACACTGCCTCTGGACATTAGGGAGACTGGTTGTGTTTTTGTCAGCTCCCTCTGTTCAAGGACTTAAGGCTTGTTTCTCCACATATATGACATTTATGCCATTTCCTATTCTGTGACTATACTCCCATATCTATTTAGTCCCAATCTTTTAGCAGACTGGCAGCCCACTATTTGTACAAATATGTTGCTCATAATCAATTGATTATTGACTGAAACATTGCTAAATAAGAAAGTGCCACTGTTTCCTCTACATTTACATTCAGAGTCTACTACAGACATTAAATCTAGTGTCCAAAAATGAGCTGTCCTACTAGCAGCCAGTTAAATATCTGACAGCATTTTACTGGCCTTTGGGGAACTGCATATCCTTGTGAATTCTTGTGTTATTGGTCTCTCCTCTCCTTCTATTGGGCATGAAACACATCCATATTCTTCAAAGAACCATCACCCTGGCCATCTCAGAGGTCAGCTCCTTTCTTTAGCTCAGCTCAGGGATCCAAGGCACAATAGCTATCCAACCAAGGTAACAACTGTCCAAGCAGGGCATCTGCTGCAATTATACAGTGGCTAGGAGGATACTCCAGGCAGACAGAATTCAGGCTGCTGTTCACCTCCCAGATCAGGACATCTTAAGCTTCCAGAGGAAGACTGTGAAGGCCTGTGGGCAGCAGGTAGAAACTGATCCTACTCTTGGGAACACAGATTCTTCCCAAAGGCTCTACTCACCTATCCAAAATACAACCCACACCAGTAATCCACTTTGCACTACAGAAAGCCAACAGCTAGGGTTACTGTTCTCAAACTTTTGAAGTCTTTGACACTTTTTTTTAACATTATTGTTACCATGAGAGTATGTGGCTGTGTGTGCCACTGTGTGCCTGTGGAAGACAACCACGAGGAGTCTGTCCTCTCCTTCCACCTTACATGGGTTCTGAGAATACAACTCAGGTTTTCAGGTTTGATGCAGATCCATCTTTGACACTTTTGAGAATACGGTGACTGTTGTGGGGGAACATTACACACCCATGTATTCCAAATGCAGCATCTCCTCAGTTCAACTTCTCAGATACCCTAAAGTATACCATAGACACTGGCCAAGTCAACAACCCTGGTTAATGATTCTAGGAACAGTTCTCTATCTTCAGCATCACTAACACACAAGTAAAGACAATGCAAAGTTTCCCAAGCCACAGATCAGAAATCCAATCCAAGGGCTCATCTGGTAAAGTTCTTGTTGCACAAGTCTGACAACTTGAGTGCAAGCCCTGGAACTCATATAAAAATGAAAAGTGGAAAGGAGAGATCAGACTCCACAAAGTTGACATTCTCTCTCTCTCTCTCTCTCTCTCTCTCTCTGTCACACACACACACACACACACGAGATGATGATGATGATGATGATGATGATGATAATGATGGTGATAAATATTTTTAGTATTTCCCAACCCCCAGGCTTGACCTTGGCCATACACCTTGTGTGCCAGCCCAGTCTGGTCAGCTTACCTGACATTAACCTGCCTGTACCATCTCCAGGCCTTAAGTAGGGTGCTCATTCTGTGTGCAGGTATAGTCTGGTGACATTCTCAAACCCTAGGCTTCCTGCGCCCTCCCAAATCCTAAGACCTATTCTAGATCACACACTCTGCGCATCACCCTAATCTGGTCAGTCTCATCTGCACCATTCCAAACCCCAGGGATTTAGCTGTACATTGTCCTAGCCTGGAAGAAACAATCAGTCAAGTAAAGAGGAAGCCTATGAAATGGAGGAGAACTTTTGCCAACTATATATCTGACTGTGGATTAATATCCAAAATATATAAAGAATTAAGAAAACAAATGACCCAATTTTAAAACTGGGGCTATGGATCTAAACAAATTATTTTCAAAAGAAAAAAATCAAAATGTCTAAGAAATATCTCAAAAAGTGTTTGACATCCTTAACAATGAGGGAAAATGCAAAAGAAAACAACTTTGAGATTTCCTCTTAACCCTAGTCAGAATGGCAAAGATCAGCAAAAGGGCTGGTGGGGATGTGGAAAAAGGGGAATGCTCCTTCACTGTTGGTGGGAGTAAGAACTGATGCAGCATTATAGGAAACATTGTGGGTAGTTTTCACAAAGTCCAAAGTAGATCTACCATGTGACCCAGCTATACCACTGTGGGTAGGGAAGGGGGTCCCTGAAGGCTTTCTGGATGGCAGGAAAGTGATACATGAAGAGACAAGAATGAAACTCAGTTCACTCCCACTTAGATAACAGGTGATAGGCCAACATTTCTAAAGTCTAATCTCAGCTCATTTATTTTTGACATATTTAGGCACATCACAATTTTGGAAAAAGATTTCCTAATAATGATTAACTCAGTCCTGTGAATACAACAAACCTTAAGACGTGTCTACATTGAAGCTCTTTGAAAAGTCCACATGACTTCTTCTGTAAAGATGGATTCTGTTGACTTAGAAAGAAGATGTTCAACATAAAGGTTTAAGGAGAATGGCTGTGGTAAACACAATGACTGTGGGAGTCAGGATTTACTGTTGTAAAGTACAAATGACATTTTTATGGCCTACAATAGTGTTCAAGATTTTGCATACTGGGAGGGTAAATGTCTGGAGTAAATAAAATATAAGTCCTGGGAGATATTAGCAAAGCCTGATTCATCAGAGAACAAAGGATTGCCAGGTTGTAAACTATATCTATTCCCAAAATTTCAGGAGGAAAGCAGGTTTAAACATCTCCTGCCTTTGAAGAATGCCTGTGTGTTTAACTTTCCTGGCTTCTCCGGTGCTTATCTGTATGCACAAGGATGTTTTACCATCTACGTACTACTCCTTAGCTTGTGCCCAAAGGACTCCACACCTTACCCAGCATCTACTTGCTTAGCCATGTTCATTGCTACTCTGATCACATTAGCTAGAAAATGGAAACAGCCTAAATATCCTTTAACTGATGAATAGATGATGAAAATGTGCCATATACACACTATAGAAAACTATTCAGGGGGCTGGAGAGATGGCTCAGTGGTTAAGAGCACTGACTGCACTTCCAGAGGTCCTGAGTTCAAATCCCAGCAACCACATGGTGGCTCACAACCACCTGTAATGAGATCTGATGCCCTCTTCTGGTGTGTCTGAAGACAGCTACAGTGTATTCATATATAATAAATAAATCCTACAGTGTATTCATATATAATAAATAAATCTTTAAAAAAAAAAAAGAAAACTATTCAGCTGTAAAGAAAGACTAAGTTTACAGGTGAATGCATATAACTGAAACTATTATGTTGAGTGAAGAGACCTACACCCAGAAAGACAAATGCCATGTGCTCTCTCATTTATGGTACCTAGCTCTGAATTTTCCAATGTGAGTGAAGCAGCCAAAAAACAAAAATGAAGTTATTTCATCTGAGGTGATGATGATCTCTACAAAAGGCAAAGATAACAAAAAACCCTTCTATGCAGGCTAGTTTGTGTCAACTTCACACAAACTAGAGTCATCTGGGGAGGAAAGAAACCACAATTAAGAAATACCCCTACCAAATTTCCCTATTGGCAATCTTGTGGGCCATTTTCTTGATTGGTGATTGATGTGGGAGGGCACAGCCCACTAGGTGCTACCCCTGGGCTGGTGATCTGGATGGTATAGGAAAGCAGGCTGAGTAGACCATGGGGAGCAAGCTAGTAAGCAAAGTTTTTCCATGACCTCTGCCTTCATCCTTGCCTCCTGGTTCCTGTCTTGAGTTCCTGCCCTGACTTTCCTGGATGATGGACTATAAGCTATAAAAATGAAATAAACTTTTTGTCCCTTACATTTCTTTTGGTCATGATATTTTAGCACCACAATAGAAACCTAAATAAAACAGAAATTAGTATCAGGTCACAAGGTATTGCTGTGACAGACCTGGCCATGATTGAAGAAGGACCTTGGAATTTGGAACTAGAAAAGCTATTGGGTATTCAGAGCTTAACAGGCTATTGTGGGAACTTAGAAAATAATGCTGATAGTGATGCAGAGAATAGAGGCTTGGCTTGTGAAGAAAAGTGTGAGAATCCATTAAAAACTCCACTGGGATCATTCAATTTAGAATAATTAAAATGAAAGCTTTGTTTTACTGGACCCACCGATGCTGGTGAGCTGGGGCTGAGAAGTTAGCTGTGATTTGAAAAGCTTGGCATTGCTGGACCAACCGATGCTGGTGAGCTGGGGCTGAGAAGTTAGCTGTGATTTGAAAAGCTTGGCATTACTGGCGTGAAATCTGGTCAGTGTTATCTCAGGCTCAACACTCAAACTGTCTTCCAGAAGGGCCAAGATACTGTAGCTTATGCTGGCAGCTAAACTTGGTAATGTGTAAGAATGTCCCATTTGGTACTTGTTTTGAAGACATGAAGACATGAAGACATGGAGAACAGCTATAGCTCGGTACTGTGAGAAGTCATTGGTGGATGTGCAGCAGCAGTTGAAATAGCTCCAGGATTAAAGTGATCAGAGAAAGAAACTGAGACTTGGCACCATGTGGCAGAGTCATAGTCCCTTAAGAGAACTAACAAAAGGTTATTAATAAAGGTGCAGCCTCACTGTAATGGATTCCCCACATTTCGGATAGGGCAAACTCTGCAGCACTATGGGACAACCATCAGGTTCAGCCAGGCTGAGTCTAGGAGATAAACTGTGTGTGCTGCAGAGGGGAGAGCCAGAGAAGTAACTCCGGCCCTTTGGAGTCCAGTGGTCGAGTGGATCCCAGACAGTAAGCAGTGAACTTTTTACGCTGTTTGATTTGGGCTTTGCTCTTATTTGATTGCAACTGTGCCTTAGTTCTTCCTTCTTGAAGTAAGAAAGTGTTTAACTTATTTTTGCTGTTGTAATTGTTTTATAAGCACCCACAGTTAAAAACTTTGAAGTTTTAGAGAGGCTCTGGATATTTTTGAGAGGCTTTGGAAATTGAAAAGAACTTTGGATGATTTATAGAGACTAAATTTATGAAAACTGGAGGGCTTTTAATTTTATTTATGTTTTATATTGTAATGTTGATATTAATATGAGATCTTTGAGATAAACAAGAAAGAAATAGTTTCAGCTTAACAGTTAAATGTTTGTGTTGACAAGAGGTCAATTGTACTGGCTAGTTTTATGTCAACTTAGCACAAAAGCCAGAGTTATTTGAGAAGAAGAAACCACAATTGAGAAAATTCCCCCACCAATTAGTCTGAGGGCAAGCTGGTGGGCCACTTTCCTGATTGATGAATGATATGGAAGGGCAGACCTCATGTAAGCAGTGCCACCCCTCAGCTGGTAGTTCCGGATGGGATAAAGAAGACTGAGCAAAACACGGGAAATAAGCCAGTAAGCAGTACTCCTCTGTGGCCTCTGTATCAGTTTCTACCACTAGATTCCTACCCTGACTTCTCTCAGTGATGGTCTCTTACCTTGAAGTATAAGCAAAATAAACCCTTTCCTCTCCAAGTTGCTTTTGTTCATGGTGTCTTATCACAGCAGTAGAAACCCTAACTAAGCTTCTGCCTTTAGAGTTATTGGATCATGGAAGTCCAAGCAAATTCCAAAATAACATACAGTGTTGCTGTTGCCCTTGTCTGTCTCCCAGAATTTGAAGGTAAATCAGACACAAGATTTGGAGGAATCAATCTGAATCTGACCCATAAGCCTCCTCTCTGAGGCACTATGATAGCTGACAAAGGAGGAAAGCAACTAATAGTCCTAACCATATGTGAGGCCTGTGAACCACAGCAATGAGCAGTATGGTAAGAGATCCCCAAAGGTGCAATAGCAGCACTTTTTATCTTGTCAGTAACCAACAGCCATCTATTGACCCACTCAACTGGAAGGAATCCATCCTGCACTGAATCCATCCTGCATTGTAATCCCAGCCATCTAGTTGTGGATGATAAGATCATAGACTCTAGAAGAGAGCCTACAACTTCCATTTTCCTAAAGCCAAAATGATTTCTAAATATATTCTAGATACTTATCCTTCTTCTCACAGATAAGTACAGCTCTTATTCCTCTCATTAAAGAAGCTTGTGTTTGCAGCAGACAGAGCACATTACAGAAATCACAACTAGTCAAATGCATACCGAGAAGAATAAATGGTATTGGGGTACCCAGCACCGAATGATACTCCTGTAATACAACCCCTACACATAAGGCTCATGGAACATCACACAAAA
Source organism: Grammomys surdaster (assembly GCF_004785775.1). NCBI lineage: Eukaryota > Metazoa > Chordata > Mammalia > Rodentia > Muridae > Grammomys > Grammomys surdaster. The sequence continues at coordinate 3,974,232 of NW_021620768.1, read as the reverse complement.
AGGTTCAGAAAAACTGTTAAGAGCCAGAGGACTAAAAAGTCTACTGTGAAATTGTGTCTTCTATATATGACAGAGAAGCTGCCACCATGAAGTATCAACAATATGGCTGCCTAAATAGGGCCTGAACAACTCTGACATCAATTGACATGACAACATAAATGAGTTCCACTCATAGATGAAGATCTATAGGCAATTAATAACTTCTGAGAGGGAGAATCATCTTCATCAAGGATGAGCCCCATAAGTGTTTATCTAATACCAAGTGGTCAGCTCTAAAAACATATATATGGGCAATCCTAATTGAATTCATCAGGTTGTATTTATGCATTTATTCTAATATCCATATGTAACAATTATAATTAAAGAAAAAGAGACCATGGATTTGAGAGGCAGTTGAGAGGGAATGACATGGAGGAGGCTGAAAGGGGAAGAAGGAAGACGGGAATGATATAAATACAGGACACATATAAAATTTATATTTTTTATTTAAAAAATAATAAAAGTGTTTAAGTTAAAAAACGAAATTCAGCTCAATGACTAAGCTCTGGTGAAAGGTCTCTGAGTTTCTCATTTTACCAGTCCCTAGGAAAATCCACAGATGTAATGATGGGAAAGGTACACAGTCCACAGATGTCCCTTGAGCTTTGTGAATGCATTGACCTATCTACTCACTTCCTGTATCATTTAACTGAGTTGAAAGTTTGGAGTGAAAATGGAAAGATCATTAAGATATGGGACCAGATGTCCCTAGGGACCAGATGTACTCCTCTAGTGCTTAAGGTAGGACTAAAAGCCATCTAGCCCAAGACAGAAAATCAGACCTCTCTCTCCCTCTCTCTCTCTCTCTCTCTCTCTCTCTCTCTCTCTCTCTCTCTCCCTCCCTCCTTTCCCTCCCTCCCTCTCCCTCCCTCTCCTCCCTCTTCCTCCCTCTCTACCTCCTTCCCTCCCTCTTCCTTTCCTCCCTCCTCCTTCCTCATATACATACCCTTCATACCTATCCTACTAATTTCCAAAAAGTCACATCTAAGACATTTAACTAGAAACTAAGTTATGTACATAGCATCAGTTTGCCTAGAATCCTCCTGTTTCCAAATCTCTCATTTGGGATAAACCAGTAAGACTATCAAGTCTAAGTTTTGGAAAATCCTTAAATCCTAGAACCACTGGCTCAAAATTCAGACGCCAGAAGAGACTGAGAACAATCTGGGGGTTAGTGACCACAGGAGCAATCACGGAAAAAGACTGGACCATGGAGAGCAGTAAGGGCCAAAACAAGACAGGTTTTTTTCTTTCCTTCCATTCCTTCCCTCACCCCCAGGAAAAGCAAGAGACTCAAACAGACCTGAGATATGACAACTTTATTCTGTAGACATGTCCAGGGGCCTAACCCCAGGCCAGAAGCTCTGCTACTCCTTGTGGCTGTCTTTGTGAGATGCCACGCCCATCTTTATCATCAACACAAGGAACTCCTCGAAGTTAACTGCATTGTCACTATTGACGTCCAACTCTTTGAACAAGTTGTCGGTATTTTTATTCTGTCAAGAAGAATGAGAGTGGGGGAGTTCAGACTGTAAATATATCAGAAAAAAGTAAGCAAGGGCTATCTGTGGATAAGATAACTGGCTAACTGCAAAAAGCAGCAGGGAGGACCAGCCATCCCAGCACCATTAAAGAACCCCGAGAATGCAGCACCTCCTCACCTGCACAAACTGAGGACACTCAGTGGTGGCCATTTTCTTGAAGTCATCTCTGTAGACAGCATGGTGATTCCCTTTTATAGTGGAATAATTGTGGTAGACATCAATCATGCTGTTCAAGGCCTTCTCCAGTTCAGTCAGCATTGTCGATAAAGATTTCCTTTCACCTGAAAGGAAAAGTCACAGAGGGATGGAGCTGCTGTTATTCATGGCAGGGTGACAACTGAGTGGACATTTAGAAGGTTTGTGACCCAAGAACAAGTTTGACCTGGCCTATACCACTCAGATAACTAAGCCCAGAAAATGGCTCTATCTCTGAAAGGAATAAGTAGGATAGAGCATTGGAGGGATTTTAGTACACACACACACACACACACACCCTCGAGTGTAGCAAACTCTCCACACTAAACACTCCCTGCCCTCTTCTACTAGACACTGCTAGAAGGCTCCACACCATTCCACTTCCTTTATCCTCAAGCATTTGATCAGTGCTGCAGACTTCCCCATGCTTTCTTGCCCTCTCAGAGGAGGCTACTCTATCTCCCAATCCTCCCTAAGGAAAGCCTACAGTGTGAGACAGACTCACACAGCCCTCCTTACACGAAGTCCTGAAGACGGAGTTGACAAAGGATGTGTGAAGCTAAATGTCGGCTCCTTTTATAGAGGAAAGCTTGGCCAGCTGCCCACAGCCTCGGGCTATGGAGACAGCCTTCTTCCCTTCCAGAGTTGCTACAACCTCTGTTTCCTAACCAAACCCATGTGGCAATCACTGAGCACAGTGAGCATTTCTGAGTCTGAGGAAGTGGGAGTGTTGGGAAGACATTTACCAGACAGGAGTACATAGCAGGAAGAATCTCAGGATAGGGCATGGCAATAAATCCACTCCTGGCACATCATCTCTGCATCTAAAGAGACTTTCCGTCCTAACCCTCTCCTCTGTTGCCATTGCTGATCCAATGTCTTCATGTCCAGTCTACATCTGAACTGAAGTGAAGGTGGATATTGCTGTCTGAGTGTAGGTGCACAGAATAGACAGCTTCCTCCTAGTTTTCAAAGCACCAAAGATCTCAGAAACATTGCTGGTTCTAGCTACTGGATATTAGTAGAGTTTGGAGTACGGCTGCGGGGTAGTATTTGGATGGGTGGGTAAAGTCTTTGGGAGACAGCTGTCTTCCAAGGGTTGGATCAGTTCCTAACTTGCGGTGGCCCTTAATGATCATTCTGCTCTAAAAACTAAGGATGTCCTGAGCCATTGGCTATAATTCCTGGTCTTCTGTCTGTCCACCTTGCAGCAGCCACTTCGTCACTGCATGATCACAGTAGAGACCCTTCTAGCCTCTCAGAATGGTCACTGTGCCTTGGACCCGAGGAGCCTGGGATGAAGAAGGTAATAAACTCTAGGATGGCAGGGGTTCAAGTATTTTGGAGAATCCATGTGTGTCTCATGCCTAAGGGATTCTTTTCTTCATGAAAAGAATCATGTGTGTCTCCTGTGATTCCCAGGAATTCACAGAAACAATCCCCAAGCCCCAGTAAAATGCCACTCAAATTAACTGACTGCCAGCACTGGAGATCTGTGGAGTATTTCTCACATGACAGTGGGTTTCATCCACATTATCTTACAAAAGCTTCATAATATGCCTCTCAGGAAGGCAGTGAGCTGAATCAGCCTATGTACAAATAAGGAAGCTGAAGCCCAGAAAGGTGGAGGGAGTCAACCAATTTCCCAGTCCAAGAGTGTCAGAACTGCAGAGTCCCTAGCATGATCTGACAGGAACTAGAGGTGATGGGGAAATTCATCTCTTCTTTCCTTCCTCTAAGTTCTCAGATGCCAATCCTGGCTCTACACCAGCACCCAGGCTCTACACCAGCACCCAGGCTCTACACCAGCACCCAGGCTCTACACCAGCACCCAGGCTCTACACCAGCACCCAGGCTATTGGAGCTGTGGCAGTTGATCTTTCCTAACAGTTCAATGGGATTCAGACTCACCATGAAAACAAATCTTCGGGCTTGTGTGTGAGATTGTCTAAATCAGATTAACTAAGATAGAGAGAGCCACCTTAAACATGGGCAGTACTTTTCACAGCCTGAGGTCCTGTTGGAGAACAGAGTTTTTGCATCCTTGCTCTCTGATTCTTGACTAGGAACACACTGTGACGGTTGCTTCTGGGTCCTTCTGCCATGCATTCCCGCTCTGATAGACTGTATGCTCTGGAATTGGAAGCCCAAATAAACCCTTCTTTAAGTCTGGTTTGTTGTTGTTGTTGTTGTGGTGGTGGTGATGGTGGTGGTGGTGGTGGTGGTGGTGGTGGTGGTGGTGGTGGTGGTGATGGTGGTGGTGATGGTGGTGGTGGTGGTGGTGATGGTGGTGGTGGTGGTGGTGGTGATGGTGGTGGTGGTAGTGGTGTGTTATTACAGTAATGAGGCAAGGAACAGTTTCTTGGGGAAGTGGATGAATAAACCTCTCTCCTTCCAGCCTCCACTGCCCACTAGATTCCAGTAAGCAGCTTCCTTACATTATACCTGTGTGACCCAAGTTGAGCCAACTAACCATCCTCTTTTGTCTTAGTTGCATCAATTATTATACAAAGATTGAGAGCATACTATATCTCTAACCCCAGGAAAAGAGAGAAGTTGCTTGTATTTTGTATTTGCACCTGTATTTGTAGCTCATAAGGGTTAATACTTAAAATACTAGAACCCCAATAATTCAACATCAAAAATAAAACCAGCCCAAAATGGAAGTGAAAGGGGGGGGTTAAGTAGATGTTTCTCCATACTTTATACAAACAGCCAACAAGCATATGAAATAGTGCTCAGCACCATAAACCATTAGAAAAAAGCAAGTCAGCCTATAGGATACCATCTCACATCTGTTAGGATGATTAAATAAATAAATAAATAAATAAATAAATAAATAAAATGCAGGAAAATCACAGGTGTTGCCACAGAGGGAGAGACATTGGAAGCAAGCTTCTTCTTGGATTTTTAGCTAAAATGCAATAGAGAAGCTTTGTGCCCTGTAACAGAAGAGTAAAATATGAAACTGCAGTCCCTTGGTCACCACATAATCCAGCAGTTCCATTTGTGAACGTATAGACAAAAGTCTGGAAAGCAGGGCCTTGTAAAGATGCTTCTTCACAGCTTGGGTACTTTTATGGAAGAGTAAGGAAAAGGATTGCAAGTCTCAAAGTGGGTAGGAACTTCAGAGGAAGGCCAACAGAGTCAACTAACCTGGACCCTTTGGACTCTCAGAGGCTGAACCACCAACCAGAGCTGGACCTAGCCCCCCACACACTTATATGGGACAGATGGGCAGCTTGGTCTTTATGTGGGTCCCTAATAACTGGCACACAGTCTATCCCAAAAGCTGTTGCCTGTACATGGGATATGTTCTTCTAGCTAGGCTGCCTGGTCTGGCATCAGTAGGAGAAAATATGCCTAGCCCCACAGAGACTTGATGTGCCAGAGTTGAGGTATACTCAGGGTGGAGGGGCACCCTCTCAGATGTTCCTTCACTCATACTCAGATCAGCACCATCCAAGAGAGCCAAATAGGGGAAGCAACAGCAGTGTGCATGAATAGGTAAGTGATAAATGTGCTTTGCATACAGTGGAATATTAGTCAGCCTTGGTAAAGGAAGCAAGTTCTGGCACATGATGGAACATGGATGACCTGAAAGGAGAAATCAAGTATGGTTCCAGTTGTACGGGGTGTTTCTAGTACTCAGATTTATAGAGCCAAGTTAGAGGGGCTGGGAAGAGGAAGAATGAGCCACGGTTTAATGGGATGCACTGTCAGTGTTGCAATCGGAAACAAGTTCTAGAGATGAGCTGTCCAAAAATGTGAATGTAAGTAACCTTACTGAACTGTACACCTGGAGAAGGAAAGATGACAAAATTGCTGTCACATGTAACTGAGCACAATCGAGTGTTATAATTTTCAATCCCTATACCTATAAAGTTTGCTTCATATTCAGTCCTAAATGGGATATCTTCAATAAAATCCTCACCTCAGGCTATCTACGCCAGATCAATCTATCTATCTATGCCAAAGAGGAGGCAGGGAGATTGTAAGAACCAGAAGGATGGATGACACCAAAGAAACAGTGTCTTCCAGGCACAGCAGGCCTAGTGAACAAAACAATTCACAGGACCTACAAGGCCTGCACAACTTAAACCAGATGGTTCCAGGGCTGAGAAGGGGAAGTGGACAAGGCTCCCACACATAATCAAGAAGCTATCTGCAATTCGAACCCACTGGCAAAGGGAAAATAAGTTTTCTCCAGTGGTATCTCAACCAGACTTCAGGGCAGTCCCCATGGCCAGGAGCTGTTGGCCAATACAGAATGAACTCACTGGTATTTTTGCAGACTTTATGTCTCATTTTGCTTTGCTTGTTTATTATTGTATTGGATTTTGAGTTGTTTCTTTTTCTCTCTCATACAATACATCCCAACAGCAGCCTCCCCTTCCCTCAGCTATGCATCTTCTCTCTTCCCCAGATCCACTGCTCATTTCCCTTCAGGAAAGAGCAGTTCTCCTGGGTATATCAACCAAACTTGGCCCAAGATGCAATAAGACTGAGCAAAAACTCTCATATCAAGGCTGGACGAAGCAATCAAGTAGGAGAAAAATGTTTTATGAGCAGGCAAAGGAGTCAAAGATACTTTCACTCCCACAGTTAGGAGGACAACAAAAACTGCAAGCTAAAGAACCTTAGCATGTTTACAGAGGGCCTGGTGGAGATTAGTACATGTTCTGTGGTTGCCACTTCAGTCTCTGTGAGCTCCTATGAGCCCTGCTTAGTTGATTCTGTGAGCCATGTTCTCTGGGTGTCCTCACCCGCTCTGGCTCCTAAATCCTTCCTTCTCCTCTTAATGTAGAGTTCCCTGAGCTCTGCCTAATATTTGGCTGTGCAGATCTCTGATCTGCTCTCATTAGGAATCATTTCATTGCTGTTGTTGCTGCTGCTGTTTTGTCAGTCATGTCTGATTCTACCCTAGATCTCTGAGACATCCAGCTTCCAGATCCTGGCTATCTAGGCAATATCAGGCATAGACTCCCTCTAGTGGTCGTGGGCCACAAGTTAAACTAGTCATTGGTTGGCCACTCCCACAAGTTCTGAGCCACCATTGTTCCAGCATATCCTTCCAGTAGGGCAGGTTGTGGGTCATAGGGTTTGTTGATGGGTTGATGTTCTAGTCTCACCACTGGACGCCCTGCCTAGTTACAGAAGATGACGCATTCAGGCTCCATGTCCTCCATTACCAGGAGCCCTTGCTACAGCCAACATCATATGTTCCAGGAAGTTTCCTCTGCACTAAGTTTCTATATCACCCCCTAAACGCCTGCCTATTTCAGTTGTCTCTCCTGTACTCTCTGCCTCTGTCTCTCCTTCCCCCACCTGATCCCTCCTGCTCCTATCCCTCTCACCCTTATCTACCATGCACCCACAAAATCTATTCTATCTCCCCTTCCCGGGGAGATCCATGCTCCCCACTAGACCTCTCATCTTTATCTAACTTCTCTGGATCTGTGGATTATAGTGTGATTATCTTTTGCTTAACAGCTAATAAGTGAGTACATATCATGTTTGTCTTTCTGGATCTGGGTCGCCTTGTTCAGAAGGATTTTTTTCTAGTTCCATTCATTTGCCTGATAATTTCATGACTTTTTTTTCTAACAGCTGAGTAATGCTCCATTGTGTAAATACACATTTTTTATCCATTCTTTAGCTGAAAGACATTTAGGTTATTTTCAGTTTCTTGCTATTATGAACAAAGTCAATATGAACACAGTTGAGAAGTATCCTGGTGGTAGGATGGGGAGTCTTTTGAGTATATGCTCAAGAATGGTATAGCTAGATCTTGGGGTCGATCAATTCCCAATTTCCTGTGGAACTGCTGTATTGATTTCCACAGTGGTTGTACGAGTTTGTACCCCCATCAGCAATGAAGAAGACTTCCCCTTGCTCCACATCCTCACCATAATGAGCTATCATTTTTGTTGCAGATCTTAGTCATTCTGACATGTGTAAGATGGAATCTCACATAAATAAAGTTGGGTGGATGAGAAGGACTTGTTGGAGAAAGGGTCATGATCAAAATATACTATATAAATTTTGAATTTAAAATAATAGTAAATAAAAATTTTTTAAAAGCTGCTTCATGAGCATTAATACCACATGAATATACTCATGATATTTTTTATTTTTTAAGAATTTCACCCACCTATACAGTGTATTTTGATCATATTCACTACCTACTTGCCACTCCAACTCCTCCTATATCCCTTCCATGTCCCCCTCCCAATTTCATGTTCTCTTTTCTTATAATGACCCACTGTATCTATTACATATAGAGAGAGATAGAAATAGAGATAGGTAGAGATAGAGATAGAAATAGAGATAGGTAGAGATAGAGATACACGGGTGTGGGGTCATCCATGAAGAGTGATCAATCTACCAGGGAGTAACATTTATTATATTTTTGAGAATTCATATACATATGCAATGAAATATCATATATACCCTCCATCTCCATTTTACCTCTCCAATTTCCCTCTTATCTCCTACTCAACTTCATGTTGTCTTTTTTTTTCATAACTCATTAAGTCCAATCAGTGCTGTCCACATGTACAAGAATACGGGGCACAGAAAACCTACCAATGGCCACGCTCTCAAATCACAATAATTCTTCCTTCCAGAGAAGCTGGAACTGACAGTAGCTCTTCAGTAAAGATGAAAGGCTAGAAAGCAGCCCCTCTATCGCTTTGAGAATTTCAGCTGGCTTGATCTTATGTCGATCGTGTAGAGATGACCACGCCTTATGAGAGTTCCCTAATGGCGATATCCATGTTGTGTCCAGAAGACAGCATTTCCTAGCACTGCCCCTCACCCTCCATGTCTCAGTTTGTGCTTCTATTACTACAATAAAACACCATAAAGAAAAGCAACTTGGGAAAGAAAAGGTTTATTTCATCTGTCAATTTGTAGTCCATCACTTCAGGGAAGTGAGGGCTGGAACTGGAAGCAAGAACCTAGAGGCAGGAACTGAAGCAGACACCATGGAGAAGTTCTGCTTACTGGCTTGCTCCCCATGGCTTGTTCAGCCTGCTTTCTTATATCACTCAGAACCACCTACTCAGGGGTGGCATCCAATGAGCCGGGCCCTCCCACATCAATCATTGATCAAGAAAGTGGTCTCAAGTTTTCCCATAGGCTAGTCAGTATTCTCCCAACTGAGGTTCCCTTGTCCAAAATGACTCTAGCTTGGACAAGTTGACGTACAACTAAGCTGCATGCTCTAACTCTTACTTTCTTTCTGCCTTCTCTTCTCTAGTGTTGCCTGAGCCTAGAAAGGAGTGGGGAGTGATAATAACTAGAACTCCATCACTTATTTTCAGAACTTTGGCCAGTTATGCATCTCTACATTAGCTTCTGCTCATTGTAAAAAAAAAAAAAAAAGGTTTCTCTGGCACTGCTGTTATTGGGTAACCACTTTCTGACTGGATCTTGAAGTCTGTGCCACAGAAAAAAATGTCATGCCTATTATAGTAACCACGATCAAAAGGCCATGGCTAGGGCCGGGCAGTGGTGGCGCACACCTTTAATCCCAGCCCTTGGAAGGCAGAGGCAGGCAGATTTCTGAGTTTGAGGCCAGCCTGGTCTACAGAGTGAGTTCCAGGACAGCCAGGGATACACAGAGAAAAATAAAATAAAAAATAAAAAGCCCATGGCTAGGGAGCTCATGGGCCCTAGGGTACAAACCATGTTTCAGTAAAAAGTTTATATGCACACACACACAAACCTTGACATGATAGCAAATGTGCCTAATTCCAACATTCAGGAAGGTTGAAAAAGGAGTGTTCTCATGAGTTCAAGGCAAGCCTGGGCTGCATAATGTGATGCTGTTTCAGAAACACTAACACACACACACACAGAGAGAGAGAGAGAGAGAGAGAGAGAGAGAGAG